>NC_085139.1:103931434-104281434 GCF_024139115.2 Armigeres subalbatus | reverse complement strand
AAAAATAATTTTAGTATACAAAATTTTTATAAAAAAGTTTAGTAAGGTTGCTCATTTTTTATGTATAATCTTTGGCCCGAACTAGCAAACACCGCAAACGGATTCAAAATTCATCAAAGGGTGATTCTTTTACAGCACTTCAAATTTCAACTTTGAAAAAACCGTTTCAACTTGCCCCGGTGTACCTTATGCTATATGCTGAAAATTTATATCACTGCTAACTAAATTATCATATTCTAGGGGGGATATTTTTTCTAGTGAGCCGGCCTTTGGTTATATGGTTGCTATGGAACAGTCGCAAATGAGTAACTTGTTACTTAACAGAATAATCAAATATTACGTAGCTCTGCCAATTATTATCGTTTCCGTCGAAGAAGCTTGTAAGGGGCTCTTTAATCTGAATTCCATCGAAGGTCCGGGTCCCGACGGCCTGTGGCCACTTGTCTTGAAGCAATTAACCAGCGTTCTTGTAATGCCGGCGTCAATGATCTTCAAACAATCCTTATCTGGCGAAATCTGGTAGCATGTAAATGTTCCGCTGAGTTTAGCTCCTCGCAGATTTCACAAACGGCTCGGAAGAGCCTATCGCCGTAATTATGTATGGTCGGTGCAAGGTAGGTCCTTGAAACTGAGCATGTCGTTCCAGGGTTCCTTGCATGTGCCCTTCCGTAGTTGCGTATACCTGAAAGCTGCCCATTGGTGCTTCCAATCCTTTTTGACACTCTCTTTGATCAAGGCCTTAGTGTCAGCCGGGGGAACCGATGATTTTGTAAAACACTGGCCATGGTGACCGACTTTAGCCAGATTGTCCGCAGTAACGCTCCCTGGCACCATATACTGCTCAGGGATCCAGGCGAAGGTTGTCAACGGTTATTTCCAAGCGAGAATCGTCTGGATCCTTTGGTATTTCGGGTGGTCGCTTGCAGCCCAGCGATGGCATTGGCGGAATCAGCTAGGACTAGGACCGTTTTGTCGGAGGGAGTAGTATTGGGCATGAACAGAGCTACGCGGACCATAATTTCATAGTTGACGGGACAACCATTGCATTATCGAATGTATTTAGAATTAGGAACAAACATCACGGATTCAAATTGTTTCAACCTACAAGCACTTAAATAAGGTTTGGAACAAGCGTCGTATCGATGTTGCAGCAGTTGAATTACCCTAATAAATCCGTAACAAGTCAAATTCGCTGAAATATCGAATGATTGATACGTCAACTATGAATGAGCATTACGGTTTCCGCCGAGAAGACTCTACATTGTTTGAGAAGGCTACTCAATACATACAGACGCCTTCTCTCGAGAGGAAACGTCAGTGTCGCGGTGGTCATGGTTCCTAAACTCGGTGTTAAGCAGCTCGGTGACCGATCTTCATATATCTTCCATGTTGGCACCTTTTTTAAAGCGTCTCGCAATAGTCGCAATGGAGCGGTTTAGTTATGTTGGCTGGGGAGGAGTGCCAGCTTTTCACTCCGTGCCACTGAGGGAGACAGACGCCAGCCACCGTGTGCCCCTTGAACAAGGAGAGGGATCCTGTTGAAGCAACACGAAGGCCCTACGATCTCCTGGTCGGATCCAGTTTCGTGCCGCTAATCAAGTGTTGTCCTGGAGTAAAAGCCAACGGGGTCACTTTCGTACCCAAGGACATGAATCCTCCCAATGCATCGGAACTAAGGCCCACCGGATAATTCTGGGCTATTTTGAAGCAGTCACTACAGAAGCATCCCAAGGAGGTCAAATCTGAGGCGACATGAAGAAAAAACTGGTTTCCGTACAGAAGAAACTGCAGCTAGATGTTGTACAGAACCTAATAGGGTGGAGTGCTAGCGTACGGTTATGGCATTGAAGTTGAATGAAATAAATATGCCAAATGCTTACTAATGGGTTATATATTATTGTCTGAAAGTTTGAAAAGGATCGAACAACTAAGTAATTTTCTACAGTTTTTTTTTGATGTGGGACCCTCTTTATATTAAGATGAATTTGTTTAATATTGATTCATTTGAACATCATAAAACACGAGATCGTGGAATTAAATAACGTTAGAATGGCGTTTATCGACTAGAAATTGATTGTCAGCACAATTGACCCCAATCACACTTCACCTTCAAGACCAACTGAAGAAACTGAATAAACTAATTAAGCCTATACACGTAAAATTCTAAAATAATGAAGGAATAAAGGAAATAAAATAATAAATGAATAAAAAATCATCTACCGTACACTAAGTGAAAGTGTGGAGTTCTTCTCTAGATGTTATTTGTTTTTAAATGTCATCAATCGTTTAAAAATTTGGTATACTCAAAATTGATTTGAATAGTGGAAAAGAACGCGCGTTTTAGTTAACCAATATGTTTTGCTTTTATAAGAATTGTTGCGTTTCTTCACTTTTTAGGTGACTCTATTTCTTCTGGAACATGCAGATTTGCTGCAGCCGCTCCAGTCGATTACGCTCAATTGTGCCCCATGCTGCAGCATTTCCAACCGCGCTGAGTTTTTTCTTCCAAAATGCTTCCTCTTAACT
This sequence comes from Armigeres subalbatus, assembly GCF_024139115.2. Classification (NCBI taxonomy): domain Eukaryota; kingdom Metazoa; phylum Arthropoda; class Insecta; order Diptera; family Culicidae; genus Armigeres; species Armigeres subalbatus. Next base: position 104,278,908 of record NC_085139.1, on the reverse strand, counting down.
CCTCATCGAACCGGTTATTCCGTAAGCTTCGTTCCACATAGCGGGAAACGGGTACTGTGCGTAGGTTGTGGTGGTATCTAATTGATGCAACAGGATCGTCCTGAAACGTACATGGTTTTAGTGCTAAGAGCCTAAGAAGAAAGAGCTTTATGCTAAGAGCCTACTGTCCAAAAGACACTAATAAGTTTGATACACCTGAATACTGTGTAGGCCACTGGTCTAGATCAGAAGGTGCTAATAGTGCACAAACATTATTTTATTAATATTTTCTAATGTACCCATTGCAATTAAACCATATCCATTGCCACCCAGATTATAACAGTTATTACCTTTACCTATGTTTTGTATCTACCGATTTGTTCTATACGTGTGAGTGCAAATTATTTCAATCCATAGATGATAAAAATGTGTTGCTTGCTTAGTCATTTCCAGGTGATTTTCATCTCGTTCTGCGAAGGGTGGGTCGAACTGACTAGTGATAAATCGCACACTTCAATAGCCACACAGTTTGCATCAAAGGGATAATTGACTGATTGGATCCTTATTTTTTGTTACTCCGACAGGTCCAACCGCTGGATGTAAAGTTGGGCTCCAGTGAAGCCAAATTACGGAATTAGGCACAGACGAGTGCCCACCGAAGAACACCCTGGCCTGAAAACAGAGATAAAACCACAACGGACATAATGGCGGCAGCAGCGAAACCGATACAGGTGGTCGAAAGCGGCGAAGAGCACACATTCACACTGAACGAAGAAGCACTGACGGAAATTCTGCTGCAGGAAAACGTGCGGGACCGAACGGTGGTCGTCATCTCAGTTGCCGGAGCGTTCCGCAAGGGCAAAAGTTTCCTGCTGGATTTCTTCCTGCGATACATGTACTCGAAGGTAATCGTGATTCTATCCTATACAAAAAATATAATCAATGACCTTTGTTTCGTTTTTTATTTCAGTATGTTCACAATAAGAGCATTTCGGAATGGCTGGGTGACGAAAATGAACCACTCACAGGATTCTCGTGGCGGGGTGGCAGCGAACGAGACACAACCGGGATTCTTATGTGGTCGGATATATTCCTGCACGAGACGCCGGGTGGAGAGAAGGTAAGATTAGTAGGGTAGGATGGGGCAAGATGGGTCGCCCAAGGCGAACCATGAATGCCTCAAAACAGAAACATTTTAATTAACATTTTCAACGTGAATCTGAAAAGATAGCTCCACAAAAATTATACTTTTTATTTCATTTTGAGTCTTGAAAGTGGAAGTCTATTTTTCTGTAAATCAAAAAAATGCCGGGGTAAGATGGGTCACCTCTAAATTCTGCAATTAACATTGTTTTTATTTCTAATATTAAATTACACCTAGATAGATAGATAGTTGTATTGCAGATGATTTTATTGAACACAAAAGGATGTTCAAGCTTTGAATGAAGAAATGGCTGTACATTTAAAAATATCTGCTATTTCTTATGAAAACAAGCCGTCCGTGTATTATTTTCTTGAAGACACAAATTATACATGTTTGAACCGTCTGTAATAAATGGGCTGCGAGGAATCCCTCGATAAATAGAATAGGCAAATAAAAGACGAAGTGATGAACGTCAACCTGGGTGATTATTATTTTGTGGAATATATAACATGCTATATCGAAGAAACGTGTAGTGCACCGGTTCTCAACCTTTTTCTTAAGAGGTACCCCTTCGAACTTTTGCATTAATTGAGGTACCCCCTCTCGAAAGCAAGCTTCTAATCCTCTTGAAAACATAATTCCGAGCCCTTTGAAGGGAAGCTCTTTTCAATCCTTTTAAAGTAGGCTTCCGCGTTTCTTTATTAGAGGCTTCTGAGCCTCTTGTAGAGAGGCTTCGGAGCCACTTGAAGGCGGTTTTCGAGCCACTTAAAAAGAAGCGTCCTTTGCATCTTGAAAGGAAGTTTCTGAGCCTCTTGATAGTATGGTTCCAAGCCTTTTGAAAGAAGAATTCTGAGCTTCTTGTAGCGAGGCTTACGAGCCTCTTGAAAGTAGGCAACCTAACCACTTCAAAGGAGGCTTCCGAACCTCTTGAAAAGAGGCTTCCGAGCCTCTCGAATGGAGCATTCCGAGTTTCTTGAAAAAGGCTTCAGAGCCTCTTGAAAGGAGGCTTCCGAGTCTCTAGAAAAGGAGGCTTTTGAGCCTGTACAAAAAAGGCTTTTGAGTCTCTTGAAAGGATCTGGAAAGTAGGCTTTTGAGCCTCTAGAAAAAAAGGCTTCCGAGCCCCTTGAAAGCAGGCTTCCGAGCCTCTTGGAATGAAGCTTCCGAGCCTCTTGGCTTCGTGGTCTCTTGGAAAGAGGCTTTCGAGTATCTAGAAAGGATCTTGAAAGGAGGCTTCCGAGACTCTTGAAAGGAGGCTTCGGAGCCTCTTGAAGGGAGGCTTCCGAGCCTCTACAAAAGGAGGTTTTTGATTCTCTAGAAAAGAGGCTTTTGAGCTTCATGAAAGGAGGCTTCCGAGCCATTTGAAAGGAGGCTTCTGAACCTCTCGAAAGAAGGCTTCCGAACTTCTTGGAAGGAGGCTTCCGAGCCTCTTGAAAGTAGGCTCCCGAGCCTCTTGAAAGGAGGCTTCCGAGCCTCTTGAAAGGAGGCTTCCGAGCCTCTTGAAAGGAGGCGGCTTCCGAGCCTCTTGAAAGGAGGCGGCTTCCGAGCCTCTTGAAAGGAGGCGGCTTCCGAGCCTCTTGAAAGGAGGCTTCCGAGCCTCTTGAAAGGAGGTTTCCGAGCCTTTTGAAAGCAGGCTTCCGAGCCTCTTGAAAGGAGGCTTCCGAGCCTCTTGAAAGGAGGCTTCCGAGCCTCTTGAAAGGAGGCTTCCGAGCCTCTTGAAAGGAGGCTGAGCCTCTTGAAGGAGGCTGAGCCTCTTGAAAGGAGGCTTGAGCCTCTTGAAAGGAGGCTTCTGAGCCTCTTGAAAGGAGGCCTGAGCCTCTTGAAAGGAGGCTTCTGAGCCTCTTGAAAGGAGGCTTCCGAGCCTCTTGAAAGGAGGCTTCCGAGCCTCTTGAAAGGAGGCTTCCGAGCCTCTTGAAAGGAGGCTTCCGAGCCTCTTGAAAGGAGGCTTCAGAGCCTCTTGAAAGGAGGCTTCCGAGCCTCTTGAAAGGAGGCTTCTGAGGCTCTTGAAGGGAGGAGGCTTCCGAGCCTCTTGAAAGGAGGCTTCTCAGCCTCTTGAAAGGAGGCCTGAGCCTCTCGAAAGGAGGCTTCCGAGCCCGTTCAAAGGAGGCTTCCGAGCCTCTTGAAAGGAGGCTTCCGAGCCTCTTGAAAGGAGGCTTCCGAGCCTCTTGAAAGGAGGCTTCCGAGCCTCTTGAAAGGAGGCTTCCGAGCCTCTTGAAAAGAGGACTTTGAGCTGCTTGGTAGAAGGCTTCCGAAGAAGGATGCTTTTAATCCTCTTGCAACGAAGCAACCGAGCTTTAGTAAAAAAAAATGTTCATTCAACGTTTTGTTCGTTTGATCTTTTGTTCCGTAGCCCTTCATCCATTGTGTTGATTGTGGAAGGCAGGATTAAATTGGGATTTATTGATCGCCTTGCATATTATGTTATAAATTTATGAAATAGAAAATACACAATTATCAAAACTTTATCAATGAGTTTTGATTGGAATTGTAATACGTCCGCCATTACACATTTTTGTCCGAGGTACCCCCTAGGGCCAGCGAAGGTACCCCCAGGGGTACATGTACCCCAGGTTGAGAACCGCTGGTAGTGCAAATGTTATATTTGGAAGCTATATTTTAGTTTTTAATATAGTTTTATTGGACTAATTGGCGGGTGAAATAGTTTCAGTGGTAATTCTGTGGTAATAGGCATTGGTCGGTTCGAGTCCCTCCAAGACACGTGGATTCTTTTTAGCAAATTTCATATCAATTTGTCCATTTCGAAACATGTGCTGTGCATATGCACAGCCAAGATAATTAACAAAAAAAAAGTGGTTGAAACTGTCAATTGAAATCGTTTTGAACTAGTGCGTGAGCCCAGTGGAAATGGGAAAAATTAATGTAAGATATATTACAACTTAAGTAAGCTGGAATGAATCATGAACTTAAAATACACCTCCTTACAGCTTTGAGCGTATTATCACGAAATCGCATCAAGGGAGTTTTTTCCAATCCTTAAATCCGAACATAATCTTAAAGAATAATTTCGGAATCACGCTTGATGCCTCGAAAGCAACATGTGGACGATAGCTACTACCTTTGTGAATCATGCCATGAGTCACCTTCTGCTGACCGCGGGATGGTTGCTTCCGATGAATGTGGAAAGTGGTTCCACTATGCATGGGCTAACGTGGACGAATCAATAGAAAAACACCCCTGGTGCTGTGAGAGATGTTTATCTGCCAGATCGCAGCGACACAGAGGAGGTAGCTCAACATCGTCGCGACGTCGGTCAATGGCATTGGCGCTCCAACGGCTGGAGGAAGAATATGCCTTGCAACAAGAATACATGCATGAGCGGTATGAAGTGATAACATCGTTTCTCGAGGACGAAGAAGAGAATGATAGTTAGGATGGTAACTCGGTCGACAGCAGCGTAAGTAGGACTAGAAAATTGATCGATAGTCAGCGAGGGACAAGGAGAAATTTTGGTGCCAGTAAAGCCTGTAGTCTGCAAGCGATACCGAAAGCGAGTCCAAGCAAAGTTGGTAGACACATAGAGTTGCATTCAGTCACCCCCTTCGGTCGTCCGGAATCGAGAATATCGGAAAGGAAAAACAATTTCCCAATACCCACTGGGAATCATTAAGTTTATAATCATTTGCACCGTTCATCATCTTTATCCGAGCCTTTACATCCTGGTTCAAGCCCACACGGGCTGGGGAGAAGTCAATCATCGTTCCGAGAAAACAGATCGATAATTCCTGAATTATTGCAAATCAGACCCTCGAACCCACCACAGAGTCAACACTAGAGATGGGCGCTCCGCTTAGGAGCTGTTCGGAAGATTTGCTTCATTACATTGAGCTGATGAACCATGGATCTTTTTTGAAGAACACCAGCTCAGCAGCTCACTTTAAATTGATGAAATCATTGTCAAACACGCGCCTAGAGAAATTCACTCGAGCGCACGCACTCGAGTACGCGCGCTGTTGTATTTTGTACAACACAAACGAAAATACCACGCTCGCGGTACACAACGCAAGCGAACTTGTATGAGACGAATTTCGCGCCAACTCGACCAGCGGTTGGCAGCACCATCTCAGAATCGAATGAAACTTGGTGAGCATAAAGATATGGTATTTCTAAGCCACTCTGCATACTTAGTTTTTCAAAAATTGTCAAGAATAACATTTGATGAGGACCTAATTTTTTTTCATGGATTTTTTATAAATCGATGTAACTCTAAAATGACAAGACCTACAAAAAAGTGTTGTATGGCGGACTGTCGTGAAATTCCCAGAAGTTTTTTGGAAAAATATCCAAAAAATGAAATACCGATTTCTACACTGAAAAAAATGAGTTTTAAAAATTAAAATCGATATTACCAAAAAACCTCATCTCAAAAATCGATGAAATTTTTTCTGCAGATAGGTATTTTAATTATCTAACTTTTCTGGGAATAATGTTCCTGTGACATATTTAAGGAAAAAAAGTTTTTCAAACAAAAACTTTTTCCATGTCCATATTGAGTGAAAATTTATCAGCGTGTTTTATGCCTACAGCGCCAATTATAGGTTCAGCAGCCTATCACCAACCAACGACACATTTTGGAAGTATAAAAATTTGTTTAGGAAGCAATTTAGCATAATCTAACATTAATGTGGACCAACATTTGGAAAGGGCGTATATTTTCCTAGATTGCTTATATTAATGTTACACACAAATGACCAGATTTACAAAATTGTGATGTTTGATGGCACATTGTAAATTTGTCTGAACTATGAAGTCTGAAACATAAAGGAGCATTTCGTTCACCGAGAAAATAAATTAATGAATGTAAAGATTAAAATTGGTTAAGCAAAAAAAAAATTAAGGTCGATTTTTTTAATCAGATAAACATTTTGATTCCAAACGATGAAGCTCGGTAGGTAATTTCATTAGGGGGATTTCCGGTAAACGCACATTTAAAGAATAATAAATTTTCCGCATTTTTTAAATTTTTTCTTCAATTTTATTTGTTACTACATTTAATTCTTATTTCTACTTGAATACTCATTAATTTGCAAATTTAGTCGAACAATTCAAAGACTTTTGGGTCTTCATCTGAGTTGGAATATTTTTAGCCAGGATTTTATTATGAGCGATTGGTATAAAAGAATGAAGCTTTTGTGTGCCAATTGGGTTGTTTAGGGGTATCGATGTTTTTACATATTCTGAATCTGTAGGAAAAACTGAGCCTAAACCCAATTTTTCAGAATTTTTGGAGCCCCGGAACTATTTTTAATTTGCATTTAAATTTATATGGAACTAAAAATTTGTTCTTATGCTGCATGGGCCAACTGTCATTCTATGAATGTTAGTGTCATTCTATCGATTGAAATGGCTTATTGTTTGCTATATAAAAATGTAAATAAAAGGTTTGCAAACAAAATAAAAATATGTTGGAGATCAGAAAAGCATGCTCTTTATGTTAAACTATAAAAAACCTAATATTTTTCTTCGCTAAACAACCCAATTATAGTTTTTGCTTTTTTGAAAAGTTCATCAAACTCTTGTTGAGTACCATCGTCGAAGGTGACAATCGGTCAAATGGGGGTGAGAATGGGTCACTGTTTCAACTACTTAGAATGCTTGTAGAATGGATGTATCTGAGGACAAGAAGACAAAAATATAAGAGACCTTTTTGAACGATTTTGCTCTACGCCCTCCATGCTCGCCCCCAGACCCATTGCCACCCCCGATGGCGGTATTGCTCATTCGTGATATAACAGAAATGTAATATAGTTATTTTTTTGTTTGATTGAAAACGTGCCCATTCGCCCATTCGTACAACTCCCGAGGAGTCTTGATAGTATTTCCATAATCTTTGGCAAGAGTTGCGCGTTTTGTCATTCGTTTGAGAGTGCCACCAATTGCTTCGCAAGGGCCTTTTCCGTGTGATGTTGTAAAAAAGTGCCATTCTGTTTCTAAGCCATGTTTTTAATTTAAATAACACAGACTTGCAAAGTTCCTTTTATTTTTATAATGTGCCACAGCTCACCCAGGCACAAAAGTAATTTTTGTAAAATCGATCGACTGTTTCAAAAAGTCAATTAATTTGAAACGAATAAGTGAACAGCTTTTGTGTGATGGGTCATTACTTCTTATTAATAAAGCTAACGTTTTCTAATTAACCGTTTCTTTTAAGGTAAACTTCGAATGGATGTATTGTTGCCTGGGAATTATTCCAACCTTGAGCAGCATTTTGGATATTGAATGAATAATTTTCAGAGAAATCTAACAGTACAAGTGTATTGCTGTTTGCAAATAATGTCATAAGTTTTAAGTTTATCAATTTTTTCAATACAATACGATACAAAATCATCTACAGGCTTTATAACGGTTTCTAAATTACACCGCTCAGTGGTTAGCCTTTGCTGAAAAACAACATCTTTTCCACTATTACAATTAAATATCACTTCAGTTTCGTTTCGGCAACATTGCCCGTTTTCAAAGTAATTATTTTTTGTAATTGTTTTTAAGTTACTTCGATACAAAAAGTCAAATAAAACATAAACCCTTTTCAAATGTTGGTCCACAATTATGTTAGATTATGCTAAATTGCTTCCCAAACAAATTTTTATACGTCCAAAATGTGTCGTTGGTTGATGATAGGCTGCTGAACCTATAATTGGCGCTGTAGGCATAAAACACGCTGATAAATTTTCACTCAATATGGACATGAAAAAAGTTTTTGTTAGAAAAACTTTTTTTCCTTAACCCTTAAAGGCGCAAGGCGATTTTTTTAGAATTCGTCGGAAATATTTTTATCGTAAATAACCATTGGAATTATTAACATTAAACATATTTTCGGTTTGTTGTTTTAAAACAACATTGCGCATTTAAGGGTTAAATATGCCACAGAAACATTATTCCCAGAAAAGTTAGATAATTGAAATACCTACCTGCAGAAAAAATTTCATCGATTTCTGAGATGAGGTTTTTTTGTAATATCGATTTTAATTTTTAAAACTAATTTTTTTCAGTGTAGAAATCGGTATTTCATTTTTTGGATATTTTTCCAAAAAACTTCTGGGAATTTCACGACAGTCCGCCATACAACACTTTTTTGTAGGTCTTGTCATTTTAGAGTTACATCGATTTATAAAAAATCCATGAAAAAAAATTAGGCCCTCATCAAATGTTACTCTTGACAATTTTTGAAAAACTAAGTATGCAGAGTGGCTTAGAAATACCATATCTTTATGCCCATCAAGTTTCATTCGATTCTGAGATGGTGCTGCCAGCCCCATAGAAGGGTTGGCGCGAAATTCGTCATGAGCATTCCAGTCCAGTACCGCGCACGTGCTGATCGTTTGTTATTTGCACCTCAAGCACCATCAACCCAAGCGACAGCACCATCTAGCCAAGCAACAGAAATCATTTCTGCTGGAGAGGAGAATAAGAAACACACAAGCAAAAATAATCCAACTAGAGTGCCGTCTATTTCTCGGGTACTTATTCAAAAGGACGTATGTGATTTTGTAAACAAAGATTCAAACGTCGATTTGTCCAATCTGATGGCACTCCCACGCAAGCCAACACCACCAACAGGTAGCCGAAGGCTTCCCCTATCTGTCTGTGGTGATGGTTTGCGTGGGAGTGCTATCAGATTCGTCAAATCGACGTTTGAATCTTTGTTTACAAAATCACATACGTCCTTTTGAATAAGTACCCGAGATTTCTAAACCCATACCCACATACTCGGCGCTACGAACGGGCACACAAAAGATACTTACCTAGTAGTGCGGTAACGAACGAACCGTACCAAGCAAAAGATCCGAAGATCCGAACAACTCTCAGTTCCGCTCATGTCGTCGTACAGCTCGAAATTGCTGTGACATGAAAGCGAGAGCTGCGCTACTAGCTCAGATCCGTGCGACACGGATCTCGATTCGGATCAGTCGCGACCGATTCTAGCGAACCGTGTGGTTCGAACGAACCGAACTGGGAGCTGGTCTTGCACGGAGCGGATCTTTTGCTTGCGACGGGTTTTCCCGCCAGCATACTGCTACATGTGCACTCTGTTTGTTTGTAGCACCGTGCTCTGTATTTTTTACTCTCTTGTTTTAGTTCTCTCGCATTTCGGGATCCAATGTCAGCTACGCATGGTTAGAAGCGCGTAAACAAGGCATTGATTTTCTGCACTCAGTATGAAGAGAAAACTTATGACACGTGATAAGGTTCATATACATATCATAGAATAGGGACTGAATTATTCAAACTAACGATTTGAAAAACGTTATCAACAAAAAGTAGCTTAGAATTATGAATAGAAAATAATGTTGAGTTAGTTTTTGTATAGAAATAAATGTGATGATTCTGAATGAGCTCCTAGACTTTAAAACTAGACGGTCAGAAAAAGCGTAATAAATGTTATTAGCTTAAAATTGTCGGTTTTTCAATAGAAATCATTACCTCACTATAGCTTAACATTTTAAAAATTTCAAAATGATGTAAATAGATGAATGATGAATGAATGAATAAATAAATGAATGACACACATTTTTCAAATTTTTGAACAATGATTAAAATTAAAATAATAAAATTAACAATAATTTTTTAATATATGTAGCATTAAAGAACTGAAGAGCCGATCTAAGGAGCTGACTCTTTTCAATGAGCTGAACGGATCAGATCCGCTCACTGCAATGAGCTGTTTTGCCCATCTCTAGTCAACACCGCTGCGTTGGAAATGTGGATTACGGCGGTCGTTAAACGGATAAAGGTTCCCCCAAACACACGCGATGCGACAGTCGCGACGCGATTCTATCGCTTGGCGACAGCGATTCTGTCGCCGTTGGAATGGAAGCGTAAATAGAATATTGCCTGCAGCTACCCAACGATAAAATCGTGGCGACTAGTTGTCGCCGTCGCGGCGATGAAATTGCTTAGGTTTGGGGGAGCCTTAATGCGAGCAATCATTCGTTGGTAAATACAGTTCCACAATCGACTCCGAATATTGGACCAGCGGCGACCCAAATCTTAGCAAGGCAAGTGTGCCAAAGAAGCTGCCGGTATTCACTGGGGTAGCAGAGGAATGGCCCATTTTCATAAGTTCATATGAAAATTCTAATGCTGCTTGTAGGCTCTCGGATGTAGAAAACCTCATCAGACTCAGGAGAGTCTAAAAGGTCCGGCGTTAGAAATCGTCCGCAGTAGGTTACTATTACCTGCGAACGTTCCAAAGGTAATTGAAACATTGCGTTGAGTTTACGGAAAGCCGGAGATTCTCATTCGTTCGTTGATATCGAAGGTACGGGCTATAGATTCTCCGAAGTCTGACCGATTGGATTCCGTCATCAAATTCGGCATTGCCGTACAACAACTCTGCGACCATTTCGAGGCGGCGAACCAACAAGATAACCTTAGAAATCCAGTCCTATTGGAAGAAATGGTGGAGAAGCTGCCAGCTAATTTCAAGTTGGTATGGGTTTGCTTCAAGAAAAGTAAGGTGCAGGAGTCGATCAGTACGTTTGGGAATTTCATGGAAAATCTGGTGGATGAAACTAGTGAAGTAACACTTCTAAATGCGCCATCAGAGTCTATAGTGAATCAGGAGAAGAAAATCGAACAAAATGAGGGACAAGAAACCATGCGCCACGTGTTCAAAAATCGGGCATCAAGCGCAACATTGTAAAGAATTCAAGAAGTTGATGCCCATCGAACGTTTTCAGTTGGATTAAACCAGCTATACTTATTAACGGATGTACACACTGTTGAACGACTAAATTTGCGTTGCGTTGCGTTGCGTTGCGTTGCGTTGCGTTGTAACGGAGTATTTCGTAGATTGCATACTGATAGTTGTCATGTATATTCTTTACCTTTCTTACCCCAATTGCTTATGGATTTCCATTTGGGATTCAATGGAAATCCAATTGGGGGTCCAAAATGATAAAACATGAAAGCTATCATTGCCGGCCACGCCCATCTTCTCCGTTACTAGGAAAGGGAAGGAAATGATGATATGATATCTACTTAACGAGAGGCCAGCGACTCACCGACGCCCTCATAGATGTCAAGGAATTGGATGGTGGGTAGGGTATGTGGTTTAGGAGTCTCATTATAAGCAAATGATAGAAAATTTGTGGAAATACGTTGGGAGTGACTTTGCTAAGAAATTTATGTCACTCCATTATCCTTGCCGATGATTTTCCTCGGATGGGGCGAAGGTATTAGCCTTGCCCTGGCTAATAGCCTAGGTTTAAGCGCCTTTGCTCGCTCTCTGAAACGAAAAAAGAGCAAAAAGAAATTAAATTTCCCTTCCCCCCTGATATGATAATGATTTTGATCAACACATGAATTCTAAGTGGATGAATAAATGATCAAACGGCTGCATACAAGCCTCTATTGTCGTAGCAGAAGCAAACCCGCCTCAATACGACAGGCAGAAGCAAATGTTTGTGATTCAAACGCGATCGACTGTTGTTCAATTTCGATACACATAGTTGGGTAGAGAGAAAAGATGTGAAATATTGCTAAAGTAGGATTCGATGGATACGAGGAATTTACTCATATGCCACCGTTATTAGCTGGTTATGGGACAGCTTTCTCGCAAGGGCAGCTGTTGTATAATTGGTAATACGCACCCTTTTAATGACAAAAAGATCAGCAGAAACTATATCATTTCGAGAGCAGAATTTAGTTAAACAGACGGTGAATACTCCACCCGATTGCAAATCAACATACACATATTTCGACCTGAACAATAAGAGAACCTTCTCAGTGCTTCATTCTTGGCTCAAGCATAAGTACGAGTCACTAAATAAGGTCCAATCGTTGAGGTCGGAAAATGTATCAATAAAGCCACAATTAAGCGAGAAAACTAAATGGAACAACTTTGGCCCACTCCGTAACAAACAGTGGAATAAATGGTTATTGCTTCTTTGTACTTATATTTTAAGGTTTTCCACTAACCTGTTGATATACCGCCGAGCGCTTCATAAAATTTTGTTCCTAACCTACTTACCTAGGCTCCAAAGCACAGCTGAAACTATTTAAAGTTGCAAAGTGGTTTCCCTTCTCCATTGTTTTTTTGGAAGAAGACCGTCTGCTACCGGGTTACCTTCCATTCGAAATCACCGAGTCCCCGTGAAATTCCGTCTTCATCGTAGCTGGTGTAATCGTAACTAGACGTTGGACCGTTTCTCTGTTGCCGCTACAAGGTTTAAATTTCACTTTTCCACGGCCACCAAATCACATACACGCATCCGAAAAGCTAACCGAAAGCTAAGAAAATCACTTTTTTTCACGCGAACCGCTACCTGTCGCACCGAAAAAAATATATACATCGCCGGAAACGCGTAGCACCGTAAAAATGACCCGCACTAAGATCCCGGGCCACAACCAGCCGAAATAAGCAAAAAGCGCTGGAGAAAATTCGTGTGGACGAAAATTTTTGACGTCCACCTTCGCGAATGGTTACTACGATCCTGTTGAACGACTAAATTTGCCAAGACAAAGTATAAATTTCAATAAACTGGTGTCAATATTTGATCACATGCAAGGATTGTTCGTCGGTGAGCAGAAGGACGTAGAACCGACAATATTGATCGGCCTGAACAACCTCGATTTGATGGTACCTTTGGAATCGTGGATAGGTGGAAGCGGAGAGCCAGTGGGATTACGCTGTAAACTCGGATGAACGATCAGTGGACCAGTAGCTGCAATCGCTTCACATGGTTTTTGTGGTGTGCACCAGTCAGTGTGATATTTCGTTGACCAAGCACTGAGAAATTATTTCACTATAGAAGAGGCCGGAGTTACCTGCCCGTATCGCGTGGAATCCGATGAAGACCGAAGAGCTCGTGTTATCTTGGAGCAAACCACAAAACGTGTGGGCATCTGATTCGAAACGGCCGTGCTATGTCGTAACGACGAGGTGCGTCTTCGGAACAGCTATTCGATGGCATACCGGCGCATGCAGAGTTTGGAGCAACGCTTCAAGAAGGACCCTGAGTTGCAAGACAAAATAGCTTGGGCAATTGACGACTTTATAAAGAAGGGATATGCGCATAAAGTAACAGCCGACAAGCTCAGCTCTAGCGAAATCGGTAGAGAGTGTTATTTACCATTGAACGCAGTGGTCAGTAGGAGGAACCTCGCTCAATGACATATTGCTGAAGGGTCCAGACATGTTGGTCTCTATGTTGGACATTATCAACCATTTTAGAGAAAGGCGAATTGGGTTTGGAGGCGATGTGAAAGAAATGTTTCTTCAGATTTGGATGCGCCAGCAGGGCAAGTGCTTCCAAAAGTTTTTGTTTCGACAAGACTCTTCCAAAACTCCTGACGTCTACATTCTGGGCGTAGTCATATTTGGGGCAAAATGTTCGCCATGTAGTGCACACTACACAAAAGATAAAAATGCCCGGGAATGTGCAAACCGTTATCCAGAGGCTGCGGAGGCTATCGTTAAACGACACTAAGTCGATGACTATTTTGATAGTGCTGATAACGAAGACGTAGCAATTCAACGAGCGGTTAAGGTGCGGAAGGTACACGTGTACGGCGGATTCGAAATCCGCAATTGGGTGAGTAATTCACCAACCGTACTCGCCGCTTTGGGCGAGTCCAAGAATGATGAATACGTTGCAACCTACCTTGACTTCCTCAATCCAGGGAACGTTCTTATGGGTGGATTCGATGACGGTTTTATCCTGGAAAAGATCCGACAGCCTTTAGTACAAACTATATTTAGCGCTCAGAGTCGCAGAGATAGTCCACAAAACTGATATAAAATCATGGAAGCACGTGCCATCAAAAAGGAACGTAGCCGATGGTATTACGAAATAAGTATCTGGAACCACCGTGGATCTAGAAATGAGATGGTTTAATGGTCCACTATTCCTACATCGAAGTGTAGATTTCTGGCCAGAATAACCGAAAACGAAATCAGTGGTGCCCGATGAGCTTAGGCCTTGCTATCTGTTCCATCATATAGCTGTTCCTCAACAGACCATCGACATAGCACGCATATCTAAATGAAGAACACTTTTGCGAACATCAGCACTGGTGTATCGCTTTACCTCCAACTGCAAACAGAAGCAGATGGGACTACCGAGCGAAGCAGTGAAAGCCGACTCACGACAATCAACAACGCCAGCAATCCTGGTTGGTATTCAGCAGCAAGAATTGGCGGAAGCAGAAAGTCTTTTGTGGCAAATCGCTCATGGCGATGTTTTGCCGGATGAGGTGCGTATCTTGAAGAGAAATGCTGAAAGCCCACGCGAACAGTGGAGCTACTTCGAAAAAATGAAGTCAACTGTAGAAGAATTCACCATTTTTGGACGAAAACGGAGTCATCAGAATAAAAGGAAGGACATCTTCAGCAGTGTTTTCTGCATGGAATACTCACTTTCCTGTCATATTACCCAGAAACCACGTTATTACGACAAAGATTTTGAAAGATTACCACGTTCGTTTCGGACGAAGGAAATCACAGTGAATGAAGTGCGTCAAACTTTTTTCATCCCGAAATTGCGAACAGCGGCTGGAACGGTAATTCGCAACTGTATAAAGTGTGGATTGATTACGTAAATGTAAACCAGTTACACCACGCATGGCACCACTTCCAATTCAGCGTACCTATGCAACCCTATGTCAGAGTCTTCAGCTACGTTGGCATTGATTATTTTGGAACAATCGACGTCACGTAGGAAGACACAAGGAGAAACGATACGTAGCATTGCTTACGTGTTTAGTCGTACGAGCTGTACACTGTGAGGTAGCGTACAGTTTGAGCACGGGATCATGCAAGCAAGCGATTCGTCGGTTCATTCGCAGGCGTGGTTCCCCCATCGAAATATTTTCGAACAATGTACGAATTTCAGGGAGCCTACAAAATCATAAAGCCTCCCAAAATCCTCCTACAAAGGTGGCCCAGACCCATCTTACCCCGTGACCCATGTTGCCCTGCCTTACCCTAATTATTGGAACTCTGTTTAAGTTACCTCAATTTGATGTTTACAGATGGAAGCTTTTATATTTTGACCATATTTGAATGTTCATCTACTCCGACCTTGATCAGAGCAAAAATTTTGTATTTTGATTGTGCTTTAACGTCAGTACAACTCTGCATGATATTTGAGAAATTTTATACAATATTATGCAAACAAATGAGTTGTGACCTAAACAAATATGAGGAATTTGTCAGTTTTGTCATGCTTTCCGTGATAAAGAAAGATTAATCTTTGCTGAGAGATCGCAAATAAATCCATGTTGGAGCATCATAACGAATTCGAACAGTTTAGATATGATACGTTATTCCTCAATACAGAGATGCAAGTGACATTGTTCTTCAATAGCTGTCTGCTTCTTTCACGGTTACTCTCTTATGTATTAAAAACATGCGGACGATCTTAGAACATGCAGGACATCTGCAAGCGGAAATAAAAACCATAAAAGTAAAAGCAATTGATTTTTATATGAAAGGATACAGAAAACCAGACATGCATTTTTCAACAGCTGATAGGACCCCATCGAGACCCGGTTTAACTTTTTCCTTCCCACGACTTTTTCAAAAATATATCTACTCAGAGTAGCCTGAACCATAAAACTTAATTAAATCGGGGTATCTCGATTCTGCCCATTCCATTTCACAGTACGCCATCATACTAATGGACACACAGGGCGCATTCGATAGCCAGAGCACGGTGCGAGACTGTGCCACAGTGTTTGCCCTCAGCACGATGCTCTCGTCCGTTCAGATCTACAACCTGTCACAGAACATCCAGGAAGACGACCTCCAGCACCTGCAGGTATGTCCAATCATCATCCAAGAATCATCTCAAATCAATAACCGCACCCTCATGTTCTTATAGCTTTTCACCGAGTACGGTCGGTTGGCGTTGGCCGACAGTGGCAAGAAACCCTTCCAGCGGCTGCAGTTTCTAGTTCGAGACTGGAGCTTCCCGTACGAGGCGGAGTACGGTGCCGAAGGCGGTGACGTGATTCTGAAGCGACGCTTGGAAGTCCAAGACAAACAGCACCCCGAACTGCAGTCCCTCCGACGTCACATCACCTCCTGCTTCACGGAAATTGCTTGCTTCCTGATGCCGCATCCGGGACTGACGGTTGCCACGAACCAGAAGTTCGACGGTCGGTTGGCAGATATTACGCCCGAGTTCAAACAGAGCCTCAAAGACCTGGTGCCGATGTTGCTGTCGCCGTCGAATCTGATACCGAAGGAAATCAACGGTCAGAAAGTGAAAGCACGGGATCTGGTCCAATACTTCAAGTCCTACATGGCTATCTACAAGGGTAACGAACTGCCCGAACCGAAGAGCATGCTGGTGGCGACAGCAGAGGCAAACAATTTGACGGCAGTTGCAGCCGCTAAGGACACCTACAGCCAGCTGATGGAGGACGTTTGTGGTGGAAACAAACCATATCTAAACACCGCACATCTGGACTCGGAACACAACCGGATCAAGGAGAAAGCAATACATCAGGTAAGTTGCGCATCATTTTGTAGTCCACATAAACTAATCAAATTTGATTTTTTTGTGCACAGTTCTCCTCCAAGCGGAAGATGGGTGGCGAAGAGTTCTCCGAGAAGTATCGCGAACAGCTGGAACAGGACCTGGACGATTCGTACGTTACATTCAAGGCGCACAACGAAAGCAAAAACATTTTCAAGGCGGCCCGGACACCGGCGGTCTACTTTGCGATCGCCGTCGTGATGTACATCTTCAGCGGTATCTTTGGGCTGGTCGGACTGTACACGTTTGCCAACTTTGCCAATCTGATCATGGGCATCGCACTGCTAACGTTGGCCACGTGGGCGTACATTAGGTTCGTGTTTTTCACCATTGTTTCAACACAACGAAAGTAATCGTTTTTTTTTACCCGATACAGGTACAGCGGCGAACTGAGCGACTTTGGCGTGCGGTTAGACGAAATTGCCAACCTGCTGTGGGAAAATGTAAGTCTTGTTGTTTATTTCTTCTGGTTTTCCGGTGTTGGGATTCTGCTGTACGTGCACCAAGATGAGCTTGTGTATTTTTTAAGGCTGTTGAAATAATTGTAAATTATAGTCAAATAATGAACGAAATCTATTGCGAAAAACAAAACTCCAAAGCAGTATTGTGTCATTGCTCTTAAGTTTGTTTTGTATTGAGTTTGAGTTTCATATTTTTATATATTCTTCGATTTAGTTTTATTATTTTGATTTTTGTTAGTTTTCTACATAGATTTGAAGATCTGTGCGACGAGTTCTGCTCTTCTTCAAAAGCAGTCATATGAATGATTTGGTTTGAATTGGTTAATGGTTGGTGCTATGAGCAGGTAAGTTAAGCGTATTTTTTCTTTTGCATATTTATGAAGTAGATGAAAATTACTCTAAACAAGTGCCTGTGCATATTTTACGAGAAAGACCTGTATTTCAAGAGGGTCTATTACGAAAGGCCGAATCACAAAAGGCCGAATACACATCCAGCTGGCTTCTCTCTCTCAGGTTTAATCGTCTCGTCCATGTAATGTCTTCTATCTGCACCCAACCATAGATGGTACACAGCACATTTTCTTCCGAAGACTCGAAGCGAAGACGAAGACTCGAAGACTCGAATTGTAGAAGATTAGTTTGGTACGTCGGCGAACTCTATTGAGTTCTTTAAGTGATGAACTCTATAATTTTGAAAAATCACTATAATAAAGCCTTTAAAAAAAAATATTTAGTTCTTCAAATGAATAAAAGTGTGCGTAGCTCCGCTGTATTCCTCTCGAAGTGTTTGTGATGTTTTTGCTGCAACAGGAATACTATCCACATTTATTTAATACATTGTACACTCACAGTGGGGCCTCCTTAGTCGTGCAGTAAGATGCGCGGCTACAAAGCAAGACCATGCTGAGGGAGGCTGGACTCGATTCCCGGTGCCGATCTTGGCAATTTTTAGTTAAAATTGTCTCGACTTACCTGGGCACAGAAGTATCATCGTGTTGGCTTCATGATATACGAATGCAGAAATGGTATCTTGCCTTAGAAACCTCGCAGTTAATAACTGTGGAAGTGCTTAATGAACACTAAGCTGCTAGGCGGCAATGTCCCAGTGGGGGATGATATGCCAATGAAGATGAAGAAGAAGACATTCACAGTGATTTTAATGTTGGTGGTTCTGGTGTTGGTGAACTCAATCAGATCGAAGCGTTGTGCAGAGCCCAAAAACTTACGAATTTTCATCGGCCACAGGTGAGCTCAAGTAAACGAATTTTTCAACCACCTCGATATCGTCATCGCCGATGCAAATTCGTGGTGGGCGGATAATGTTGTATTCTCTTAAGTCTTTTCATAGCATATGCTTCGTCTTCGACGTGTTGATGACTAGTCCGATCCGCTTAGATTCCCTCTTTTGGTGTAGTTTGATGTAGGCGTCCTCGATATTTTCAAAGTTACGTGTCATAATATCAATGTCGTGAAAATCGTACCACTTGTACGAATGCTTGCCCTTCGTATTATCCCACCTTAAACTGATGTTGAATAGGGGCCCTCCTTGGTCTAGCGGTAAGATGCGCGGCTATAAAGCAAGACCATGCCGAGGGTGGCTGGGTTCGATTTCCGGTGCCGGTATAGGCAATTTTCGGCAGGTTTATGCGGAATTCGCACTACCACTCATGGAGGTATGTCCATATCGTGACGTATTCTTCCAATCACCCGATTTAGATCTTATTGGATAGAACCTCATTTTTTTGTTTTTAGCCAAATTTATTTTCATAATTGAAACAGATTTTACGACTATGATTGTAATGAATGATTTGTTTATCGGCTTTATCGATCGGTTCTACTCAAAGACATGTTTTGATGTACATTATACAAACAAAATACAAATATTTGCCACTGAGATCGCTATCCCAGGACCGAGGACTCCAGTTCAGTTTGGAATCCAGAATGACTCTCAGGTATTTGACCTGCTCACTAAGCTGAATGTCTAGTCCTCTAAGCTTCAAAGCGATTAGATTAAATTTCCTCTTCCTAGTGAATGGTACAATTACAATTTTGACGGATAAATGATAAGGCCTTCCTGAATACACCATAAATGGGTAAATTTTAGAGCCCATTGTATTCTCTCTGAAATGATATTGTTCAATTTCCTCCTCACTATGACGACAATATCATCAGCAAAGCCTGGCCTACAACCTCGAAATCTTTTTCCTTTAAGCTTCTTAGAAGCACTTTCAAAAAGTAAAACACATTAACACTCATCCAATTCGCCACCGCGCTGATCGCGTGTACTGCGGTCAGTTCTACCTCGAGAATCGACTCCCCGTAGACCTCCCTGGTTACATCATCGACGTAGCCCAACTCCAGTCCATACCTGGTGCCAGACCAGGATCGACTAGCTCGATCCCATTCTTCATGAATGCGCTAGTGCAACCATCATTGACTAGCACTGACTACTGGGCAAGCTTTGCTAGCGCCTCTAGTGACGCTTAACCGCTGTGAATGGTGCAGCGGCTGCCCCACTCCACTGCCCAAACTAATAACAACCCGGCTTCCAACGCACTAGGTCGTATGATAACCGTCCGCTATGCGATTGCTGTTATCGACAGAAACGTTGTGCAGGTTGGGCAAGAGGGTGACATCGGTCCTCGACTCCGAGGATTCGTTGGGCAGATGCAGTGGTTAATATTCAGCTTGCATGACTTCTTCTTGTTTGTCTCTCCGATGGTACACGAAGGACCGCCCATAACGTGATGGAAGGCTTGCTGTTTGCTGGCGCAGATGAAGCGCAGATGTGCCTTGTGCCCTTCCTCCTTTACAGTCGTAGGGCTTATGCCCTAAGCACCGATAACATCTGTCCTCTGTAGGCGGCGAGAGTCTGGTTACTGGGCATACTGACTTGCCGATCTTAAGTGATGAACTTTGTACTCTGCTCTCTGACGGCAGAGACGTTTTGGACTGTAGGGCCACTTCCGCCTGCAACGATCTCACCTCGGCGCCGTCACCCAAGATCCCCTGGGGAAACTTTTTGTAGGCCGTTCCGCTTGCCTGCGCTTCACGCTTCACGCTTGATATTGGATCATTTAATTGGTGCGTCTGACTTCGACGTATTTGTCCTTGTCAGTTTTCACCAACAAGGCATCGCCTCTGTTCTTGACTTTCTTTGCGGGTCAAGAAGCGTTCGACTTCTGCGTTCCCCTACTGACCAGCTGCCTGGGATGTTTGATTCTTTGGGCCGACAAAGCCTAGATCATGTAGAAGTGGGGCACTTAAATTTTAAACATAATGGCGTTCCAAGTGGTCGGATATGCAAGTTTTTCATAGCGTTTTATAATTAGTAAACCGTTCTTTTCACAGTGTGAAACTAACGTGGTTTCAAAATATTCACCAATCAGGAACAGAAAAAAAAATATGCACGGTCCTGCAAAATCCATCTGCGTTAAAAACCGGATTTTAATCTTCATTCAGTTCCATGATGGCCTATTTACGTTTTGGCTAGATTTAGCCAGCTGCCATTGTAGCAAGGATAGGTGCTACAATGGTAAAACAATAGTGGTGTCCTGTTCATCCCAAAATATCTGAATCCATCAAATTGTCCTCAGTTTCATCCAATTGAGAAGCTTTGAACGATAATTAAACAGAAACTGAAGACAAAAAGAGCAGTGAAATTGGCCAAATGAAGAATTGGTGGAAACAGCTAGCCAAAATCATGACTAAAGAAATTGTGCACCGGCTGTTATGGAATAAAATAATATAAGCTTTGTTCCATTTTTAGAAAGTTTTTCGATTGAACGAAAAGTTTAAAAAATACACACATTTTAAAGTGCCCCATTTCTAAATGATCTGGGCTTTAGCACCGCCTGGCTCTCTTGTGGTCCGGCGACTTGCGTCTCATTGGTGCCTTTCACCTGTTTAGGCCGAGAAGTCCCCATCTCGGGTCGACGCCCTTCGGGCTCCACTGTATCCCGGTTTGCTCCGTCCATTCGCCGTTTGGCCTTTATGGTCGCACGTCGTTTGGCTTTGCTTTGAACGCCTTCGCCGAATTGCTGCCTGAGCCGTTTCGGACTAGGATTCCAGATCTAGATATAGCCGAGATGACAAGTCCAATTCTCGATTCGGATGAGGGCTCCAGTAGGAGATCCATAGTAGAGAAAGAAAAAGTGACATGTCGTAATCTGAAAAGTATAGTATGCTCCTTTTTCTAATTATGGTGTTAGCAAGTTGTACTCATCAGAATCACGCCAAAATTTTCAAAAGAACCTAAGTAACATTGTTGTCATGAATTAATTTGAATAGCGCAATCAACAAGCTTTTGATTGCAGTACTCAAATTAATTCATGAAAAAATGTTAATTAGGTCCTTTTGAAAAGTTAAGCGAGAATTGTTTAACTAGGAACATGGGAAACTTGCATGTTTTAATTTGACGCACATGTCACTTTACCAAATTATGGCAGTCTCGCTTTTCTTGTTATACAGTGGGCTACCAGTAACTGAGACTGAGCGAGTTTCTGGATGTAAATGATAGAGCTGTTGCGAATGTAAAATTTCACCAATGCCAATGAAAACAACATCATCCTCTCTTAAGGATAAACACATTTCGAATCAAACAATTGTCCTAAACTAGTAAACTGCAACAGAATAGGCAGACAGAAGTAGCTAGTTTTTATGCAGTTTTCGATCAAAAATTTATTAATTGTAAACATTTAGACAAAAACACAGCCATCTGTTGAAAAGCATTCAGCTATGCCTTTGAAATATGCAAATAATCGCGGATTGAAGAGGTCGCAACAAATACCGGTTGGGCTTTCTGATTAAACTATTTTGGGTTTTCAAACAAAATCGTTAAGGGAATTTCGTACGGAGTTCTATAAGGTTTTCAAACGGTATCATTTTGGAATTCCGAGCTGAGATTTTTAGGCTTCTGATCGGTTTGTGTTCCAAACAGTATCCTTTTAGAATTTCAAACGGAAAGATTATTTGATTCGAAAACCTAAAAAGATTGCATTAAGAAGTCCAAAATTAATCCATTCCGAAGCCTAAAATGATCCCTTTCGTAAGCACAAAACGAAACTAGTAGGAATTATAGAGGGAATTCTGTTATATTCCTGAACGAAATTATTTTGGGCTTCCAAAACAGAAATTCCGGATTTTCGGATTTTTCGGATTTCCGAACGAAACCTTGTTGGGCTTCTGAACGAAATTGTTTTGGACTTTACTTCCAAACGGATTCCTTTCAAACTTTCGAAAAGAATACTTTTGGAATCCCGAGTAAATCCATTTGGGCTTCTTAATGCATTTTTTCGGTTTCTCTAAAAGGGATTCTGAAGCCTAAAAAGATTCCGTTCAGAAGCCAAAAGGATTTTGTTCAAAAGCTCAAAAAGAGTTCCGCTCGGAAGCCCAAAAAAGTTCGAAAGACTAAAGGTTCTCCGTTTGTCCGTTCCGTTCTTTGAGGTTCAGAACGGGTTTAATCCTTCTGTGTTTCTCCTCCGAACTGAATTCTTTTGGACTTTCCAACGGATTTTTAGTAAGAAAATTGCGTAAATATTATAAATTTATGCTAATGTTATAACATACATATTGATAAGAACATTATTCAGAGCTTTGTAGTGGAATATCTTCACTTGGCATAAGACAATATAGTATTATCCTGATTATTTCCATAACTTGATTGTAGCTTTAGAGTAACGTCCAAAACCTTACTTATCTTTAGTATCTCGTACTTGACTCGACTAAGTCCTACACCATTTTTTTGATTATTGAAACCTCCACGCTATGTTTAAAGGCAACTATTATGCAAAGTGAATGCACCTCGGATGTTAAGCCGTTAGATCATAGTTTTTGACCTCTAGTTTAAGGATCTGCATCGATTAAAATATTTCATCGGTGAAATTTTGACTTTTTTACTATTTAAGGTAATATTTTTAACCTAAAAACCTTTTCTGATTTAAAAAAAAAATTGAAACAAGTTATATAAAATCCAACCACTACTTTTTTTTACTGATGCTTTAAGAAATATTTTCATATAAAAACATTTTTCATATGATGAAAATAGTAGAAGTTATATTAAAATTACTGCCAGTCTTAAATGTTCTTACAGATTATTATGAATAGATCTGTAGCCTTCCTTAGCCGTGCGGTAAGAAGCACTGCTACACTGCAAGACCATGCTAAAAGTGGCTGGGTTCGATTCCCGGTCTTGTCTAGGAAATATTCTCACCTTCCCTGGGCATAAAGTATTATCGTTGCCTCATGATATACGAATACGAAAATGGTAACTTGCACTAGAAACCTTGCAGTTAATAACTATGGAAGTGTTAAATGGACCCTAAGCTCCGAGGCGACATGTGTCAGAGTGGTTGATATAATGCCAATAAGAAGAATAATTATTAAATTTAAGAACATAATATCACTCTGTAACATTTCAAATCAACAAAAAATTAAAACTACGAACTAGTTCAAAGAACTATTTATGTTCTGGATTTCAAACTTGATTGAACCTCAATGGACGTCTGCATTATGTGACCACTGTTTTATGCTACCACCGTGAATTACAATTTACTTGCATACTGTTCGTGGTTATCTGTCATTTTGTAGTTTTGCTAGATAGTATAGAAGTTTCTGTGGATGGCTTCCGTTGTTTGCTTCGTATACTTTGTAAGGCCTCCCTGTGATGCGCTCAATTCAAGAACATGGAATTTCAAAATAAGAAATTTTTCGGTGTTTGGAAGCCCAGCTACTATCCAACTGTCACAAAAATCTCGTATGGCGTCTGAATAGAAGTCCAACAATGTTACACTAAAACAGCAATTAACTACCTGTGGTAGACTCTCCAATACCTTATGATAACCATTGCATTATTTTCCTTCCAAAACACCCAGTTTAACTAAAAGACTTCGACAGTAATGCCCAGTGAAACCAAATTGAGCGTTTTAGGTTGCGTTGACCTCTGATTTCCAGACTTCAGATTAGTCTGGATGGTTTTTTTTACTACAGGGCCGAAGATTAGGTAGACCAATCCCACCAGCTAATGTAGCGCTGGAGGAGGGTTTTTGTCTAAAATTGTGTCATAGTCTCCTCCTTCCAGAAAATGATTATGAACATTGAACACATATGAAATATAATTCCTTGACCTGTCCAGCGTTAAATTCTGTTTCTTTGGTAACAAATGATGCAGGGTTGCTGTTTTTTTAATAAACACGTATGAGATATGCAGTTACACAAGAATTGGCTATCGAAAATGAAATATATGTTCGGTGTCAACAGTATTTTTAGTATAACTTCTGCTACTTTGATCATATGAACATTGTTTTGATATGAAAATTTTCCTTGAAGTGTCAGGAAAAAAATGTTTTGCCTGGATTTTATATAACTCGCTTCAAAAAATTTAAAAAAAAATCAGAATAGTTTTTGAGGTTAAAAATATCTTCTTAAATGGTAAAAAAGTCAAATTTTCACCGATGAAATATTTCAATCGACACGGATCCTTAAACTAGAGGTCAAAAACTATGACCTAACGGCTTAACATCCGAGGTGCATTAACTTTGCATAATAGTTGCCTTTAAACATAGCGTGCCTCAATATTCTACGTTGCCAAAAGTGCATGATTTTTAATTAATTTTCTAATTCCTGTACCTTCTAAACTCCATATAGACAAATACAGACATTTAGCTGAGATTGATACAGACTTATAAAAATTGTAACTGGCATCCCTCCCATTTAAGCGTATGCCAAGAAGTGGGATTTTAATCAGAAGGTATCCATTACCTTCTGCACGGACCGTTTGTGAACAATTTAGGCTCCATTTTCAATCTTTTTTTTAAGTTATGATGGAGTCCGCTTCCTTAATATGCTTTCGGATAATGGACAGTAACCGCCGCTACACGTGTTCTTGAACGTACATATCAACTGTTATGGTATCGATCGTTGTAAATGGATTTGAGAGAATTCCACACTTACAAATTGCTTGCAAATTCATTGCTTTATCATAGAATTCTCCTAAATAAACTTGCTTATCAACATCATCAATTCTTTACCAGCACGGATCATGTTGAACTGGTCCCGTGGAAGCATCTTTTAATCGAATTTCATTCATGGTTCATCATCATCATCACCTTGCAGAACGATCTTCCACGTGGAACGTTATAGACGGAAGCGGAGACAGCAGACCTGCCTTTATCAGGAGAAGAAACGCCGCCTGGAAGAAGCGGAGTTCGAAGAGATGGAACAGCTGTGCCGTTCTCAAGAAATACGCATGTTTTATCAGAAGCTCAACGCATCCCGCAAAGTGCAGGGATAAGGATTGGAGCATCTTGACGGACGAACGTGTGGTGATCGAAAGGTGGAAGCAGCACTACGAAGAACATTTAAATTGCGCTGTGAGTACAGGCAGTGTAAGTCAAGGCAGCGGAGGAGATGACTACGTCAGTTCAGCGCCCACCTTGAGGGAAGTTAAGGATGTCATCCAACAGCTAAAGATCAATAAAGTAGCTGGTAAGGATGGTATCGGAGATGAGCTCATCAAGGTGGGCCCGGAAAAGCTGGCCATTTGCCTGCGCAAACTGATAGTCAGAATCTAGGAAACTGAACAGCTACCGGAGGAGTGTAAGGAAGGGGTGATATGCCCCATCTACAAGAAAGGCGACAAGCTGGAGTATGAGAACTTCCGAGCGATCACCATCCTTAATGTCGCCTACAAAGTTTTATCCCAGATCATCTTCCGTCGTCTGTCACTATTAGTGAATAAGTTCGTGGAAAGTTACCGAGCCGGCTTCTTTGACGGCCGCACGGCAACGGATCAGATCTTCACTGTACGGCAAATCCTTCAAAAAAATGCCGTGAATACCAGGTCCCAACGCACCATCTGTTCGTTGATTTCAAGGCGGCATACGACAGTATAGACCGCGTAGAGCTATGGAAAATTATGGACGAGAACAGCTTCCCTGGGAAGCTTACCAGACTGATCAAAGCAACGGTGGATGGTGTGCAAAACTGTGTGAAGATTTCGGGCGAACACTCCAGTTCGTTTGATTCGCGCCGCGGATTAAGGAAAGGTGTTGGACTTTCGTGTCTGATGTTCAACATTGTGCTAGAAGGTGTCATGCGGAGAGCCGTGTGTAATAGCCGGGGTACGATTTTCAACAGATCCAATCAATTTATTTGTTTCGCGGATGGCATGGACCTTGTCGGCCGAACATTTGCAAAGGAGACAGAACTGTACACCCGCCTGAAACGTGAAGCAACAAAAGTTGGACTGGTTGTGAATGCATCGAAGACAAAGTACATGCTTGTGGGCGGAACCGAGTGCGACAGAGCCCGCCTTGCATGCAGTGTTACGATAGACGGGAATACCTTAGAGGTGGTCGAGGAATTCGTCTACCTTTGGTCCTTGCTAACGGCTGATAACAATGTTAGTCGTGAAATACGAAGGCGCATCATCTGTGGAAGTCGGGCCTACTACGGGCTCCAGAAGAAACTGCGGTCAAAAAAGATTCGTCACCGCACCAAATGTGTCCTGTACAAGACGTTGATAAGGCAAGTTGTCCTCTATGGACATGAAACATGGACAATGCTCGAGGAGGACTTGCAAGCACTCGGAGTATTCGAGAGATGTGCAAGAAGACGGTGTATAGCGGCGAAGAATGAACCACGAGCTCGCCCAACTCTACTAACTCCACGAGCTCGCCCAACAATTTTCCGATCGACCATATCGCTCAAATCGACCGATTTACGTTCAGATTTTTTCAAGCCCTGAAATGAAAATACGTCACCATACTTCCGAATCGCATTGCAACCGCTCCGATGCTCTCATCTTCTATTTTTGCCATGTGACTCAGTTGATGTTGAGAAAAGTGCACCATTCGTGCAAGGTTTGCTCGCACTTTTTAAGGAAAAAGCTTTGCATTTCCATAAAAAAAACTTAAACAAATGGCAGTTATGAATCACAGAACGACAAATTGAATTGTAAACAATGATGCCCAGTAATTACCTGTTATTTAAACTTATTAAACCAGACCGGCATGCCGTATTCGATCACAGGGATGATGATTTGCTTGTAAACAAGCTTACTTTTCAGGGAGAATGACGATCTACCGTTGATTAATAAAGGTACAGGCGTTTCAACAAAACGTTACTCCTCGACACTGTCTTGTCAACCTGTTGTCGAAAAAAAAGCTTCTTGCCGCTGGTCAACATGCTTAGAGGACCTTGAATGGAGGCAGATGATGACCTGGGTGTTCGCTGCATTGATTTTCCAGCTGGTGAGATACATTGTCAGCACTCTGATCACTCTACCTTTCTAAACAGGAGAGATGTTATCTGCGAATAGAAGAATGCCTCATTATGGAGGTTCTGGCATGTCATAGGTTGAACACCTGGGGCCCGAGGATATTGCCCTGGGGGACGCCTGCGTAGATGTCGTGCGCATCAGAACGCGCTCCGCTGATTGAGGCACGGAATGTCCTGGCCAACAGATTGTTGTTGATGATTTTCACCAGGTAGCTGGGAAGAACGCCTTCTCGACATCGAGTAAGGTCATAGCGGATGTTTTTGAGACAAACTTTTTTCGTCTGAGGACGTTCGTAACTCGGGTTAGTTGTTGTTGTGATAGGCAGATGCAAGTAGTCGATGGTAAATCACCTTTTCACACAGCTCGGATAACCCTGAGAGAAGGTTGATGGGGCGATAACTTTTCGGAGTGGGATGATCCTTTCCAGGCTTCTAGATGGGGATGACTTTGGCTGAATTCCAGGACGATGGGACGTAGCTGAAACGGAGACACTGATCAAAGATCAGCGAAAGGTGCTCGAAAAAACGGAGCACTCATATGTTCGAGTTTGAGATTCAGGTTGCTGTCGAAGCCTGGGGCCGATTCGCCCGCTGAGATTTCTAACTCCTCTGAAAAGTCATTGGGAGTACGATGGATGTTGTTATCATGTTCGTTAAAGGTTGATTCTTGTGCACTGTGGATGTTCTGTCGAAGATTGTGTGAGTAGAAGTTGTCAAGCGATCCTTAGAGCCATTGCTGTCTAATGGAATTAAAGGTGTAATGGGCCCAGGGTTAGATTTTAGATTTTTGGTCAATTTCCAGAATGACTTAGCACAGTATGGGAGAGCGCGGATCTTATTGGAAAAATCACTATTTCTTAGGTTCACCATTCTGGCCTGGATGATAGGATTGAACGCAACATTGTCGTTATCCTCTGCAGATAGGTACAAAGACTTTATCGGTAGTTTCTTTTGCTACATAATTTTTTAAAATGTATTTTTCAGTGAAAATTGGATTGTTTTTCAAAAAATTTGTTTTTGTACCGTTCCTAACAAATAGAGCATGGTTTTGTGTTTTTTTTATCCTATTTGTAAAATATTTTATTTACAAACAAATAATTATTTTAATCGATAGAATGACATTAGGCCCATGCAGCATAAACGTAATTTGTCGCCCCATATAATTTTAAAATCTAGACCGACATTTGAAAAGGGCAGAATTCCATTAACATGAAACCGAGAAAATTGCTCTCCAAGTTTCGAGCTTGTAAATCAATTCCTATTTAGTGAATATTCAATAAAAAATGAACTTTTTGCATATTATAGAGGAAAACTACCTTTCTCTTCGATGTGCTATACCAAAATATGCAGCTAAGTGTATATTAGCTTCAGAAATAGAAATTACATGCACTACGCCCAAAATCAAAGTCTCACTGGAAATACGCCATGGAAATTAGTCCTGTTACCAACTGCCTGTGTTGTTCCGCCCAACGTTTCACCGATAAATTGCCTACTTTTAGGTTATTTCTGTACAGCTTGAATTGCGTAGCACGTTATTCTCAAGAAATAAACCAATTAAAACATTAATTTCCAAGCTTTTCATCATAGATTAGGAGAAAAACAGGTTTGATTTGGGGCCACGTCTGTATTTTCTATATTGGGGTACATTTTACGATTGCGAAAAATTGAAAAACATCACGAAAATATGATAGACTTGAACGTTAATATCTCAGCCGTTTCTCGATGGATTCTCTATTTTCTTCGATCAAGGAAGAGTCAATTCTTCATATCCAATGTACTAAATCAAATATATTGATAATTATTTACTATTGATAATTTATAACAGTTTCGCAATGGGTTTCGGTGAATCAACCAAAACTATAAGTGCATCGCCTTGAAGTCAAATTAATGCAACAATAAGTTTAGTTCTAATCATCAGTTTGCAGCCGTAAACCTTCAGCATTGATTACGGTTGATGGAAGTGGTTGCTGTAGCAAATTCAAACGCAACGGTACCGAGGGTTAATGCTGAGACTTTGAGAAGGGTAAACTATCATTGTACTAAAGACACACAAACTAAAATACAAATAATACTCACTACTTACATGGTTATGCATCACCTTTGCGTACAACCCCATTGGGCTGCACCTTTGAGTTTTTATATCGTTTTACAATCGATTTTACTATTTCAAATTAAACTAATATAAACAGCATATGGTGAATCACTTCTGGGGGTGAATGATTCTTAAAGAACGTCTCTCAAATAATTGGTCTTAAAGCTTGCCTCAACTCGGTATAGGTACTGATCCACTCACTAAAAGGCATTAGTAATGATGCTAATGTTTAATTTTACATGACCTGACTGAAGTAGATTTGCTTCCAAATAGTTTCATGTTACATATGCGCAAAACAGTTATTAATATACATTTTTTAGGTTTCCTAACGGAAATGCGCTTTTGTTAGGTTTCCAGT
The DNA here is from genome assembly GCF_024139115.2 of Armigeres subalbatus. Lineage (NCBI taxonomy): Eukaryota > Metazoa > Arthropoda > Insecta > Diptera > Culicidae > Armigeres > Armigeres subalbatus. The sequence continues at coordinate 104,249,096 of NC_085139.1, read as the reverse complement.
AAGGAACCAAAAAAGAAATTAATAAAATCTATTTAATTATGATTTTTATGCATTATTAGGGTTTAATAGAAACAAACGTGGTATCTAATCACTTCTATGCTATTCTAGTGTACACATTGAACAAAAATTTAAAGGTACAGAGCTCTCGCGGGAGCCTGCATCTGATTATTTTCGAAAGGCGTATTTCCACTATAAACCTTTCAACAGGCTGATGTACACGCCGTAACAGCAACAGCCCCAGCAAAAGGTAGGAAATCCTTGTTTCGTATTTCTCATTAAAATATTCATTATTACAGCAAATATAAGTGAAAATGCAATAAATATTGACTCAATATGAAGGATAGAGTAAAACCTACCATATTCACACAAATTTCGCTAAGTTCCTATGCTTTTGAAAGAATAGCGTAAGAACCATGTTTGGTGAATATAACCAGGATGGAAATCTGCCATTTTTCAAGTATCTCAAAATAACTTTTACTGATAGAAAATATTATTTTTTTCATTACTATGGGCTAGTTTGCACCATATTCTATGCATTCAAACGAAAAACTGCAATGTTTACATTTTGGCTGTTCCGCCCTTTTCAAATGTTGGTCTAGAAATGTAAATTGAAAATAGTTCCAGGACTTCAAAAATTCTGAAAAATTAGGATCAATTTTTCCTGCAAATTCGGAATCGTAAAAACATCGATACCTCCAAACAATCCAATTAAATTCCTTGGCTGTTGAATTTATTAAAGCTGAAATTCACACTCATAAAGATTTTGTTTAATTTAAAATACATTATTATATCATTGAAATAGGGGGAAAGACGGCTTTGGCAGGTTTTGTTCTATTATTGTCAGGGGGGTTTTTGTCGACCAAATTTTATGAAATTTGTATGTATGTATGTATCTGTATGTATGTATCTTCAATCTAACCCCCACTGTCTGGCAGTGGTATTATGGAAGAAAGCTGTCTTTAATAAAGTCAGCTTTAGCCCGGGAGTTAGAAGGTGCTAGCTCTACTGCAGCTCCAGTGACCCATTTCAGACTGCCTGGTAACTCACGTCCAGTCCGAGTTCACTTTCACTAGCAATAAGCCCCGCCTGTTTATGCTACCATTATCAATTGGATAAATGGATCCATAAACAAACTTCCGGATTTTTTTTAATCCAGCGCGCATTTAATTTTGGAATCATATAAAAACATATTGAAACAATCTCACCAAATTGATCCAATCACTTCCACGAAAAATTTACTTCACACATCCTCGTAAATATACACAAACGACTTCGCGCACTCAATTAAGAAATACACTTTATTAAAGTTAAATTCTAAATTTTTCTAGTACATCGACCAAATTTTATGAAATTTGGCCACAATATTCTTTGATATGCAAAGAATGTTTAGGCCAAATTTGAGCATAGTCAGTCATAAAAAACCCCCCTGCCAATAATAGAACAAAACCTGCCAAAGCCGTCATTCCCCCTATATACATTTGAATGAGCTATTTACGAATAATCAACTCTGAAACTTGAATGTTTTGGTTAGGGTTACGATTAGCTGTTTCAAGCTGCAATAAAATTGAAACAAAGCATATTTACTTTTCAGCATAATAAATTTTAATATTCCGAAAGCCCGTGATTCTAATACTTTTAAATTTTGTTTTGTTTTCTTAGAAAATTTAATTTTACTAACAGCTAACAATTAATCACAAGGCTCAAATTGCACATGTACACAAAACGGATAACTATTTATGGTTTAGTTTATTATCGCTTGTTTTACTGAACTTCGTCAATTCGCTTATGTTCCTATTGTTTCGTTCTCTTCGCCTCCTCTTCCCCACGGGTTCCTCTTTAGATCATGAAACCAATTTACCAATCCTGCATGGAGAAAGGTATCCAGCACGTGGCAACGCACGCGACCGAGTACGCCATCAGCGGTGGCGCCTCGTCGCCTTCATCGCGATCGGGCGCCGGATCTCGACAACTGAACGGTAAAGTGAAGCGCTCTTGAGAGTTCGCTTCCGGAGGAACGTCCAGCGACGGTCAGCAGAGGCGGCAACCGCTGAGTGGGCGGCAGTGGTGGAGATGGTGGCCAGCCGACTACCATCAGCATCCCCGCTACCAACTCGGCAGTGGCAGCAATGGTGGTAACAACAATACTAGGTTTAGTGTTTTCTTCGATAGCCTTAGAGGTAGTACCGGTAGCAGTAGTAGTATCGTTAAGCAAAGTATCGACACCGACAACAATAACAGTAGAACAAGCCGTGTGATAAAGGGCCCAGGGCCAGTGAGCGGCGTTGGCAGCAGTGCTGCCAGTGGAGCGGGTAACTCAGGCACCGTGCCCAGTGGCAGACGACGAACGAAAAATAAAACTTGAATACGCGCTTCTCCAAGCTGCGGTTCTAGCTCTCGACGGAATGCTACATAAAACAATGACAATGATCCGACAGCAATTGGTTAGAGTAAAATTTATTTTTTGATCCCAGATCAGACCCATCCATTTAAGTTGCATTTCATTTGTTTATTATTATAACCGATATTTGTTTGTCTGTCCGATGTTTAATATAGTTGTACTATTATTATGTTACGATTATAAGTTTTTACTTGTGTACTATTAAACGAAGACTCTACTCTATCCCTGATTGGTGGAAAACGAACGTCGCGCGCTGATTCTCAAGTCAATAGGCTCCAATTGAGCTATTGAAAAATGTGCCAAACTGAAATATTAGTAGACCATGCAAAATTACCGATCAAATCTGCATTCTTGCCAATAGATAGGAAATCGAGACATGGATTTCTTGATATAAAAAGATCTGTTTTTCATGTCCGTGCTTTTCAATGGAAATTGTTTGGCAATTATTTTAGATCGACTCTGGAAACAATTGACACCTCAGCAGAGTTTCCGTGCGTTTGTTAGAATTTCTCGAAAATATCAAGGTCAGCGTTTTCTGCGGTCGTTGAAGGATTTCAAACTGTGAAATATTCTACCTATGTTATGCTATCGGTAAGGGGAAAATGGGCGTAATCTGTACATAGACACCGATTGAAAATCTCTAATTAGTAGAATCAAGTGGAAATCACGAAAATAATCGCACTACACTGAAACAATTTTCAAAACTAAAATCTAGCTGTGAAACGTAATTCGTAATTTATCGGAATGTGACAAAAAATACGGCACAAAATTAAGATCGCAACGAAATCTGCATTTGCTAGCTGTGGACAAAACGAATCATATCGGGATTCCCACTTTAATGATCCGGCTCGTTAATATGAATAAATAAAGGAATGATGGAAACGTAAAATGATGAAGTGACGAAACGGTTTTGCCATCCATGCTCTCGCCTCTCATAAAGAGTGAACTGCAAAGTTACTAATCTGGATAAAAGATACGAACCAGCTTAACAATTTCAGAACTACATATTCATCCACATCTATGGTTCATATATTGGCTGTATTCTTGAATGTGTGACATGGCTTCGGGATATTTCGTCGAATGATATTTAATCGAATAACGTTTGGTCGAAAGAACGTTTAGTCGCAAAACATTTTCTTGATTAATCTTTCTTTCCTTCAATACACAAACAATAAGTAATTAGTTCCTTAACAATTTCACTTCCAATCATAATTCATTAATTGTTATACGACCAATTGGTTACTTTTAATTTCGACCAAATAGTATAGATTCGAGTGCCATTCGGACCTCTTCAAAAGGTGTAGCCAGGTGGACTGATTACCACAGGGCTGAACCCATGACAAACGCTCTTGGAGGAATTTCTACAAACTTATTATTATTGATTTGTCCTGGTAATTATCCAACGGATAGCTTTGATTGAGGTATCTAACGACTTCTTCGAAATAGTGCTGGCAGATCGTTTCTTAACATTCTGTGGTTTACCTTTGAGATACCATAATGGAGCTTTATAACCAGTTTTTTTTAATTGTTGGTATTTTATCAGCCTGTTGTCGATGTGGGTCTTGATTTGAACAGTTTTTTGTTTTGATAATTGTCGGAAGTGGCGAGTTCTCCTCGAAAAAGAAGGGTTTTCGATAATAAATGTCTACAATGGTGTAGAATAGAGTAGTAAAATATTCTTCCTTGGTAAGCTTTGGAAGAGTGGAGATCATTTGCCCCGATTTTTTCGGTGCTATCCGACGTCATAAATTTCCAGATACAAAACACGTAGACGTTTCCGTCGTCGATTATTACAGTTTTGTCTAATCTAATGCTGAATTTATTAACCCGATATGGAAAGTCTTACCCACTTTTTGAATTTATTTGTTTTCTACATATTTCATAAAATTAAAATTACGATCGGTTGAATTTTGGGAAACGTCGTCATAATGATCAATTCAATTTACGACTTCATGGCTCAACATGTGTAATAATGTGACTCCTTTGTATTATATAACTTGTTTTAGACATTTAACTTACCTTACTGTAGAGTATCGATTCGGAAACAGGTGATTGATAGTTAGCTTAAAATGACCAACAATAACCATCACAGTGCTGTAATATATAATTAGAATTAATACATTCATCTACTCATAACTTATTCCAGGGCTATGTGCTTCTCACGCTCAAGTTTTGTCTAATCATTGCTTTGCTTCAACACCATCGTGCTTTGATATTTTCGATGAACATTCTGTCTCATTTATCAGATTGATTTGGATCCTAAAGCATATTTTACTTTAGTTTCTGGAATAATTTATGACTAAATAATTGTATTCGTATCTAATTTTGTTTTACAGAACTGACCCCTTCCGAAAAGAGGGAAGGTATAAATTGCAATAAATTTCATTGATATAGTTTTAGCATACATCTTTAATCGTAATTATTTGAAGATGAAAAAACGGTTATTGCAGAAGTACTATTGAAACAAAAGTGAGTGAAGAAATATTGTTCTGTTTTTCTTTTATTTTTATTTACGGTTTCTCATTTCTTATTTTCAAACGAATTTTATAAATAAGTGTTGTTGCATAGGATTAGTAGTGAAATATATTTTCATATACTTTTAATCTGTAAGTGAATTGTTTTTTCTCCCACGCGCGTCGCCTTAAGACGATCACGTTTTGGATTGTGAACCCGTACTGTGAAACAACATTTCCCATGAAAATAGATATTTGCATTTTTTTTTCTCTCAATTTCGAAATTGTAAATCGCTGTAAGAAGTGAATCGGCTTAGTGTATTTTTGCTCAATAGACGACCTGTTTGTTCCGGTATGTTTTGCCGCCTCATTAGATGTGGGTAAGTGTGTTTATTGATCCGATAAAAAAACATACAACATGATAAAATGCAAGGCATTTTCTTGTAAAATTTAGCAATGTGTAACAAAGAAATTGAGTTTATGACACAATGAAGATAAATTGAGACAACTACGTGAAACCATAAGGAAGCTTAAATTGCAAAATATGCACGCCCATTAACGATCGTGGCAGCTTATAAACACTGAATATGCAAGCTAATATGGCGAACAACGTTGGATTAATTATTTTGGCAAAGCGAGAAATAAAAAAAAATAAACAAAAAGAATTAATGAGAGACGTAATTGTTGGGAGTGAGAGTTATTACGTGAATTATTTTTATATTAAAGTTACAAAAAAGTGAACAAATGTTTTTTTCCCTGAGGTGCTTGTTTATTTATCCGAACGTCCTATTTAAATAAGTGATAAAAATAGCTCACTCTTTCACTCATAATATGTAATACAGCTTCACATAATTCCTGTTTTTTTGCAAGGGAGAATTTATTTTCCACGGAAGTGTACTGGAGTGTCGGACTCGTGAAGGGAATATCCCCGTTGTTTCCCCCAGGAACTGCCTCCCAGCATTAGAGGAAGTGGGGGTAGCACGCCCATAGGGGTTAAAACGCGCCACCCCTGAATAAGGTTAAATACCCCCATTTTGATTATTTTCAATAGTCTATACGATAAAGCAATGAAAAATATTGCCATTGGATACATATATTTCATGATTTTTCTCTAGTTATACAGGAAAACCCGAAAAAAACGATTTTTGCGTGTTTTGATGCAATTCTAGCTCGGTGGAATTTAGTCTTTCTGTCGCTGTTATATATTGATAAATTAATAATTGAGCCATGAGCCATGCTGCTTACTCGTGTTCTTTATGTTCCACACGAAATCGTCGTCAAAAATGGTTTTAAAACGATTTTATGGGCCTTCAAACTTCTGAGGTCGGTGTGGGGCATTACGCCCATGCTCATTTCGTATGACCGAAACAGCTGAAACATTCGGTTAATTGCCTTAATGTAGGCAATTAAAATGAAAATCAGTACGATAAGCACATGCGCGTTTTAACCCATCCACTGGCGCATCTCACCCCGCATGGTTTCAAAATCATTTTTTTTCGGGTGCCTTTTAAAAATCAAATTTCTGTGCAATAAAATGGACAATTAGATATCTGTTATCGGTAGTCAGTCGCAGATATGCTGTTCTTCAGTATGCGCTGATGAAAACTGGATGAAATGGTGGTTTTCATTGATAAAAATGGCATTTTCCTTAACGTGGGCGTCCTACCCCCAGTTCCCCTACTTCTAGGCAGTACTCTCTCTAACACATCCTCTGACACTCGCTCTGACGCACCATACTGTTCACCCTGTGTATCGAGAGCGCGATGGCATCCCAGCTTGCGCTGTTGAATGCGTTCTTCACATCAAGTGTCACTAACGGATAGTATCGAATACCTCGCCTTTTCTGTTGGATCGCTATCTCGGCGATCTTTACCACCGAGTCAAAGGCGTACAACGTGGACCTACCGTTACGAAAACCAAACTAATTACTTGACAGGCCGTCCGTGCCCTCTGCGTACGGGGTCAACCTGTTGAAGATGATCCTCTCTAGTTACTTGCCCGTCGTATTTATAAGACAGATTGGTCTATACGCCGCAGCAAGGTACCCGGCACAACGGGGAACGTTAAAGACGGAAGCGGAGACAGCAGATCCGCCTTTTTCAGGAGAAGAAACGCCGCCTGGAAGAAGCGGAGCGCGAGGAGATGGAACAGCTGTGCCGTTCTCAAGAAACACGCAAGTTCTACCAGAAGCTCATCGCATCCCGCAAAGGCTTCGTGCCGCGAGCCGAAATGTGCCGGGATAAGGATGGGAGCATCTTGACGGACGAACGTGTGTTGATCGAAAGGTGGAAGCAGCACTACGAGGAACATTTGAATGGTGCTGAGAGTACAGGCAGTGAAAGTCAAGGCAGCGGAGGAGATGACTACGTCAGTTCAGCGGACGATGGGTCGATGGAAGCCAACCAGCCCCCACCTTGAGGGAAGTTAAGGATGCATCCAAAAGCTAAATACCAATAAAGCAGCTGGTAAAGATGGTATCGGAGCTGAGCTCATCAAGATGGGCCCGGAGAAGCTAGCCACTTGCCTGCACAAACTGATAGTCAGAATCTGGGAAACTGAACAGCTACCGGAAGAGTGGAAGGAAGGGGTTATATGCCCCATCTACAAGAAAGGCGACAAGCTGGAGTGTGAGAACTTTCGAGCGATCACCATCCTTAATGCCGCCTACAAAGTGATATCCCAGATCATCTTCCGTCGTCTGTCACTATTAGTGAATGAGTTCGTGGGAAGTTATCAAGCCGACTTCGTTGACGGCCGCTCGACAACGGACCAGATCTTTACTGTAAGGCAAATCCTTCAAAAATCCCGTGAATACCAGGTCCCAATTTACCATCTGTTCGGTGATTTCAATTGGAGCAACTGTACCGCACTAATAACACACGAAAGTTCTATGAGAAGTTGAACCGTTCACGTAAGGGCAACGTGCCACAGCCTGATATGTGCAAGGACATAAACGGGAACCTTCTTACGAACGAGCGTGAGGTGATCCAAAGGTGGCAGCAGCACTACGAAGAGCACCTGAATGGCGATGTGGCAGACGAAGATGGCGGTATGGTGATGGACCTAGGAGCACGCGTGCAGGACATAATACTACCGGCCCCGGATCTCCAGGAAATCCAGGAGGAGATTGGCCGGCTGAAGAACAACAAAGCCCCTGGGGTTGACCAACTACCAGGAGAGCTATTTAAACACGGTGGTGAGGCACTGGGTCATTACCAAGATTTGGGAGGAGGAAGTTTTGCCGCAGGAGTGGATGGAAGGTGTCGTGTGTCCCATCTACAAAAAGGGCGATAAGCTGGATTGTAGCAACTACCGCGCAATCACATTGCTGAACGCCGCCTACAAGGTACTTTCCCAAATTTTATGCCGTCGACTAGCACCAATTGCAAGGGAGTTCGTGGGGCAGTACCAGGCGGGTTTTATGGGTGAACGCTCCACCACGGACCAGGCGTTCGCCATTCGCCAAGTACTGCAGAAGTGCCGCGAATACAACGTGCCCACACATCATCTATTCATCGAATTCAAAGCCGCATATGATTCAATCGATCGGGACCAGCTATGGCAGCTAATGCACGAAAACGGATTTCCGGATAAACTGACACGGTTGATCAAAGCGACGATGGATCGGGTGATGTGCGTAGTTCGAGTTTCAGGGCCATTTTCGAGTCCCTTCGAAACCCGCAGAGGGTTACGGCAATGTGATGGTCTTTCGTGTCTGCTATTCAACATCGCTTTGGAAGGGGTAATACGAAGAGCAGGGATTAACACGAGTGGCACAATTTTCAATAAGTCCGTCCAGCTATTTGGCTTCGCCGACGACATAGATATTATGGCACGTAACTTTGAGAAGATGGAGGAAGCCTACATCAGACTGAAGAGGGAAGCCAAGCGGATCGGACTAGTCATCAACACGTCGAAGACGAAGTACATGATAGGAAGAGGTTCAAGAGAAGACAATGTGAGTCACCCACAGCGAGTTGGCATCGGTGGTGAATCGAGGTGGTAGAAGAATTTGTGTACTTGGGCTCACTGGTGACTGCCGAAAATGATACCAGCAGAGAAATTCGGAGGCGTATAGTGGCTGGAAATCGTGCATACTTTGGACTCCGCAAGACGCTCCGATCGAATAGAGTTCGCCGCCGTACCAAACTGACCATCTACAAAACGCTCATTAGACCGGTAGTCCTCTACGGACACGAGACCTGGACGATGCTCGTGGAGGACCAACGCGCACTCGGAGTTTTAGAAAGGAAAGTGCTGCGTACCATCTATGGTGGGGTGCAGATGGCGGACGGTACATGGAGGAGGCGAATGAACCACGAGTTGCATCAGCTGTTGGGAGAACCATCCATCGTTCACACCGCGAAAATCGGACGACTGCGGTGGGCCGGGCACGTAGCCAGAATGTCGGACAATAACCCGGTGAAAATGGTTCTCGACAACGATCCGACGGGCACAAGAAGGCGAGGTGCGCAGCGGGCAAGGTGGATCGATCAGGTGGAAGATGACTTGCGGACCCTCCGTAGACTGCGTGGCTGGCGACGTGTTGCGACGTCGAATGGAGAAGACTCTTACATACCGCACAGGCCACTTCGGCCTTAGTCTGAATAAATAAATAAATAATCGTTGATTTCAAAGCGGCATACGACAGTATAGACCGCGTAGAGCTATGGACAATTATTTAGCATTAGCATTGTTACGGTGTAATTCGTAGATTGGACACTAGTGATACTCATGTTTTACTTTTGAGATCCTTATCTAGAATGCTATCAGAAATCAAGAAGGGGAGTGGTCCTTGATTCCAGTCTTAAACAAAAATAACAAAAGCATGAGGATTACTACTCCTGGCCACGCCCATCTTCACCGTAACTAGGGAGAGGAAGGAAGTGTTGATGTAGTACTTACTTAACGAGAGGCCACCGACTTAGCGACACCCTCATAAGTACCACGGAGTTGGATAATGAGGAAGGTAATCGTTGGGTCAGGATTTGCCTGTAGCTGGCAATGTAACCGTGGTAGATCTTATCCCGTAACACACCACGTAAAGGTGTCTACCCAGCATTACGGGTAATGTAGAGCTATGGACAATTATGGACGAGAACAGCTTCCCTGGGAAGCTTACTAGACTGATCAAAGCAACAGTGGATGGTGTACAAAACTGTGTGATGATTTCGGGCGAACACTCCAGTTCGTTCGAATTGCGCCGGGGACTAAGACAAGGTGTTGGACTTTCCTGCCTGTTGTTCAACATTGCGCTAGAAGGTGTTATGCGGAGAGCCGGGTGTAACATCCGGGGTACGATTTTCAACAGATCCAGTCAATTTATTTGTTTCGCGGATGACATGGACATTGTCGGCCGAACATTTGCAAAGGTGGCAGAGCTGTACACTCGCCTCAACCGTGAAGCAAGAAAAGTTGGACTGGTGGTGAATGCGTCAAAGACAAAGTACATGATTGTGGGCGGAACCGAGCGTGACAGAGCCCGCCTGGGAAGCAGTGTTACGATAGACGGGGATACCTTCGAGGTGGTCGAGGAATTCATCTACCCTAGATCCTTGCTAACGTCTGATAACAATGTTAGTCGTGAAATACGAAGGCGCGTCATCTGTGGGAGTCTGGCCTACTACGGGCTCCAGAAGAAACTGCGGTCTAAAAAGTTTCACCTCCGAACCAAATGTGTCATGTACAAGACGTTGTTCTCTACGGACATGAAACATGGACAATGCTCGAGGAGGACTTGCAAGCACTCGGATGAGTATTCGAGAGACGGGTGCTTAGGACCATCTTTGGCGGTGTATGGCGGCGAAGGATGAACCACGAGCTCGCCCAGCTCTACGGCGAACCCAGTATCCAGAAGGTACACTCAGGAAAATGGCTCTTACAATTTTCATAAGACCAATCTTATGAGAACATTTCATAAGAATGGAATTATGAAAATCATAAGACCTCGTTTTGACAAATTCTGGATTTATATTGGCTATCCAGCGAAATCTTTTCTTGAGGCGTTGATAGGCGTGTGATGTAATCACGGGCCTCCTAATCTCGACGTCCACGTCCACGACGTTCGAATCCGGGTTACATTTTTTATATATATTCAAAATATTTCATAAGATCGTCTTATGAAATTCATTCCATAAGAAAGACTTATGAAAATCAAGACATTTTCTTATGTCGCAATTTCAGAAGAGTATCTTATGATGTTTATGTTGGTAAGAGCGATGTTTCATCGGCCGCCACTGTACTGATTCATATGCTCACTTTCGTGAGTGCAAGATACAACCAAATGTAATGTAATGTGTAAATTTAACTTTCAATAAAAGCGACAGTCTTTGCTCGATACAACACGTATACGGACGTGTCCCGGTGTAAATCCGAAGTTTCCCTAAGTCCTCCTGGTTCTATTTCTGTCCGCCGAATAACCTGTCCCGTCGGAAGAATCCAACAGTTCATACGACCCATTTCCTCAGTGTAGCTAAGGCCGGAAGAGTACGATGGGCAGGGCATGTTGCAAGAATGCCGGACAGCAACCCTGCAAAGATGGTGTTCGCTTCCGATCCGGCAGGTACGAGACGGCGTGGAGCGCAGCGGGCGAGGTGGGGAGACCAGGTGCAAAACGACTTGGCGAGCGTGGGGCGCATTCGAGGATGGAGAGATGCGGCCTCGAACCGTGTACACCCAGGTTTTTTACACGGTTTGGTTTTAGTCGTTTAAGACCCTCAGCGTCAATAAAACAATGAGTTAACCCCACGAAAAAATTCACAAAAAATAAAAGAAAATTCAGGGGGTATTTTGAAAGCTGTGAAAATTCAGGTTTACCGAGAAATTAATGAATTCCAACCGCGGAAAAATAACCTGGGTGTATTGTGGAGTCAAATCGTTGATTCAGTGTTATCTGTTTAGATGTAAACTAAATATATGAAATGTATTGAAATGTCAATTAGGGTAAGTGTACCGGGTTTGGCCACCTTAATGTCTAATTTGGACAACCTCGAAAAATGCATATTTTCCAAAAACTCGATCAGTTTAAACTAAGGGTATGCGATAAGACTTTTTTTCCTAACGAAACGAAACGAAACAAAATTTAAAATGTCTGTGTTGATTCGAAACGAAACGAAACGAAATATATATTTACTTTCGAGACTTCGAAACGACACGAAATCAACGTCCATTTAATTCGAAATTTTTCGAAACGAAACGAAATTTTAAATTTTTTTCCGCGGAATTTTTATTGAATTGTACGCATTTTTATTATACGGAATTTTTATTGAATATGTACGCAATTCTGATTTCATTTTCTCAAAGTCAAATAACTGCTTTGCGAGCAATTGAATTATAGTAACAGAAGAAGCAGTCTGTGATGCCGTGTTCCCGTTTACCATTGGCGATAAAGTAGTACCCCAGCATTTGTGCCGCTTTCAAAGGAATTCATCGTGGAGTGGGTGCTCCCGAATCTGATCAATTTTATATAAGTTCAGCTTTATATCAGTAAGTATGTATATAAAAATATAGGATTTGTGGGATTTTTTTTGTAATTTAAATTCTATTTAACTTATTTAACCATATTAACCTTATTTTCCATTTAAGACTTATGTGATTATGCTGAAGCATACTTCATATTCATTTATCAGCGTGGTTTTATGGTATTGAGCTTAATCAAAACCAGAATATTAGAATATAGTTTGCGCAGATAGAGAACTGTTAATAGCATACATTTGCTCGCTAGACGAATCCTCTGCTCATTTTTAAAATGCACACAGATATATGCATAAACCCAACAAACATTCACTAGTTGAACTAACATCAGTGTGACGATTTAATTCAGCGCTGTGTTGAATTATGTCTGTACTATTTCTCTTTCACAACTTCTGTTCAAGCTTTGTTCACACAATTTTGGCGAAGTTAAACAACTATAACATCTCATTTTGAAAAACAACTTTATTAACTGATTCGTTAAACCTTTAATAAGCATTTTACTAAGCCTCAATTCAGCTACATGTGAATTCTTCGAAAATAATAACGCATAGAAGGTAACATCAGTAAGATCTCCAATCAACGTATTTTGAAGCAATTGCTATTTTCATATAATCATTTTAAAATTTTCCTAAATCGGGTCTCGAACTGCTGTCATTTGATCATCCGCCGGTAACGTTGTCATCCGCGCCATCCATGATTTGTTAGATATGGCTCACTCAATGCATAACATAAATAATCTTATTGCTGAATATGAATCATAATTGGACTCTTATTCAATAAGTCGATCTGTCAAACTACAGTTTGTTAATAACTATACAAGATTTTTATTTCAACCATTGTTCAGCCAGTCATAACCATCGCACACTAGGAAAAATACGTAAAAATAATGTCGATAAACGATAAAATAAAATCCGTCCCCAATGCTATTTATGAATTTATGAAAATAAAATCAATGTATATTCGCCCTTCCTCAGAATCTCTTGATAATCGGTTGCGATATGATTGTCAAATGCTGAGATTATTCCAATTTCGCCCCAATAAAGATCAACATCCATGCGATAATATTGGGATTCCACACATCAAAGATTCAATAATTTCCCGATGTTATTCAACGGCGTTATGTCCGGCTTTTAGTAAATTTCGTTAGTTAAAGTAAAAAATTAGTTTAGCATGAATGCATGATTTTTTTTATTGCTCCAGCAGTTTTGTTCGTTATAATCTCCGACACTTTAATAAATCACGAAAATAAAAAGCATGTCTTGAAAATAAATCTTTATTTTTCTATAAATCAAATTTCCCAAATCTAGAATCCAGATTTTCTCTCAAACTGAAAAAGCATGTTTTTTTCCACTGTGCGATAGATCAGATAAATGTGAAATCCAATGGTTAAGAAGGACAAAGGTTAAGAAGGATTTCTAATGCCTGCTTATTAACTTACTATTCAAACTCAATTCGACCACCCTTTCAGAGCATCACATCATAGTCGAACAGAGAACTTTAAAAATCATTAGTTCAGTATATTGTTAAACTTCCCCAATGTGCTGAAATGTGATAAAACGAAAACGTAAGTTCGACTTCAAATAAAGGTAGTAAACAAATAAATAAGCCATGTCGAATATTAGTTAGATTAAATGCTGAAATGAAATCTGTCTAGCAAACTATTCAGCATCCATTTTATTCAGCTATGAAGATCACTAATAAACAATAATTCAACCTAGATGCTTATTTGTAGCTTGTCGTTGTTTGTTGGGATGTCCTTGCCGACAGGTAATTGTTGATGATTTTCACCAGGTAGCTGGGAAGATTGTAGCGTTGTAGTTTGTACACCAGGCCATCATGCCATACATTGTCAAATGCCTTCTCGACATCGAGTAAGGCCATGGCGGATCTTTTCGAGACAAACTTGTTCCGTCTGAGGACGTTGGCAACTCGGGTCAGTTGGTGTACAGTTGACCGACCGCGTCGGAAACCAAATTGTTCCTCGAGCAAGATGTTGAGATTTTCGGCAGACTCAAGTAACCGATGATGAATAGCTTTTTCGAATAGCTTGGATAAACCTGAGAGAAGGCTGATGGGTCGATAACTTTTGGGGGAGGAAGGATCCTTCCCAGGCTTCCGGATGGGGATGACTTTCGCTGACTTCCAGGACGATGGGAAGTAGCTGAGCCGGAGACACTGATTAAAGATCAGCGAGAGGTGCTCAAAGAACGGAGCACTCATGTGTTTGAGCTCGAGATTCAGGATGCTGTCAAAGCCTGGGGCCTTCATGTTCTTCGACGATTTGATATAGGCCGTTAATTCGCCAGCTGAGATCTCCAACTCTCCGAGAAGTCGTTGGGAATCAAATGGATGTTGTTAGCATGCTCGTTGACGGCTGCTTCGTGTGGACTGACGATGTTCTGCCCAAGATTGTGTGAGCTGACGAAGTGACGACCTATTTCAGTGACCTTCTCTGCAGGAGTCATCAAGCGATCCTTAGAGCCATTATTTTCTAGTGGGATCAAAGGTGGAATGGGCCGAGGCTTGGATTTTAGAATTTTGGTCATTTTCCAGAACGGCTTAGCATAATCTGGGAGAGTGCGAATCTTATTCGAGAAGTCGTTATTTTTTAGGTCCACCATTCTGGCCTTGATAATTTTTGTGATTCGATTGCAGCGTGCCTTAAGCTCAGGCAGTCCTGTACGCTGGAACTGCCTGCGAGTGACATTCCGCAATCGAATCAAATCTTTGGTGAGTGTATCGATGTTTCAGGAGGTGCTTACCTGCCGAGCCTTCGGGACATGCTGCTCCCGGGCCACCGTGATCGCCTCCTCGATAGCGCACAGCTGGTGGTCGATACTTTCCGGCGTCTTCGGACGCACCTCGTAGTCGACGGTGTTATCGACGCACTGCTGGAACCGCTGCCAGTTCACTCGATGGTAGTTTCGCCTTGTTATCTCGTGCCGATTTACTGAAGATCCAACCTCAGCCACCACCGGATAGTGGTCCGAGCTCAGTTCTTGGAAGACGACCGGCTGGGAAACGTGATCATACATGTTCGTGATGTAGATGTCGAGCGTAGCATGGGCCCCGGACCGTGCCAACCGGGTAGGGCTGTCAGGGCTCAGGATGGTGTAGTGGCCCTCTAGTTCGTCGTTGGACCAGACGACTCCGTTCCGGTTGGAGACGGTGTTTCCCCACGATTGGTGCTTTGCGTTCAGGTCTCCGGCGATGATGAACTGCCCCTGCCGCCGAGTGAGCTTGACTATGTCCCTTCGTAGCTCAGCCGACGAGCCATCGTCGACTTTGGCTTGTGTGGGACAGTAAGCCACGATGAGAGTGACGACTCCGACAGGAGTGGTGACTTCCACTCCAACGGCTTCGATGAGTTTGAGCTTGAAGTCCGGCAGCAGGTGGCAGGCGATGTTGCTTCGCAAGGCGATTGCCACTCCTCCCCCTCTGGAGCTTGTTCGATCGAACCTCACCAGCCTAAAACCCGGAATTGTTGCACTTACCTCGGGCTTCAGGTGGGTTTCGGTGATGGAAGCCGCATCAATCTCCTTCTCCTGAAGGAAATCGCTGAGCTCGATGATTTTGCTCTTTAGTGAGCAAGCGTTCCAATTGACCAGACTCACCCTAGCAGCCATTTTCAATGACGAACATGCCCAGGGTGAAGATCTGGTCGAAGCGAGTTTTGCAACCGCGTAGTCGCGTTGCCAGTTGTGTGAAAATCGGAACTAGCTGCTCCGATGTGTAGAGCGGTGGGTCGCCCTCGGCCGGAAGGGGCTCATTATCCTGACGACGGAATCCAGGGGGAGGAAGCGGGGGCCAATCGCTGGTGGATGGTGTTGGAGCTTGAATTGATGCTGCAGCAGCCGCCAGCCGTTTGTGTGGCTGCAAATGTGGAAGAATTGGTATCGCTCGCCGGGGAGCTGGATGGCCGGAAAGTTCACCTCGTTGAGAGCAGGAACTCGGTTCTTTTTCGGCAGGGACCTGGTGGAGGCCTTCTTCCTGATTTCCAAAAACGCCGCCCGCTTTGGACAGTCCTTGGTTGTAGCCCGATGCTTGTCGCCACAGTTGGCGCATTTTGGATCAGCAACCTCCATCTTGTCACACTCATCGGTCGGATGGAGCTCGCCACATTTGTTGCAGCGCGGCTTCATGCGGCAGTTCCTGGTGCCGTGCCCGAAATTGAAGCAGTTGGTGCACTGCGTGACGTCGCGGTGCACTGGCCGATATCGCTCCCAGTCAACGACGGTGTAATTTATAACGCCGACCAGCTTCAGGACCTTCCACGTGGTGGAGCCGTGCTCCAGGTGGACCAGGTAAAGCTGATCGCGATATCTCCTCGTCTTGTCGTGACGAGCGATCTTGTGCACGGCCACAGGTTTCAATCCGCAACTTTCGAGCTCAGCTTTTAGCTCCTCTTCCTTCATGTCGTGGAGTCCTCGCAGCAAAGCCTTTAGCGGCTTCGTGCCGGGGTGGTCATGAGTGTAGTATTCATACTTGTGGACCTCAAGGAACTCCACGACGGATTGATGATGGTCCTTATTTGCCGGCATTACTTTCACGCCCTCGCTGCAGAGCCGAAAAGTACATTTCAGCCCTTTAGCGATCAGCTGGCGAATTTTTGGGCGCAAATCCGGTGGATCGCCCTTGACAAACACGGGCGGGCACTTCTCCTTCCGCTCCGGTTGCACCTGCGGCAGCTGCGATTGCTGCTTCTTCCTCTTTTTCGGCGGATTGCCGGCGTCATCAAGTGGCAACGGAGAGAACACGTTGCTCTGCAAAAGCTGCTTGGAGCGATTTTTTCAGCGACCGAATCGGCCACCGAGTCTCCCATGACGGGTCCGGGAGAAAATAACGCCAACGCGACAAGCGAAAACGTAAAAAGCGAACGAACGAGAAAATACACTTCGAAAAAATGCGCGAGCAAAAAAACACGTCCGTACGTGTTGCTGTCTCGAACTGGAATGATGTAGCCCATCAAGTATCAAGTATCAGTAATTAATTCCAGAAGCTGAATTTCAAGATGTGTTGCATTGAGGACTTCTAGTGCGAAGGTTTTTCTACAACTCTGCCTAATGGTTTGTTGTTAGAATTCAATTAATAACAGAGTTATAGCGCTAGTTGCAGTAATTTAAAATAAATGATTGGAATTTTGTTATCATTTAGTCTAAGTTACTGATACTATAGCTATAACTCCGTTACTAGCGGAATTCAAGGTTCGCCGAACATGTTTGAGCATTTGTAGTGAAGTTGCACAAACTCCCATATATTTTGTGATGGTTGGAGCTCAAGTTGGCGCTTCGGTCGTTCGTGTGTGATATTGTTGGTCGAATAAATTGATTATTCGTGCCATTGTTGGTTAAACTGCTTGACCGTGTGCACGTTCCATAAGAGTGCAACAGGATGTTCGGATGTCAATGAAACGCAATAATTATTAACTAGCACTTCCTTCAATTTTATTGAAATGGAGCATAAATTTGTTCTCACAGTGATTTATCGGAATTTCACATTTTTCATAATTTTTATTTACATGGTCATTTATCGTTTTCCAATATCTGTCTATTAGGTAATCGTTCCTTCTCACACGTGCAGTTCCTTGCGCAAATTGCTCCGGGAATCTACACGCTATTATTTAACAAATTCACATCGCATACACCATCTTCATTTTTAACAAAGCGACAAAATAAATAAATAAAAGCATCGAGCCTATCCATTACAGAAGGACTGTCTGACAAACGGTCAAAACTCTTACCTCAAGCCGAAACGTATCGCTCGTTTTGTCGGTATCGTCGCGTTTATCTATTCCAATCAATCTGCATTCAAACAAACTTTCCGATATAGGACTACAATTCAGCGCTCCACAACGGCTATTTACAATTTGACTTTCCCGACGAACAAATGGCTCTGGAAAGTTCAATATAGAAGTGGTCTGCGGTCGAAAATACAAACAACTTATGATATGATAACAGAACATTGAGATTTGATAGTTGCGATAGTGAAACGGAGTGAGGATAGGTTTTAGGAAGACCCTACACCCAAATAATGACTATTTAGCTTTTCTATAGTTTGACAAAAGAATAGATCGAAAACCCCAAAAATCTAACAATGGATAAAATGTATGCGATTCAAAAATCTACAGCGATATAGGCTATGAATGTGTGGAGGTTAAGGTCGTGAATAAGCGCTTAAATAGTTAACAACGATAGAAAGAGGAAAAACATCCTTGCTTTGCTTTAGTGGAATAGGTGAGTTACAATTTTATTTCCATCTGAAATAGGGTTTTAGTTAAAAGTACGGCTTTCATATTTACACAAAACGGTTAACATAGAGGAAAGAGTTTGGCCCACGTGTTTGGTTAACGAAACTGGATTCGCTCTACTTGGAACGGTAGCGCGAATTAGTGCTCTTCGGAGTTGGGATCGTTGACCGGCGGTGGTTTAATCTGCGTTGTCGCTGGTCGGCGGTAGTGCTCGGGAAGGGATTTGGTATCGTTGGCGCTGAGCACAAAAATTGGCGAACTGTAGTCCAGGTACTTGTCGGCACCGATGCTCATCATCCGGTTGCCGTTGCTGTAGTGCTTCATTTTATTTTTGCCCCGTTTGAGCATCACGAACACGACCAGGATGCTCACGAGGAAGGCAGACGCCGTTGCCAGCACGAAGACGATCGTTTGGAACGTGTTCTCCGGGATTCCGGATGATTGTTGAGGTACCGGAAGGTTGGCGGAGATTTTGTGCGCGAACCGGGACAGGGTGACGTCTGCTATGAGCGCACCATGGTACAAGATGAAGGCGTGATCTCGCACCATTTCTTCGATGGCGAAAGCATCGTCCACCTTGTTGTCTTCGATGAGGTCGAAGCGCAGCATTACGCTGCCATCGCTATTTTCGTGCACTCGATAGTTATCGAAGATGCTACCGATCAGGGAATGCAGGTCATTCCGGAGCACTTCGTACAGATTTAGTAGAATTCGCTGGTGAGGGTTATTGAGGTGAAGTTCCACTTCCACGGCATCAATGGGAGTGAACAGGCAACTACGAAGGCCTCGTTTGAAGGTGCTGGACAGAGGTAGTTGGTTGCCGGCCGCATCTACGCACCAACAGGTATCTCCGTTGCACTGGGTCGGCTCGAATACTCCATTCTCGTCACACGCTACCGGGAAGGAAGCTGCCTGCTTGAGGGCCTGGCAGCGCGTAGTGGATGCGGTCAGTTTCTTCACCGGATCTTCGATGAAGTTGCTGCCATCGTCGGTACGGGCCATTTCGATTATCCGCTCCGTCACCGCCGAAATGGAACCAATGTAGCGGGGTTCCGGTGCGAAATTAGCCAAGGTGTTGGATGCACTTGCGGACGGTACCGTCGGTTCCAGGTCTTCATCGATGTAGTTGTTTTCGTCCACCAAGAAGGTGATCTGTCGGATCAGTTCTTCCATAACTGTGGAGATAGAAACGTATTATTTTTCAAGCATATTTTACATGAAAAGTACTCTAAAGAAGGTTCTGATCCATTTGGGAGACGGTAGTTTCAGTAGATCAAAGGCTGACTGAGCTTCATATGAGCAGAGTTAATAATGGAACCTTACTCATGGACCGTGAGCAGCAACGGGGAAGAGCTCTTTGGTTGAAAGTCAAACCATTCAAACCAATCTGGCCGAAAAAAACATAAGGCTGAAAAAGTTGTTCAGCCGAACTTGTCATTTGGCTGAAAATGACTTTTAGCTGAAATGGTCGTTTGACAGGAAGGGTCATTTGGCTGAAAATGTAATTTTGCCGAATTGGTCTACGATCAAAAATGTCGTTCAGAAGAATAGATCAAACGGTTGAAAAGGATTTTTGCCGAACGGGTCATACGAGCGAAAATGTTGTTTGGTCAATCAAATGGAAATTTCGTTTCTTGATCATATTAGGACCAAGAAAAAACTTTTGATTAAACAGGTCGTTTGACAGAATAGTCTGTTCCATCTTCTCAAATAATTTTTTCTTATCTCTTCAAATTTTACAAGTCTTACCTGGATCGCTGGACTCTTCGCCACTGCTGGATACTCGTTTTCTTGCCTGCCGGCTGCTGCATTTGGGTTCCGAGCCCTTCGTCAACGAGCCCTTCACCGGGGCTCCCTTCTTATCCGCACACCAGCAAACTCCAAGGCTGGGAGTTTCCTGTGTAGTGGTACCGTTGTTGGGACCCGACGATCCGAGGCACTGGACGGGGCTCCAGAAACCGGTTTCCGGATCGCAGCGCGGCTGGAACCACGTGCTCGGCTGTCCGGCACGTTTCGCAGCCATGGCATTTTTCAGCCGAAGGCGTTCGCACTGCGACAGTACTGGACACACGCCGTTGCAAGCCTGTTCGCTGTGGAACAGGTTCTTCGATTGACAGTTGCTCGACTTGGGCAGGTTGACCGGAACGCATTTGTTCAACCGTGGACTGAAACGCCACTTGGTTACACTGTCCAGGTCGTTGCTGTCCGAGAGATGAATTTCCGACGCAAGGCAGCTCGATTCGATCGATTCAAAGCAAACATCTCCTACAAAAAGAAAATTGATTAAAATCCACAAAAAACATCAGTCAAATGTTTTACAAGAACTTACTTGTTTTGGCACAACAGGAGCCCCGGTTGCTGATCATATTGAGCTGGCAGACGTGCGTGGATGGGCACGTATCGGCGTCGGCTTGCGGCCCGCAACTGATCTCACGCCCTCCGGATTTCAGCGGTAGTCCTTCCGGACAGACGGAATCACGGATCGGAACACATATGGGCATCTTGGGACACGGTACCGAGATACATTCCACTTGGATCAGCTGGCACTCTTCACCTCTGGGGCAGGAGATTTCATCGCAGGGATTGCGGCACTCGCAGGTCTTACAGCCGTTCTCGTCGATTTTGTAGCCGTACTCGCAGGTAACGCACTTACGCATTGGGCATTCGCTTTTCGGATATATGTCGCAGTTGGGTTCGGCATTCGTTACTCGTGTGCCGCTTTTTTCGTTGCCGTATTCGTCTACGCACCAGCAGACGTTTCCAGGTCCGCATTGAACCGTGCGGTAGCTTCCATCGATATCGCACTGGGCGATGTACTTCTGCTTGGGTGGAACTCCTAGCTCGCTTGCTTGATGCAGTTGGATGGTTTGCAGATGCTGGCAGGCGGTTTTAAGTTGAGGTTCGACACACTGAGTTCCGCAACCGTTCGAACAGCAACGCTTGGACCCATCGCAATGAGCATCTGTACGGCATTCGTATTCGCAGGAATCGGATTCGGAATTCTCGCTACCGGGAGGCACTAGGAATGGACATTGGCCAGGTTTCTTCGGGAAGCAAGCAGGTACCGGTGGACAGTATTCGCCTTCGCAGGAAACTTCGACGGATCTACATTCCTGTCCTTCCGGACACCCGACGCTGTCACACGGATCACGGCACTCACAGGATGGACACTGCGTATCAGTGTCCAGAATAAAGCCATAGTCGCAACCCATTCGACAGGTTAAGTCCAAGCAGCCAAGCGATTCTCGCAGGTCTTCACACGATTTCCTCGTAGCGTTCATTGCACGCGTTTTAGGAATTTCTGTACCGAAGTGGTCCACGCACCAACACTCTTCGACGTCTACTTCCACTAAATCATCTTCCATCGGAGACGGTTTTCTGAGCAAACTCGATGGCTTCACGTCGGGTTTATCGGCATTTGCATTCGAATTTTTCGAATCCAACCGATTGAAATCGATAATTTTTGCCGAACGACCCTGCACTCCCAAGTCTTCCTCAGAAACCAGCGCTCGTTGTCGCAGATAGGACATGACTGCCTCCGGCACAGGTTCAACGGACGCCTGTAATCGCGCACCGTCGTACATTTCGTCCACCTTTACCAACTTTAGATTCTGCGGCGAGGCTGCATCCCTCCTGACTCGCTTGGCGTCCTCCAATAGCTTCCTCATCTGACGAATATTGTTCTGCTCCAGGTAGCGTCGTTGCTCCGCTCGGTTAACGTGAATCTTCTTCCTGGTGCACTGCATGGCGTTGTAGCCCCCGTCCATGGAGCAGGTCGGCGGCGGCAGGGCCAGCTCCATACCTTCAACCGTTCCCTCCATGCGATCCGAAAAGTCGCGCAGATATTCACACACTTCAATTGCGAAACAAGATATTAGCTTCATATGGTGACAAGGATGACAAAATTCGATACTTACTAGACTGTTGACGTCCTTCGGGTGTCGGAACGGTTTCGTTCTCCACTGGGCAGCACACACTTCCAGACTCGCCGTGCAGCTTCATACATTCGTGCGTCTCTGGGCAATTGATGGTGTTCGATAAGGAGCGCTTGCGACCGAGCAAGTCCTCCTCTTCTGCGTCATCGAAGAAGGTACGACTCTGGTATTCGCGGCTTTTGGGACGATCTAGATGGAAAGGATGTGCATTTTTCAGCAAATCTAAATCTAAATAAAAGGACATACTTAGATGACAGTATAGAAGTTCCCCAGTTGTATTGTCGGCCAAGGGTGTTCCCATTTCACACGGATTGGAGTAGACCAAGTCCGGTTTGCAGACGGGTTCCGAAGAGCACAGCCCCGAGTAGGAAGCACATTTCGGGTCCTTGGCAACATCGCAGTGTGAGCCCGATGGGCAGAGGAAACCCTCGCATGGTTCGGAGCACTCGCAGGTTGGGCACCCGTTATGATCGTTCTTGAAGCCGTACTCACAAACCGCAGCGCAGATATTGTGATCGCAAAGGTGCTGCGATGTGCCATCAACGCTTCGTCCACCGCTACGGCCAATCATGTTCTCGACACCGTCACAGTTGACCATTCCGGCAGCGCCCATCGTTCCCTTGATCTTGTTACCGCTTTTAGGATCGACGCACCAACAAACCAGCCCATTACGGGAACATTGTCGCAGGGAAAAGCTTCCACCGGGACCGTCACATTGTGGTACATAACCGCGGCCTTCTCGTTCGTTTACGGAGAGAAGCTCCGAAAGCATCCGTGCCTGGTGGCATGTTGTGACGTTGTGCGGTTGCTGACAGTTGCGTCCGCACCCATTGGAAGTGCAACATTTCTGCATCTGAGCACACTCGAGATCGTGTCCGCAAGGTGTTCCACAGAGGAAACCAGTTTTGTCTGTAGACTTTATTTCCTCGGGTTTGGGGCAGGTTCCCGGTTTCTCGAACTGAAGCGATGCTGGACAGCAAACTCCGTAGTCGTTGCCCGATTGAACTAGACAGCGGTACAGTGGGGGACAGGAAGGCTTGCCAGGGTCATTACCACAGAGGAACGGTCTGGCTGTGCCACTGATGGCCAGAGGTTGACCTGCCGGACAGAGATCCGATAGGGAGCGTGCTTTGCGACCTATGAAATATCAGAAGAAGGTATCGTATGAAAATATTCATGTTCAAGTACAAATATCGAGTAATTAATTTGAAATAATCTCTTCAGAATTCTTAAAAGTTTTACTTAAATACTCACAAGTCGGCACCGGTGGGCAGGGTTCGTTCTTGCAGTTCACTTCCTGCGGCTCGCACTGCTGCCCGCGGGGACACTGAACCCCGTCGCACGGATCGCGACACTTGCAGATCGGGCAACCGCTGGTAAAGTCCCGGGCAAAGCCCGCCGGACAGAACATCCGACAGCTGGACGCCTGGCAGCTGGTTTCGATCGCCGTACAGTTGACGTCGTTGCCGTTGATTCGCCGGCTACCGATCAGTTCCACGCCGTACTCGTCAACGCACCAGCATTCGGTTCCATTGAGCTCGTTCGAACACTGGACCGGTTCGAAGTCACCGAGTGCGGTACAGCGAGGAATCCGCACCGATTGGAGCAGATTATCCCCCAAGGACTTGGCGCGGCGTGATTCCGCACGTCGCAGGTGCTGACACGCCGTTAATTCTAGGATTTCTGCGGATGAAAAGAATGAAAGATAGAATTATGCGATTTGTTGGTAGGTGGATTGATGGGTAATAGAAACTGCATTTCGATTTGATTTAGGTACACACAAGTTGAAGCTTTTGTAAACCACTTGTTGGCCACACCTTCACACACACCTTCACATTGATCAAGCGAAAATAATTTGTCACGTATAACCAATATTTTGAATTGCAAACTCCGCCTTTTTGGTCATGGCATCGAATGATTAACAAGTTTTTACCAATATATTAGAAAGTAACGCAAAATGCGCATACCAGTCTGTGACAGCCCTCCTTAGCCGTGCGGTAAGACGCGCGGCTACAAAGCAAGACCATGCTGAGGGTGGCTGGGTTCGATTCCCGGTGCCGGTCTAGACAATTTTCGGATTGGAAATTGTCTCGACTTCCCTGGGCATAAAAGTATCATCGTGTTAGCCTCATGATATACGAATGCAAAAATGGTAACTTGGCTTAGAAACCTCGCAGTTTAATAACTGTGGAAGTGCTTAATGAACACTAAGCTGCGAGGCGGCTCTGTCCCAGTGTGGGGATGTAATGCCAATAAGAAGAAGAAGAAGAAGAAGAAGCCTGTGACAGCAGCACGTTCGGAGGTGCTTTTCGCTCGCGGTTAATTTTCAAGTATTTTATAATTAATTGCATATTATTCGGCAACTCGGCCGTACCAAAAACCATTTTTTTTGTTAAATATCTTGGCTGTGCATATGCACAGCATATGTTTCGAAATCAGGGATTGAACTTATCATTTCATTATCATTTAGTATTCAGCCAATAACTCATTCCAGAGGCGGAATTCCGAAAAGTATTGTATGGCGGACTTCTAGCGCTGATTCCCCTCTACAACTTTGTCTAAGGGTACATTGCTCTATGTCTAATATTAACAGCGTGAAACGCTAGGATCACTCAATATACTAAATGATAATAAGTGTTATTATCATTTAGTATATCAAATGATACTAGCGTTTCCCGCGGTGAATATTTGACATAGAGCAATGTACCCTTAGACAAAGTTGTAAAGGGGAATCAGCGCTAGAAGTCCGCCATACAATACTTTTCGGAATTCCGCCTCTGGAATGAGTTATTGGCTGAATACTAAATGATAATGAAATGATAAGTTCAATCCCTGTTCGAAATGGACAAATTGATATGAAATTTGCGAAAAAGAATCCACGTGTCTTGGAGGGGGACTCGAACCCTCAACCTCCTACTCTCTAGATAGGCGTGATAACCCCTAGACAACAAGACCACTTAAAGGTCACGTTTGCGGAAAAGCCATGAGAATCCGAGTACCAACCTCCACCGCGGTTAGCTCTCTTTTTTGCAAATTGAATATCTTTCGGATGCTTGATTTGTCCAATCTCCACATGTGCTTTACTGTTGTATATCCACAGTCAAGCGAGTGCCCATTGTTTATTAAACGAGAGGATCGCACTCCATGCCCCCCCCCAATGTGCACTCGCTTGACTGTGGATATACAACAGTAAAGCACATGTGGAGATTGGACAAATCAAGCATCCGAAAGATATTCAATTTGCAAAAAAGAGAGCTAACCGCGGTGGAGGTTGGTACTCGGATTCTCATGGCTTTTCCGCAAACGTGACCTTTAAGTGGTCTTGTTGTGTAGGGGTTATCACGCCTATCTAGAGAGTAGGAGGTTGAGGGTTCGAGTCCCCCTCCAAGACACGTGGATTCTTTTTCGCAAATTTCATATCAATTTGTCCATTTCGAAACATATGCTGTGCATATGCACAGCCAAGATATTTAACAAAAAAGTATTTTATGTTTATTTTCTTACGCTCATCCGTATGTTTTGTTTCAAGTTGGAACTCCGTTCACTCGACCCCATCATGGAAGACACGGAGACTAACCCGATTGCAAGCAAGGTCCCAAAGCGCACTGCCGTTGGAGGCGTGGGTAAGCCCTCCAAGCAGCTGCTAAATAACAACGTATTTGGATGCTGCGTGAAGATGATGCCGGCAATCCGCTGGCGTAAAAACAAAAAGCTGCCACAAACTCAATCAGTGCAGAAGGAGCAGTGCCCGCAGGTTTTCGACAGAAGCGACTCGCCAGAATAGCGAACAGAGCTCCGGAAATTGATCGCGAAAGGCCTAAACTGCACATTCCTGCTCTGCAGTGAAGGCGTTAAGTAGGTGCCCACCAACACGGTCCATCACAAGTCGGTCGTTGAGTTCCTCGAGGTCTACAAATATGAGTTTTACACTCATGGCCTTTCCGGCACGAAACCGCTTATAAGGCTTTGCTGCGAGGGATCCATGCCATGGAAGAAAAAAAGATCATCTGCAGCTATTGGAAAGCAGCGGACTCAAGTCAGTCGCGTTGCACAAAAAGAGAAAGACGAGAAAGTATCGCGACCAGCTTTATCTGGTTCCTCTTGGAACATGGCTTTACCATCTTCGAGGACCTGAAGCTGGTACTGGATTTCGTCGTTGACTAGGAGCGATATAGGCCAGTGCACCGCGACGTCAAGCAGTGCACAATCTTCTTCAACTATGGATACGGCATCCGGAACTGTCGCATGAAGCCGCGTGACAACAAGTGCAGCAACCCGTACCAAACGGATCAGAGCGACAAGATGGAGGTTGCCGATCCCAAGCGCCCCAAATGTGGCGAGAAACATCGGGCGAGAAACATCAAGGACTGTCCAAAGCGGGCAAAGTTTTTGGTAATTCAGACGAAGGCTTCCACCAAGACTTTGCCAAGGAAGAACCGTGTTCCTGCATTCAACTAAGTGACCTATCCGGCCATTCCAGCAACCATTCCAGCAAGTTACAACCACACAAGCGACTGTCAGCAGCAGCTGCGTCGATTCAAACTCCAGTAGCACCGGCACCTTCCAACAGCGAATGACCCCTGTCCCTCCTCCTGCATTCCGTCGATAGCCGGAAAATGAATCTGTCCCACCGGATAAATCTGTTCCGCTCTACACTCCGGAGCAACCGATGCCAATCTTCTCGCAGCTCGCCACTCGGCTGCGCGGTTGCAAAACCCGATGCGAACAGGTCTTCATTCTAGGTGGCAAATGGCTGCAAAAGTGGGCTCGCTCAAAAGCAAAACCATCAATACATCCATTTGACTCTCAACAATTTTTTGGTGGAGTTGGATATCTTAGCTGGTGAATGGCCTATATCAAATAATCGAAAAATATAAAGCCGCAGGCTTCGACAACATCATGTGTCTCGAACTCAAACACATAAGTGCTCTGTTCTTCGAGCACCTTTCGCTGATATTCAATCGGTGTCTCCGTTTTAGCTACTTCCATTACAGCTGTAGTAGGCGTAGGCCTTCATATGATATCGAATGAAATAAAGAATATTTAATTCCAAGATATTACATACTTGTCAAGCAACGGCTATGCTGAATCTCAACATCCAACCATTTTCCGAGATTGGGGATGGCTCAACGAGTACACGCTGGGTGTTATGGAAGGATCAATTCGTTTCTTACCTTACTCTGAAAGGAATCAATGATCACGAGGACATGTTTAACGCGCTTATGTGTTTCAACGGATCGAATGTGCGAAAGATATTACGTGATGTCAGTGTCAACGAATCGGCCATCTTGTAATCCTTTACAGGAAAGCAATGTAAATATTTAACAATTATTATTCTCCCCGGGGACGCAAAGGTATGAGCGGTTTCGTCAGCTAGTTTTCAACCCAAACGAGAAAATTGATCAATTCATGATTCGTGTTAAGGAGCAGGCCGCTCAATGCAGTTTTGGTGACCAGGTTGAAGAACTGATCATGGATCAAGTCGTGTATGCCAAACAATACGATGATAAGCTTCGCGGCAAATACCTGGAGGCTGATACCAGTCTGATCAAGATGCTAGATATTGCACGTACTCACGAATCAGTTAGATCACAACTTCAGGAACATCGCGGGAAATCCATTCCCATTATCGATTGGAATGCGGTGAGTGGAGGTGACAAGGACCCCAAACATAGTAGGATGACTCGCTTCAAAGGAAACCATTTTTCCCAGCGAGAGCTGCCCAATGCGGAAAATGCGGTAAGCTTGGACGTTTGCTCGATGTTGCAAAACGTCGCATTTAAAAGGTTATACTCGATCAACACATTAGCCAACTTTGAACACAAAAAACAACCGTCACTTGCGAAAAGAGAAATTTGTGCATAAGGTGGACGACGTAACGAAGTTTGTTAAAATCCGAGAGCTAATTCATCTGGGAGGTAAACCTTCTGTTGAAGTTTGTTTTATTTATTGCCAGACTAAGGCCGGAGGGGCCTGTGCAGTGCATAGAAGTCTTCTCAATTTTCACCGAATTACTGTCCGACATTCTGGCTACGTGCCCGACCTACTGCAGTCTTCCGATTTTCGCTATGTGAACGATGGATGGATCTCCCAACAGCTGATGCAACTCGTGGTACATTTGCCTCCTCCACGTGTCGTTCGCCATCTGCACCCAACCATAGATGATACGCAGCACTTTCCTTTCAAAAACTCCCAGTGCGCGTTGGTCCTCCACCGGCATCGTCCAGGTCTCGTGTCCGTAGAGGACTACCGGTCGAAAGAGCGTGTTGTAGAAAGTCAGTTTGGTCCGGCGGCAAACTCCATTCGTTCGGAGCGTTTTGCGGAGTCCAAAGTATGTACGGTTTCCAAGCATGATGCGTCTCAGAATTTCTCTGTTGTTTTAATTTTCGGCAGTCACCAGTGATCCCAAGTACATGAGTTTTGGGCACCACCGATGCAAACTCGCGGTGGGTGGCTCACATTGTCTTCTTTTGAACCTCTTCCTATCACGTACTTGACTAGTCCAAACCAAACCAGTTAACTTCTTCAGTCTGATGTAGGCTTCCTCCATCTTCTCAAAGTTACATGCCATAAAATGCATGATCATGATGCCATAAAATACATGACGCCTTGATCAACCGTATCAGTTTATCCGGAAATACGTTTTCGTGCATTAGCTGCCATAGCTGGTCCCGATCGATTGCGGCTTCGAAGTCGATGAATAGATAATGTGTGGGCACGTTGTGTTTGCGGCATTTCTGCAATACCTGACATAAGGTGAACATCTGGTCTTTGGTAGAGCGTTCTTCACCCATAAACTCCGCCTGGTACTGTCCCACGAACTCTCTTGCAATTGGTGTTAGTCGGCGGCATAAAATTTGGGAGAGTATCTTATAGGCGGCGTTCAGGAATGTGATTGCATGGAAGTTGTTACAATCCAGCTTATCGCCCTTTTTGTAGATGGGGCTCATGACACCTGTCGTCATCCTGCGGCAGAACCTTCGTAATTACCCAGTGCAATGCTCTAGCCAGTGCCTCACCACCGTTTTTAAAAAGCTCATAGAACTCTCGTGCGTTATTAGCGCGGTACAATTGCTCCGTCTCTTCACGATCTCGATCTTCCTACTGGTACTATTTCTCCGAAAAATCGAGTTATGTCTGTTCCGCGCCCGTTTGTATCGTACCTCGTTCGCCCTCGTGCGGTGTTGCAGCAATCTCGCCCATGCTGCATTCTTCTCCTCGACTAACTGCTAATATTCCCCGTCATACCAGTCGTTTCTCTGATCCGAGGCCACCATGCCTAGTGCAGCGGTTGCGGTGCTTCAAATGGCTGATCGATGATCGAATATCTCTCCAGCCATATTCAAGAGATGCTCCGCCTAGCTGCTCTTTCGTTGAGAGTGCCACTTCCAGCTGCTGCGCGTAGTCTTGGGCTAGTCTACCGTCTTGTAGCCGCCCAATGTTTAGCCGCGGCGGACGACTCGACTCGTGTTGTACATCGTCGAGAGTTTTGAGCGCAGGCATGCTGCAACGAGGTAGTGGTTTGATTCAGTATTCGCATTGCGATATGTGCGGACGTTCGTGATGTCGGAGAAGAATATAGCGTCGATTAGAACGTGGTCGATTTGATTTTCTGTTTCTTGATTAGGTGATTTCCGTGTGGCCTTGTGGATACTCTTGTGGGGGAAGAAAGTGTGCCAAAATCAAGAATTACGGTATGAAAAATAGAACAACTTTAGTTAGTTACTAAATTTGTTGTCTGTTTTGTTACTGTAACCAGTGACCATTAATGAATTATTTATTTATTTCATTAACAATTTATCCTAAAGTAACACGATTTTTTCTATATCATTTCTGATAATAACCATGGACTTAATTCGCAGTTATCACTCACCTATGACCGTAGGTGGCCACCAAGTGGTTTTCCGAAAAACCCGGAACGTTCGTAAAAATGGTCATTTTGGAAAGTTCGTCCTACAGCAGCGCAATTTCTTATAATCCGGAATGTCCATAAAATGGTTATTCTGGAAAGTTCAGGGAAAGTCCGGGAGCACCGCATTTTTTCTAAACCATTTCTGATGTTGATTTTGGAGATTTTCCACAGTTCTTATTCTGCTATAACCGTAGGTGGCCACAAGACGGCCTTCCTTATAATCCGGAATGTCCTTAAAAATTGTCATTTTGGAAAGTTTGTCCACAGACAAACAGACGTAACACTAGATAAATTACCATCGAACATTACATGAATTCACAAGAAGAGGCGCTAGTGTTGCAATCCTTCGGGTTTGACATTTCACTCCAGCGACTTCTGGTGACGATGTCATACGAAACATACTTTCGTGTAACTTGCTCGCAAGATGGTGGTAGAGGAGTTGAGCGATGGATTTTTCAGAAAAAATGTTCAAGCTGTTACGTCTGTTTGTCTGTGCTTTGTCCTAGAGTAGCGCATTTTTTTCTAAACCATTTCTGACAATAACCTTGGAGTTAATTCGCTGTTCTCACTCACCTATGGCCGTAGGTGGTCACCAGACGGCCTTACAGATAATCCAGAACGTCCGTAAAATGGTAATACAGGCATATCTCGATAGAACGTACCCTCAGTAGTACGTACATTTTACCTCGATAGTACGTACACATGTTGTACATTTACATTATCAAGTTTCAGATATAGTAATTAATTTCCACTTCGGGTTGTTTAATACCCGGCATATAGGCAATTAACTTTGAATGTACTGAATTATTATGTTTTTGTATTATAATATCTATGCGTTAATTCACCTGATAGACCAGAGAGCTTTTCCCCGAGGGATAAATTATTTCCATCATGGGAATGGTGATTTATAAAATTGAATTTGTAGCAAGATGTTTTACTGTTTAAATCAGTTTACAGTAAGTTTAGTTCCATTCTATCCACTTGTCGGTGACATTTTTTTTCTTGAGAAACAAATTAGTAGCGTTACTAAAATGAGGATAAATTTATTTGGTTGAAATTTCCTCTGAGACGTCTTACTGGGACTTTCGAAGAAGTTTATCCTAGAACAGTAGTTTCGCACAGAGGTTCTTCCTGGGATAGCTTGGAAGTTTGGTCGAAAATTTCATACAGGATTTCACTTTAAATTCTATCTAGACTTGTGCGCCTATTGAAATTTTATTGACGGTGAGGCATGATAGATCATTTTCATCCAATTGCGATGGCGTTACGGTGTCACGCCGCTGGCATGAGTCACCGTGAATCAATTATTACAAATTTTTCGGATGTTCCTCCAGAAATTCTCCGAAAGTTTCTCCAGGAATTCTTCCGAATGTTCCTCCTGAAATTCCCCAGGAAGTTCCTCCGGAAGCTCCTCCAGAAATTCCTCCGCGATTTTTTTCTAAAATCCTCCGAACATCCATCTTAAATTATTGCCAAGTATTTCTCCGTTAGCTAGAAACTCCTAGAGGCTCCATAATTTTCTCGGTGATTTCTTCAGCGATTCACTTAGGAATTCTCTAAGAAATTTCCACTTCTTCTTTCCCAGACTTCCACCAGAAATTCCAGGAATTCTACTGGAAATTCCTTGCAAAATTCGTCTGCAAATTCATCTGGCTATTTCTCCAGATATTCTTACAAAAATTTCATCAAAACTGTTTCGGAATTACCTACAAAAATTCCTCTTGAAATTACTCTGGAAATTATTTAAGGAATTCTCCCGGAAGATCCTGCAGCAATTATTAAAATTTCTACGGGGCCTTCCCTTAAAGTTTCTTCAAAAAATCATCCAAAATGCCCTTCAGGATTCTCAGGATTTTTTTTTCAGGAACTCCCAGCAATATCTTAAAACAATAGCCCCGGAACTTCTTCTTGAAACTTTTTTTCCTCCATGTATTCTCCCAAAAATTCTGCCAAGAATTTCCCCGGAAATTACTGCAAGAATTATCCGGGAATTCGATTCGGAATTCCCACCGAAATTTCTCAAGCTATTCTGCAGAAAATTCCACGAAAACTGCTAAAAATATTTTTCCACGTCGCACTTTTTGGCCAGATACCAGCTTCAAGCTAGTTGCAGTTTGTGAGTAGATCACCATCCAATGATTTAGATTTAAAGACTTTATCGACAGACACCACCTCAATTCGTCAAGCTGAGTTGATCGGTATACGAAAGTCGGCCCTCTAGGCCTTCGATCAAAATATCGTTTTTGGAGTTTATAACTCTTTCGTTATACGTTGGTGTACAATAAAGGCATAAACGATTCTACAGACGAGCAAATTAAAACAACTTAGAAAGTTATCCTATTTTAACATCTTTGAAATCAGTTTTATTGTTATCTTCATGCTCATATTAGTGTTATTATTTATTATTTATTCAGACTAAGGCCGAAGTGGCCTGTGCGGTATATAAGAGTCTTCTCCATTCGGCTCGGTCCATGGCTACACGTCGCCAACCACGCAGTCTACGGAGGGTCCGCAAGTCATCTTCCACCTGATCGATCCACCTTGCCCGCTGCGCACCTCGCCTTCTTGTGCCCGTCGGATCGTTGTCGAGAACCATTTTCACCGGGTTACTGTCCGACATTCTGGCTACGTGCCCGGCCCATCGCAGTCGTCCGATTTTCGCGGTGTGAACGATGGATGGTTCTCCCAACAGCTGATGCAATTCGTGGTTCATTCGCCTCCTCCACGTACCGTCCGCCATCTGCACCCCACCATAGATGGTACGCAGCACTTTCCTTTCGAAAACTCCAGTGCGCGTTGGTCCTCCACGAGCATCGTCCAGGTCTCGTGTCCGTAGAGGACTACCGGTCTAATTAGCGTTTTGTAGATTGTCAGTTTGGTACGGCGGCGAACTCTATTCGATCGGAGCGTCTTGCGGAGTCCAAAGTACGTACGATTTCCAGCCACTATGCGTCTCCGAATTTCTCTGCTGGTGTCATTTTCGGCAGTCACCAGTGAGCCCAAGTACACAAATTCTTCTACCACCTCGATTTCGTCACCACCGATGCAAACTCGCGGTGGGTGGCTCACATTGTCTTCTCTTGAACCTCTTCCTATCATGTACTTCGTCTTCGACGTGTTGATGACTAGTCCGATCCGCTTAGCTTCCCTCTTCAGTCTGATGTAGGCTTCCTCCATCTTCTCAAAGTTACGTGCCATAATATCTATGTCGTCGGCGAAACCAAATAGCTGGACGGACTTATTGAAAATTGTACCACTCGTGTTAATCCCTGCTCTTCGTATTACACCTTCCAAAGCGATGTTGAATAGCAAACACGAAAGACCATCACCTTGCCGTAACCCTCTGCGGGTTTCGAAGGGACTCGAGAATGCCCCTGAAACTCGAACTACGCACATCACCCGATCCATCGTCACTTTGATCAACCGTATCAGTTTATCCGGAAAACCGTGTTCGTGCATTAGCTGCCATAGCTGGTCCCGATCGATTGTATCATATGCGGCTTTGAAGTCGATGAATAGATGATGTGTGGGCACGTTGTATTCGCGGCATTTCTGCAGTACTTGGCGAATGGCAAACACCTGGTCCGTGGTGGAGCGTTCGCCCATAAAACCCGCCTGGTACTGCCCCACGAACTCCCTTGCAGTTGGTGCTAGTCGACGGCATAAAATTTGGGAGAGTACCTTGTAGGCGGCGTTCAGCAATGTGATTGCGCGGTAGTTGCTACAATCCAGCTTATCGCCCTTTTGTAGATGGGACACGACACCTTCCATCCACTCCTGCGGCAAAACTTCCTCCTCCCAAATCTTGGTAATGACCCAGTGCAGCGCTCTAGCCAGTGCCTCACCACCGTGTTTAAATAGCTCTCCTGGTAGTTGGTCAACCCCAGGGGCTTTGTTGTTCTTGAGCCGGCCAATCTCCTCCTGGATTTCCTGAGATCCGGAGCCGGTAGACTTATGTCCTGCGCGCGTTCTCCCAGGTCCATCACCATACCGCCATCTTCGTCTGCCACATCGCCATTCAGGTGTTCTTCGTAGTGCTGCCGCCACCTTTAGATCACCTCACGCTCGTTCGTAAGAAGGTTCCTGTTTATGTCCTTACACATATCGGGCTGTGGCCCGGTTCAACTTCTCATAGAACTTTCGTGTGTTATTAGCGCGGTACAGTTGCTCCGTTTCTTCACGGTCTCGATCTTCCTGCTGGCGCTTTTCCTCCGGAAAATCGAGTTTTGTCTGTTCCGCGCCTGTTTATATCGTGCCTCGTTCGCCCTCGTGCGGTGTTGCAGCAATCTCGCCCATGCTGCATTCTTCTCCTCCACTAACTGCTCACATTCGCCGTCATACCAGTCGTTTCTCTGATCCGCACCGTGCCAAGTGCAGCGGTTGCGGTGCTACCAATGGCGGATCGAATATCTCTCCAGCCATCTTCAAGAGATGCTGCGCCTAGCTGCTCTTCCGTTGGAAGTGCCACTTCCAGCTGCTGCGCGTATTCTTGGGCTAGTCTACCGTCTTGTAGCCGCCCAATGTTAAGCCGCGGCGTCCGACTTCGACGCGTGTTGTACACCGTCGAGAGTTTTGAGCGCAGGCATACTGCAACGAGGTAGTGGTCGGATTCAATATTCGCACTGCGGTAAGTACGGACGTTCGTGATGTCGGAGAAGAATTTACCGTCGATTAGAACGTGGTCGATTTGGTTTTCCGTTTCTTGGTTGGGTGATCTCCATGTGGCCTTGTGGATATTTTTGCGGGGAAAGAAGGTGCTTCGGACTACCATTCCGCGGGAGGCTGCGAAGTTTATGCATCGTTGGCCGTTGTCATTCGATACGGTGTGCAGACTATCCGGCCCGATGACCGGTCTATACATTTCCTCCCTTCCTACCTGTGCGTTCATGTCACCGATGACGATTTTAACGTCCCGCAGTGGGCATCCATCGTATGTCTGCTCCAGCTGTGCGTAGAACGCTTCTTTCTCGTCGTCGGGTCTCCCTTCGTGTGGGCAATGCACGTTGATGATGCTATAGTTGAAGAAACGGCCTTTAATCCTCAGCTTGCACATCCTTGCGTTGATTGGCTGCCACCCAATCACGCGTTGGCGGATCTTACCCAGCACTATGAAGCCGGTTCCCAGCTCGTTGGTGGTGCCACAGCTTTGGTAGAAGGTAGCCGCTCGATGCCCGCTTTTCCACACTTTCTGTCCTGTCCAGCAAATCTCCTGCAGCGCCACGACGTCGAAGTTGCGGGGATGTAATTCATCGTAGATCATCCTGTCGCAACCTGCGAAACCTAGCGACTTGCAATTCCATGTTCCAAGCTTCCAATCGTGATCCTGTATTCGTCGCCTAGGTCTTTGCCGATTATATCGAGTCGCATTATCCCTTATATTGTTCGTAATGATTGGTTTTCTAGGCGGCTTATTGGGCCTGCGCAAACCTCCTGTCTCGTCGGAGGGCCGTCGTGTCAGGGCTGTTTAGCGTCCCACCTAACACCAGGACTTGGGCTTGTGCGCTTTGAGCGGCACACGGTCGCTTTGGTGGAGCCTACTTGCGGATACATGCAGCTTTTTATAGAGGTTTAACAGGGCCCACTGTCAAACCCCACCACATCCTAGGCAAGCCCCACAACTCGCAGATGGCCTGGGGAGGGATCGTCAAGCCCTTGGACATAGTCCCTGCTGCCCACAATATTAGTGTTATGTACTCATATAATTATGAATCATAATAAAGGTTCCTTCAAATCAACGCGATGCGACTGATGCTATAGCTGACAGTTTGTCGCTTTGTTAGCGTCATTGGAGCCAATAGAGTCGCAACACTCGCAACGACAGTGACCGTTAAAACTTAAAACCAACCTTAAAACTTTTTATTCCCAAAAAATCTATAGGTGGCATCCATAAAATACGTCACGTAAAAAATGTAGTGATCCACTCCCAATCGTCACTTTTTGTAGTAACATGCATAATTATAATGATTATGTATGCATATCTTTAAAACATTACTCTTACAAACGTCACGTAACTTATGGATGCTCCGAAGCATCACATACAATATTTCTTTAAAACAATAGCCTCACATTCACAAAAACGATGGTTTTGCTCAAGGCTACAAGGCTTAAGGCTCAAGAAAAATCTGAGTCATGCTGGTCCGTCGTGTACTATATCAAATATAAATATGAATATATCGAAATTTTGGCTTCCGAGGGGTTTTATAAACATTCCACCACTCCTAAATAAACAAAAAGACAAAACAAAATTTTTATTCGTTTTTTTTGTTTCGATAGTACGTACGCTTCGATAGTACGTACACTAAAATTACGCAGGTGTACGTACTATCGAGGTATGCCTGTATTAAAAAGTTTATCCAAGAGCAGCGCAATTTTTTGTAAACCATTTCTGACGGTGATATTGGAGTGGTATTTTCTTCTAAACCATTTCTGATAATGACCAGGAAGTTAGTCAACGCTCTTTATTATAAAATATTGTATAGATTTTTCCACCTTCGCCAATGGTATT
This sequence comes from Armigeres subalbatus, assembly GCF_024139115.2. Classification (NCBI taxonomy): domain Eukaryota; kingdom Metazoa; phylum Arthropoda; class Insecta; order Diptera; family Culicidae; genus Armigeres; species Armigeres subalbatus. The sequence goes on along the minus strand of NC_085139.1, from coordinate 104,212,173 downwards.
GTAGATCCAGTTGAAAACAGAACTGAGCTCTCACGACAATCGCATTTTCTCCTATTTCCGAATGTCGCAACTGCATCGCGAGTGGTGCACATGATGGTGCACGGATATTGCATAGATGCGCACTACTTGCGATGCAGTTGCGACATCCGGAAATGGGAGAAAATGCGATCGTCGCGAGAGCTCAGTTCGGTTTTCAACTGGATCTACAATATAATATAAGCATATGCGGTATTTCGAAAAATTTCGTTTCAGGTGATTCGAAACGAAATTCCGCGGAATTCCGCGGAATTTGAGCATGGCGAAATCTGATTTCTTGATTTCGTTTCGTTTCGTAAAATTACAAAAATTTCGCCAGAAAAAACTAGCTTCTAACGAAATTTAACGGAATTCCGCGGAATTTCGAAACTAATTTAAACTGAAACCATACTTCATATTATCAAAAATTTTGGCTGCGCCGCTGAACAAAATCGTTGAGTTGTTTTCAAAACTTCAGGTTATACATTTTTTTTTCTATTTACGCTTACTAAAGGTTAATCCACTTAGAATTTGGCCGCACGAAATTAGACATTTCTTTGCCGAAAAAGTTCATAAAAAGGTGGGTCAAGTTTTATTATACAGGGAATTTAATAAACTTTGAAGGAAAAAATATCAAAAAATGATTCATTGGCATTTCGGATGAATTCTCGGCCTTTTCTGTCAATACCACTCGTTATTTTTTGCACAGTAGAACGGTCAACTTAATCTGTCATTTTTTCACACCACTTCTCCATATAAGATGGTTTTCTGATTGTTTTGTACCATTTCTCAAGTTTCCCTATGATAATTGCCTAACATTTTTCGTTGGGACGAAAATTTGGGCAGTTTAGTGGGTTGATAGTTTTTTCAATAACATCATTATCATTCGGTTCATACCATTCCATCACATCCCGTCTGTAATGGCAGCTTGTTAAGTTAGGCCAAAGCAACACCGGACAGTCGTGTGATTGAATTGATGGCACTGCTGAAGACACTCCTCCTTGTATATTTGCCCATTAATGGTCGCTCCAGTGATGAAAACTTTAGTTTTTTTCCACAACTGCAGATGTTTTAACATACCATCAATTTGTGGGCAATCTTGCCTGCATATACATATTTGAATTTTCCTGGGGCATTACCCTTCCGTTTGGCAAGGTAAAACTTGTATCCCGAGAATTGAAAGTCAATTTTAATATTAATTTCATTGCTCATCAAAATACATCAATTGTATTTCATCAGAACTTGCCCTACCAGCATTCTTGCGCGATGTTTGGCAACCAGGTTCTGTTTCAGGGTCCTGTTGGGACGCTTAATGACATCATACGACTTGAAACCTTCACGCCGACAGATTATTTGAGCTGTGCTGTACGGCGCAGTGAACTTTTTCCCTAAATCATGCAAGGAAATCCCAAAATGGTTCCAAACTGCTCTGTAGACTTTCACTTGTTTTTTCTGGTCGTATGTTCCACTTCTACGATCGTTGTGTGCTAAGCGATCCAGCAATAGTGTTTCCCGATAACGTTTGACAGTTTTTACAGTTAATTTCGCTAATTTTAGATACTTTGAAATCATTCCTCCTGACCATGTTGGATTTCCAACGTGAGTGTGCAAAATTTGTTCCCATCTCTCGCGTTCCATTTTCGATAACTTTTGAACGTGAGCATCAATACTGATGAAACTTTCACAAAAATTAAACAAACCTTCCGCAACGATGTGATGTATTTTACTTCTCGGTACGGCCACCAGAGGCGCCGCAGTAATTGGAAAGAAACGGCCAAATACTAAGTGGATCGAGCTTTACATAACCCAAGCAACCAAAACTTCGTCATTGCATAACAAAATCCCCTTTGAAGTTTCTAAGAGTTCATATAAAGTTCCGACAGCACCTTCTAGATGAGAAAAAGTCTTGAAGCTTCTTCTGGTTCCCAACAGTTCCAATGTGAACTTTAAGCAACTTCAAGTTCCAAAGAAGTTCTAAAGGTACTCTCTAGGAACTATAAACTAGAATAAAGGCTTCTTAATAGCGCCTTAAAAACTTCGAACATAAAAGTTCCAAACATTTTCACTGCGAACCATTTAAGCGACTTCTATGTTTCCAAAAGTTTAACTAAAATTGTTCATACATAGTCATTTCATCAAAGTTTATTCAAAAGTTTAGGCTAAAATTGATTTTTTATATTATAACCCGCATACTTTGCATTAGAGCCGCAATTGCTAACTACTACACTGTCGAGGTGTTGTGATCTGTAGATGAAATGACTACAATTTAAATTTCACCATGTTGGCATAGGAGATTATGTGCACTTCATCAGTAAGTGACATTACTCACTTGGTTCAATTATGTTCGCTGGCGCATCGGATCATGCAAGGACTTGAACGCAGAGACAGTCGAGTTTAATCTCACCATCAGGAGGAGGAGGAGGAGCAAGAAAGAGACGAACATCTGTTAACAACAAATAAATAAAAATTGACTTTGACAATTTCCCCTTCGCACACACAGAAGAAAAATTTAATCACCCGGAAAATAATTTTCCACAAGTTCTTTTGGAAGCTGCTTAAGGTCTGTCTCATTTGGAGAATTAAACTGAAATTAAACTTAAAAGTGACACTTCAATAATTATCGAATAACCCTGCTGGCAGAGCAAGATTACTTTTGACAGATATAGAATCATTTTGCATCGATGTCTTATTGGAATTGCTGGGTTGCACCAGCCATTCTTATGACCGGGTTATTTGCTAATTTTTGAACTGTCACTTTTAAGTTTAATTCTCCAAATGAGACAGACCCTTAGAAGGCTCTCTAACTTCGTGAAGGAACTTTCAGGTTCGTTTAACGACTTTCAGGCTGCTTAGAATGCTATATAGCCACTTCAGTCAAGCTTATTAAGCGAAAAACGTACTTTTAAAGGAACTTTTGGTTACTTGGGAACCCCATTCTTAGTCGACAAATACGTATTTAGTTTTCTTCCATTAAACGTCTTCAGTGTTTCCAAGAATTTATTTTTTTTTGTTAAATTTTTTACTATTTGTACAATATGAATACGGAATCGATCGTGTTGCTGGTGGTCATGGGACGGCAGCTAGTCCAACGTGAAGCGAAAAAAAATCTACCTCGCGTAGCAGAAATTTGTTTAACCAGTATACAATAGATCTTGTTGATGGCTGATCACGCCAACTAGTGTGTGAGAACGCAAAGTGATAAAACTAATCTCTGCATCGAACAGCACAAAATTATTTAGTGCGGAATCGATCGTATTGTAGAAGCTTATTAAACGAAGCAGCTCCCAACAAACAATTCTAGTTGAATGAGCTAGTATTTTAGTTGAAGAAGCTTATTTTGAATGGAATAAGCTTTTTCTCACCTTCCAATATTTGTTGGGAGTTGGGATTGATCTTGCGTTGGATTGATTTGAAACACAGTTTCGTCTTCTTGTTTAAAAAAAAACTTCGTTTACAATAAATATATAGTCGCTTACCATTGGGCTTCTCATGAATTACCTTATCTACTAACAAACGATTCCTTTCCCGTAGCGCTCACGGAGATGCAGAGCATTCCACGGTCTCTTATAACAATGAGTGTTAAACTAATTTTCCTCTCCTAATCCTAAATTGACTGTAAGGACGGGACCAACATCGTTATTGGTCATGAATGGGAAACTCCGAAGCAAGGATACAATAAGAATAACCTTTTTGTATCCCAAGAATATTATTTAATTGGTGAGGTGTGCATAGTTGCTGTTTCTCAGCCAATCATGATTAGCAACTACGGTGTGTACAGTTAATCAGGCTAAGCTCTTCTTTGACTTTTTGCACAATATGTACGGAACATTGAAGATTTGTGGACATTTCTAGATCTTCGCAAGGAATTTGCAAAAAAAAAAATCCAGAACGGGTTGAAACATCATTCAAAATTGCGGAAAGTTCTTTTCTGTTCTCATATGCCAAAGACACACATATATATAAAACTATGGATCTGTGAAATTCAAATTGAAATACATATCTTTGTGCATTTTAGAAAGGTGCACAGGATTCTTCTAGTGAGCAAATGTAGGCTATATATATATATATATATATATATATATATATATATATATATATATATATATATATATATATATATATATATATATATATATATATATATATATATATATATATATATATAGGTAGACTAAAACTACGCTGACAAGGCAATATGAAGTATGCTTCAGCATAAGTACATATTTCTTAAGTGAACTAAGGTTTTAAACGAAATTTGAATTGCCTTACCGCCAATGGTATATGCGGCAAGAATGCGGTGACTGCCTGACTGCCTCTTCTGTAATTATAACTCTACTGGTCGCAAAACAGATATTTGACTTCGAAAAAGTGTAATCAGAATTGCGTACATAATGTAAAACCAATTTAATATAAATTCCGCAGAAAAAATTAAAATTTCGTTTCGTTTCGAAAAATTTCGAATTTATTGAACCTTGATTTCGTATCGTTTCGAAGTCTCGAAAGTAAATCTATATTTCGTTTCGTTTCGATCCGAATCAACATAGACATTTTAAATTTCGTTTCGTTTCGTTTCGTTAGGAAAAAATGTGTTATCGCATACCCTTAGTATAATAATGGCCCAAAAATATATGTACTACGCAAACAAATGAATAATGAATTCTATCATAATAATACTTAAATAGTAGTCATTGATGATAATAACCACATCAGGTATTCGAAAGATATTGAATATCAAATCAATACTTTGTATAAGTTACCATACCTACTTGAGGTACATACAGTGCACTTTGCCTTACTCGATGTACTGTAAATCTATGTGAATCCTGGCTAATATGATCAGTTTTTTGATAATAATTTTGATAATAATAACGAGTGGCCAATCCCAACAAACATTGAATGCTGTTAAAGGTCTTATTTAGCCAAAAAGAAGCTATTTCAGCTAAAAAACTTTGTTGGGATGTGATAGGAACGCAAAATACGGAATTCTAATTGGATGTAAGAAACAAGTTTTTCTTGCATTTCCAATATTAACAGTTACTGTTACCAGTGTTGTAAAATGTCATTTGCATTCGTTTGTATAATTTTCCCAGAACGTTTTCCCGAAGGTAGCTATCAAATCATGATGTATGACGAACTTATAGCGCTTAAATGTGCCTACAACTTTGTCTAACAAGACATTGCTGTAAATTTGTAATCTGGGGCGTGGGAGGCAAAATGTCATTCAAATGACATTATGTCAAATGACACGTGACATTTTGGAGAGTTTTCACTCTCCAGCCTCAGATGTTATATTTAGAGCAATGCACCCTTGGACAAAAATATAGCCCTACTCAAGCGTTATGAGTACATCTAAAATTATGGAATAAATTTGGCTTCTAAAGAAAGTTATGAACAAATTAGTCAAATGACATGCAGATGACATTTTACAAGCCTGACTGTTACACTAGTCAAGTTGAAGGTACAGGATTGAAATAGAAAATGCTACGGAAATCCATTTCCTGTTCTAGCGATTGCTGTTACATGAGAAATATACAAAAAGATGTAAAGTAGACGAATGAAATGGGCCTAAGATCGTATCCAAGGCCTCCTGTTTATGAGGCAGAAACGGTAGTTATATGACTATCAAATCCCAAAATAACTATAAATGACGGCACTTTTAAATCCCACATATACTGCGATGTCTAATCCAAACTAAACAGTTTTTCAGAATAATGGTTTTCATCCTCGAACAGCTGTGAAGAAGAAGGCCACTCTCTAATATCACAGGGGTTATATAATCAAACTGGTGGTCTTACATGTACTATCACTACTCTATACGGATGAATTTTAAACTTCACAATATTTCAACATATATTGGTTTCCAGCCCTCGAAACATTGATTTCGAGCAACATTATGTGAAGATCATTCCATTTTTCACCAATTTGTTCAGAACGGATAGTGTTCTCGTCATATTATAACCTGAGATCTTCATTACAACACCCAATTGCTAAAATTACAACTTCATGATAAATTTAAAATAAAAATAAATTTCTATTTATTTTTTGAGGTAGGTAAAAATTGTTGACAGAAAGCTTTTTGCCGTCCATTTTCAATCAGATCTTCATTCACTTCATTTGAAGCCCATCTTCTAGAAAATGTCAAAAAAATCTCTCAAAGGTGCCACGGAAGGTTTTGGGATTGTGTGGAAGGTTATAACAGTAGGAATCGTTCGGTAGAACGTGAAACACAGAAAGAACCAAGATAGAAATACAAAATAGGAAAGGGACTAGTCTGGGATTAAAATTTATAAGCCAGAAGCGATAGCCACTTGACCACCAAGTTCTTCCCGAAAATGTTAAAAAATCTCATATTCAAAAATTGTGGATCGGATTATTTCCATTTTTGGAAACTTACTGTCACGGTCACCATTCAGTTGACCGCATTCCGAAGGGCCCTTTTTCTCAATGACATATTCTGGAGTATGGTTAAATGGTAAGGATGGTGTAGATTTAGGACAAATTTGCTCGTTTCATTCAGAAAAACTCTATGCAGTCCGAAAAATGATCATTATGGCCGCATTTGACCCGGCGGATGTCCGATTTCATCAAACTAGAAAGATATAGGTACGAGTTAAATAGGGTCGTCGAAACCGTTGAATACGATGAGCAGTGATAATGTAACCTGATAAAATAACTACTGTAATCGACCCGTAACGCTAGGTGACACCTTTACGTAGTGTGTTACGGGTTAAGATCTACCACGGTTGCATTGCCAGCTACAAGCAAATCCTGACCCAACGAATACCTTCCTCGTTATCCAACTCCGTGGTATTTATGAGGGTGTCGCTAAGTCGGTGGCCTCTCGTTAAGTAAGTACCACATCAACAATTCCTTCCTCTTCCTAGTTACGGTGAAGATGGGCGTGGCCAGGAGTAGTAATCCTCATGCTTTTGTTATTTTTGTTTAAGACTGGAATCAAGGACCACTCCCCTTCTTGATTTCTGATAGCATTCTAGATAAGGATCTCAAAAGTAAAACATGAGTATCACTAGTGTCCAATCTACGAATTACACCGTAATAATGCTAATGCTAATGCTAATGCATGATAAAATAACTACTGTGATCAACAAGGCTCTCGTAGATTAGCAAAACTTATCTCCAATATCCGCTATAAAAGCACTCACTGCCGGAATCCACCACGTGGTACTCTTACATTCGTTGGTGATTCCTCCCACTTCAAGTTGGGTTTTATACAACAGTGCCTCAAAACCACTGACAGAATCAATCTAATGTTGAATTTTATTAGAAACTAATCAGAAACTAATTTATAATGTGGTCTTCATCCCTAATAAATACAACTCAAAACATGTCTTTCTAGTTTATTTACTATACTAAAAGAAAACATCCCCACAAAGCCAGATTCAAGCAGCCTGTTTAGGCGAATCCTTCGGGTCCAAGCCATTCTTTAAATCTTTCAATCTTTCAATATTCTCGTCAAACTTGAGGCTTGATAAATTTATTCTCGTATAGCCACAGTACTATAGAAGCGATTTTTAGTAAATACCGAAGAATTAGTAAATACCCGATATATGACTATTCCCTTCACTACAATGTTTAGCAGATTAATTATAGTAAGGAGAACCTGATCGAAGAACTGACCTTTGGTTAAAAGACATGTTTTCTTTTAGAGACTGTAATCTGTTGATTAAATTCTGTTATCTATTCCACTAGCCTCATTAGGTGTATTAATTCCATTCTGTCAACATCTTGTTATCACTTTAATGCTTCCACGGTTGTCTATAAGATGTGAAACAAAATTCCTCGTCTACTTTCTGGTGCTTTCGTGTTTCATAATTAGCAATTCATAGTCGCATCTTTGTCAGCTGAATCCACCCAAGTGCGTTCGGCTATAATAGAATGGCGAAGGTGGCCTTCGCGCCATGCATGGTTCCACCACCGGCGAAAAACTGGAATTTATAATTCTTAAACCAGTAGGTTAGGTATGGGTAGGAATCTGCCTCTATAGAAAGATTTCATCGCTTTTAAAGGGAACCAGTTTGGTTGGATTGGATTCTCAGTGCGGGGCGGGATGAGAACTCCTCATACCGACTTTGTCGAATGTTTGCAAATGTTATGGACGCTTTGTGGGGGCGATTTGCATATTTGAGTGACATTTAAAAGGTGCGTTTAGCGAGTGGTAGATTCGAGACGTTGGCGTTTGGAGCAAGCAGGATTACGAAACATGCGAAAGGCAGATGACACAAAGTGTGAGCTAAGATTAGGTGGTAGATGTTCTAATAGGAACCCCGATTTTATTAGTCATCCTCTTGATTGGCTAAATAGAAAGAATTGTGAGTAAAAATCTGAATCCAGCTTGAGGAAGTGCGAAAAATATTTGAAAACGAAAAGTAGGATTTAGTATAATAGTAACACTTTAATGTATTTTGTTCTGATCATTTATCTATAGAAGCGATTTTAAGCCTTTATTACTAGTACCAGAGCATTGCATAGCTTGATATTCCCTATTTTTTCTTTTAAGCACATTGAGCTCTTGTTAAAAATAGAAAAAACTTATAAAATACGTAGAAAAATTGATCTGAAAGGCAAATGCCCTCCCCTTAGACTCTTTTCAAAAAGGTGTCCGTTATTCAGTTAGCTTTCTCAATTCAATTTCGGGCTCTCAAGATTTCAAATATCTACTTCATTACCATTAATTTCAAAAGTAAGTTTAAATTAATTTATCTAGCGTAAAATACCCAATAGTGGAGGAAATAAGCACGTTCCAACACTAATTTCTCTATTACACTTAATCCCCATCATTTCCCTTACCATGAGAGTGTATCCGAAAGCTCATTTCGTCTATTTCCTTAAAAGCATGCCATAATTGCATCAAAATCCTTTATTTTAACCTGAAATCAATCCTCCTCCAATTGGTGCAGTGTTCCAATAGGTGCGGTATTCTGTTATTCGTGTTCCTATGGTTGCGAATCCCATAGGTTTTATACGGGATTCGCAACTATTGGAACACTACCGCAACTATCGGTGCGAGGGAAAGAAAAAAATAAGGCATTTCAAAGATACTTTACCAGTTTAAATGAAATTCCACTGTTATTTTTGTTTCTATCTTGTTATGACAGGTCAACTAATTGACCGGTGATGTGGGTTACTGCGTTTAATTTGTTATTTCCCTGCAAACCGTATTGCCGCAACTATAGGAACACCAACGACTATCGGAACTTTTACCCTACTCAAGTAAAAGTAAAGATTACTTTGAATAAATCTAGCCTTATAACCCACGAGCTATTAGAAGGTCCGAACCAAAAGACTCCGCCACAACACAATTCAAAGATTTGTTACGACCAACGTTGCAGGATGGATGGATGGATCAAATGGTTTTTTTTTTGTTAATTTTCTGGGAAAATTCTCCAATCAGGTTTGCACTTCGCACGAAGTCACCAACGGTATTGTACGACGGTTCAACCAGAGCATTGAATGGATCACGGTGACAAGTTGTCACTGGCAACCATAATGGTAACTGGGAACTCGAATCGATTATAAAAACTCCCATACAGGAATATTGTTAAAAATGAGTAATATGACCCAGCTTGAAAGAGTGAACTAGTTGACGATAAAATATCAACTCTTTTTCCCAGTTTTAAACTAGGAAAAATATCAAAGAAATCGATTAGAAATCTGACAACGGCGCAATTCAATTCTAATCATGTTTGATCGTACAGGTTCGGCCTTGATAATAAATAATAAAATTTATTTGCAGAATAGACAAATACCTCGAGATTTGAATGCTATGTGGTAGAGGAGCGCCAACAAACGTGAAGCAGTTACGGCGGTGTTAATATGATTTCATAACAGTGCGCTGCTAATGAAATCGTTGTCTGCTGCGCGCGCGATGACATCGTCGTCGACGATGAGTGTTGTTGATGATGTGATATAGCATTTGATCATCATGGTGATGGCGGGGCGTGAAGAAAACAAATGGCGTCGTATTGACTATTATACATGGCAAACAAACAGTCACCGTCGTCGTCGTCGATCACTTCACCGCCCAGTCCATTAGCAGTTGCGCCGAATGGAAATTTCTGACATTACTTACTATTATGGGATCATCCATTGGGATGCACATTGTCGTAAGTCGGATGGAATTGATTAAAGTAAAGTGTTGAAGATGAGGAAAAATTTGTTATTCGGTCTGTTCAGTTCGGTTGTTCACAGCTCGTCTTATAAATTTATGCGAATAAACCGAGCCTGTGATAAGCGCGGTGTCACTATCGTCAATAGACATAGCCCGCTGTCATCATTGAAAAGCAATATGAAAAAATAGTGCTCCTGAAATCCTAGCTACGATCTGGCGATGGGCTAAACTAGAATCCTATCCAGCCTTCCGCACGCACGCCATAGTGGTGGATGCCATAAAAAGTTTGACGTTTAGGGGAGAACGGTCCAAAATGCACCCCTGGCGCAAAATGGCCTCACTCATAAAATCATTCATATATTCTGTTGTAGTACATTTATGAACGAATATTACCTTTACAATTCATAATTAGTTATCCATCGTTGAGCTGCATTGGAAAAATTTAGCAAAATCCCTTCATATTCACTCAAATTTAACGATTTGCTATTCTTCCACCACATCCGTAAGATTGTAGTTTAATCCATTAAGAAAAAACAAAAAATCATGCGTTCACCATCATTTTACATGCAATTGAGTCATTTTAGACCACCATTCGGGCGTTCTGCCCCAGGCATATTTTTGAAACATTTTTTAAATGCGTTAGAAAGTCATGAAAACCTTATTGTTTTGAATAGGAGATCATTGTGAAATGTAGCTGGGTTTGTAAATTTTGCACCTGTACGTTGAAATGGTTGGGTATTTTTGTTTATATGAGCGAAAACATCGAAAAAGCTTAAGTGGTGCATTTTGGACCGTTCTCCCCTACTGCTTCCTAACACTGAACTGAAATTGTCGTCCAAATGTTCTCTATATAACAGCCAATAACAGCCAATTAGGGTCTCGCCGACATTTCTCACCAACACGAACGCACGGTTCGTGGTTGCAAACAATCCTATTTGATTTTGCCGTGACAGCTGCTCGTGGTTGCAAACAAACTGAGTAAAAGTGTTAGTGAAATGTGCGTGTGCGTACACGCTCGCAGAAATCCTAATGTGTTTATTCGTTTGCCATCGACAAGAAAACTTATACCTACAGGAATTTAAACTTTCGATTATTATTTTGGTCTAATTTTCACTTTATTTCAGATATTTGGATACTAATTAAAAAAAATCATCAATCAAACGTGGGTTAAAAAGATCCGACAAAAAAGAAACAGCATTTGCGTGAGTTTTCCATTTTAACTGTCAAGCGGTTGTTGCCGCTCGTTGCAGATGAAATATTATCAATTTCCCACCTTATCGGCCGCGACGATTTGAAATCGTCGCAAGGCAAATCGTAGCCGAAATCGTCGCCAGCAAAAATGGCCATAAGATCTATCAGATCAACTGTGAACAAAATTGTTTGATTTCAATAATCACATTATTTCCCGAAATTTAGTACTATTTTTCACCCAACAAACATTCACTAGTTCAACTAACATCAGTGTGATGATTTAATTCAGCGCTGTGTTGAATTATGTCTGTACTATTTCTTATCACAACTTCTGTTCAAGCTTTGTTCACACAATTTTGGCGAAGTTATACAATTTCAACATCTCATTTTGAAAAACAACTTTATTAACTGATTCGTTAAACCTTTAATAAGCATTTTACTAAGCCTCAATTCAGCTACATGTGAATTCTTCGAAAATAATAACGCATAGAAGGTAACATCAGTAAGATCTCCAATGAACGTATTTTGAAGCAATTGCTATTTTCATATAATCATTTTAAAAGTTTCCTAAATCGGGTCTCGAACTGCTGTCATTTGATCATCCACCGGTAACGTTGTCATCCGCGCCATCCTTGATTTATAGATATGGCTCACTCAATGCATAACATAAATAATCTTGTTTAGAACACTCTTTACTTAGTTTGAACTACACACTATGAATTCGTAAATTATATTTATAATTATATGCACACACCCTGTATAATCGCAATCACACATGTCATACAGACTCCATACGCTCTTTATTGTAAACCTCTCACACGGACACGATCGTCACAGCAGGGTTGCCAAATGAAAATCTGTATTTTTTAACAAAAAAATCTTTTCATCTGTATTTCGTACTCCAAAAATCTGTTTCGATATCTGTGTCGAATTGTTATTACCGCCATTTTTCTACGTCTATCAATCAATTGAAAAAACTAGATAAAATGTTGTACTATGGCGCTTTTATCAACATACGTTCACCTGTAAAATGTAACTATGTGTTACTAACTTTCGGAAAGAAAATCATAACCATCACACAAATTTTACTGAAGGTCACAAGACACGTAAAAAGATGTTAAGATTACCGTTAGGAGAGATTAACAAATTATATGACGTAAAATTGACGTCTGATCCCCTCCCTCCCTTTTTAGCTTTATGTATTTTGAGAATATTTCTAATAGCAAAGTGATTTTTACTTCCAACATTTCAAATCTTAAAAAATGGACGTGCTTGCAAAATAAAATAACAACAGGCGTGTAGTTTTTTTTTAAGTTTAGTAAATTACGAAACCATTACCGGCCCGAGTCGCAAAAACATAATATACAGTCACCCGACATACCGTTTTGTTTCTCATTAGCAGATGATGCATCTCTTTACTTTTATGGCGAAAGCCTATGGCGAAGCCCATTGTCTATTTGTCTGTGCTATTGCTATCTGTCATAATGTGTACGAAACGAGGCCGCCATTCCCCTTTTCAGTTCACCACATTAACATTAAGGAACTGTCAGACTGCGCAAGAAAAAAAATTGTAATCGCATTTATGAAACAATTAAAAAATATTTTGGATATTATGCGGATCTGGTAAATACAAATTTAAAATATCTGTACATACAGATCGTGATTGAAAAAATCTGTATATCTGTATTACAGATTCTGTGTTCAAAAACTAGTAAAAAATCTGTATAAATACAGATTAATCTGTATTTTTGGCAACCCTGCGTCACAGCAGTTAGTTGAATACAGCACTCGAACCAAACGCACGCTTTTGTTATTTATTCCATCGGTCGGTCAATCCGAACAAGCCCGTTCAAAGGTGAAAGAAGATCCCGTCGTCGTTGTCGCAGTTCAAGTGGTTTGGTTCGCAAGTGATTTTGGACTTTTTCCCCTCGAAGAATTTCGCCGTGATCATATCACAGACAGTGAAATCGAATTCGTCGCGAGTGAATCACTACACGTACTGCAATCGTGAACAAATCTTATTGCTGAATATGAATCATAATTGGACTCTTATTCAATAAGTCGATCTGTCAAACTACAATTTGTTAATAACTGTACAAGATTTTTATTTCAACCATTGTTCAGCCAGTCATAACCATCGCACACTAGGAAAAATACGTAAAAATAATGTCGATAAACGATAAAATAAAATCCGTCCCCAATGCTATTTATGAATTTATGAAAGTAAAATCAATGTATACTCAATCCAGTTGAAACCCGAAATTGGGTGCTAGCGAAGTTGGATTTTTCTCACAATCCGTACGTTAAACCCAACTTCGGAAGTGGTGCGCTGAATAGCGCTTCGCGATATGAAAACAGCGCACCACTTCCGAAGTTAAGTTTAATGTACGGATTGTGAGAAAAATCCAACTTCGCTATACCCCAATTCCGGTTTTCAACTGGATTGAGAATATATTCGGTCTTCCTCAGAATCTCTTGATAATCGGTTGCGATATGATTGTCAAATGCCAAGATTATTCCAATTTCGCCGCAATAAAGATCAACATCCATGCGATAATATTGGGATTCCACACATCAAAGATTCAATAATTTTCCGATGTTATTCAACGGCGTTATGTCCGGCTTTTAGTCAATTTAGTTTCGCATGAATGCATGATTTATTGCTCCAGCAGTTTTGATCGTTATAATCTCCGATAGTTTAATAAATCACGAAAATAAAAAGCATGTCTTAAAAATAAATCATTATTTTTCTATAAAACAATTTTCCCAGATCTAGAATCCAGATTTTCTCTCAAACTGAAAAGCATGTTTTTCCCACTGTGCGATAGATCAGATAAATGTGAAATCCAATGGTTAAGAAGGACAAAGGTTAAGAAGAATGTCTAATGCCTGCTTATTAACTTACTATTCAAACTCAATTCGACCACCCTTTCAGAGCATCACATCATAGTCGAACAGAGAACTTTAAAAATCATTAGTTCAGTACATTGTTAAACTTCCCCAATGTGCTGAAATGTGATAAAACGAAAACGTAAGTTCGACTTCAAATAAAGGTAGTAAACAAATAAATAGGCCATGTCGAATATTAGTTAGATTAAAGCTGAAATGAAATCTGTCTAGCAAATTATTCAGCATCCATTTTATTCAGCTATAAAGATCACAAATAAACAATAGTTCAACCTAGATGCTTATTTGTAGCTTGTCGTTGTTTGTTGGGCATGCATATTTTCATAATTTGGCTTTGAACTAACACAGATTGAAAATAATGATATTGGCGACGATTTTAAAGGTGCTTAAAAAGTAATCGCCGCGTTTTTTTACCAGCGAAACTGACAATATCTTGAAGTAGTGAAGCCAAGCGTACCAAACTTCTATCCTTCGCTTTAACGGCGAGTATGCATTGATTATTAATGAATCGCTTACTTTGAGCGTGCTCACAGTGGCACACTAGAAGTTAACTTACGGAAATCAGTATTACGAAAGGCATCTGAGGTTTAATATCTCGAAAAAAAAAATATTTGGTAGGGGTAGTAGTGGACACCTTCCTACATAGCTGGTATCAAATAGATTTTCGTGAAAAGCTCCTGCTGTTGAGAAAAACCTGCGTTGGATGTCTTTCGTCATTCAAACTTCAGGTGATTAACTCATGCTGGCTATTTTTACATATACGTTAGCGCCTGGATACGGCAGCGGCGGGTAGGAAACCAACCACTGTATGTGATCCATTTTAAAAAATTGCCTCATACTGCATCATCTGAAATGAATCATTCAATAGTTAAATTGTTCCAAATCTAAAGAAATATAGAAATAATCAATTTCGGTACTTCTGTAGATTTTCTTCCCTTTCATAAGACGAATTTAGTACGATTCCATTTAATTCCACCACCTCGTATTATTTTTGAGTACATTCTCGCTGAGACCCTATTGACACTATTTGCTCGAGGTTCTTGAAAATGCCTAGATTTATGATCATTCGAAAGCTTTCGGCGAGTATATCAAGGATCCGAGTTAAATTTTCTAAAAAGATGGACCCCTCTTTAGTTCTACGCGAAATCACTTTCATGGACCCCTCGATTTTTGTCAATTTTTTTACTCACCAAAAGCTATCATAACTCCAACATTTCTCAACCGATCAGCATATCGTAGGAAAGAGGACAATTGTGTCTTCAATTTTCAATAATAAAAATTGGAGGTATAACTGTAATAACCATATAGAATTTAAACGCCATCTTAGATTTTTTTTATTCCTTTCTTTATTTGGTAGGCACTTTGTGTTTCTTAACCGCTACTGTGCCGTGATCTACTGCTGTACAGAATCCACACAGAATCTATTTTTAGACATTCGTTGTTGATATCATTACCGGGTCCATCTCATCGTGAGTCCATTGTGTCCATTTGTCCGTATCGTGTATCCGATTGCTCGTCCGCATTGTTCGGTTATCCGGGTACGTTGGAGGAATGCCGTCGAGAAGAACAATTTATCAGTCGTCATCGGGCAGCCGTGTCGGTAAGACGCGCACCCCAAAACGTCACCGTTTGGGCTGCACTTCAGGCGACTAACAAGGGCTTGGTGAAGGGGCTGAGAATCGAACTCCATCTTAGATTTATTTTTGAAAACTTTCTTTCCTATTGCTATTCCTATTCTTATTTTTCTATTGAAAACTTATAAATTTGAAATATATTTTGAAAATATATTTTGAAAATGAAGAGATATATGCTCAACAGTATTTTATTTGGAAGGCTCAAAGTTTTGAGCATAACGAAGCCGTATTCAAGTTATTGTATTAAATAATTCAAGAATTTTGGTAATGATGATTCAAAAAGTAAGTTAGTTTCGACCTGAGACGAGACCTGCAAAGACGGCTTCTTTTTCCTTGTTTTGACACTTGTTCTTCTTTTCATCACAGTTGATCATCGATTCTCAACTGTTTCCTTGAGTGTTTCACCTAAATCCTGGGTAGAATCTTCTGAGCACAATAAAAGTGTTTGTGATTTACGGATTTGTAAACTTATTTTTATAAAGATTTTCCTATCGGAAATAAAACACGTATTCATAACAGTGCAATATTAAGCTGTCTGGCTTTTCTAGAATACTTTTCAAAGTGAAAAAGTACTCGTAAAACAAAATCATTCGGAATACTTTTTGAGGGATACCAATACTTTTACACAAAAAGGTGCTGGTTGCATCTGACAATTCGTGACAGCGCTTGCTGGTTGCAGATGAAGTTACATTTTTCCTCTTTGCAAGTCCCGTCCCAGGTTTCGACCACTTCGGTTGCGCCACCTCAGTGAAATTAAACGAAATTGTACTAAACTCGTCTTATGACAGTGAAAACATTCCACTAAAAAAGATCTAAATAGTTTTCTTGTTGATGAAAAAAAACTTGAGGTTGCCGCTGGTGACGAACAACATCAATGCATGCTTAGATGAAAATTTTAGTTCTGTGTCAGGAAACAGTTAGGGAAGATCCATGAATTACGTGTTAAATGTCAAACTTTTTCTAGCATCCGCCATTATGGTGAGCGTGGAAAGCTTGATAAGAAGAGCACCGCCATGTTCCACGTTTGACAGGTCTTCTGCTCGTTTGGAACTGACAGATGATTCTATTTCAATCAGGGGTCTGCGAAGTGGCCATGTTTCTGATGCCAGAATCAAAATGGCAGCAAAATAAAATTTCTATTAAAAATTAGAAATTTTCCATAAACAATTAGGAAATTTCCACAAATAAAACAAAATTTCTATAAACAATTAAGAATTTTCCACAAAACGAAAATAAATAAGCACTTTTAAAAGCAAAAATAGCAATTATAAAAGAAGAATTTTCCACGAAAAAAATACAAAATTTCCATAAATAAATCAATATTAGCAATAAACAATTACAAAATAAATATATTTTTTCCATAAAAAATTCAAAATTTTCTACAAAATAATCAATAAAGATCAATAAAAAAATTCCATTAAAAAATACAAGAAAGCAATAAAGCTGATGAAATTTTACATGAACTTTCAACGCTTTTAAAGAAAGGGTCATCTACGGAAAAAAAGCACTGTTTTGCAATTTTTGCTTTAAAAAGTGCTTATTTATTTTTGTTTTGTGGACATTTTTTAATTGTTTATGGAAATTTTGTTTTATTTGTGGAAATTTTATATTTATTTATTGCTCATACCCTGATTTCTTCATTGGCAATTTTTTAGTTTTTTATGGGAATTTTCTAATTTTTTAGGGGGAGTATTTATTTTAGTCCATCAAAATCATCGATTAATTTAATACGAAAGCGTAATCACAGACAAACAGACATAACACCCATGAAGTTCTCATCGTTCACTGATTTACCGGTCATTTTAAATAATCATTAGTTGGCCAATCGGTCACAAGTGGCGTGCGCATCGCATTTGCTCACTCTGGCTCGTGATTTGCCCAACTAAGTGAAAGCAACAGATGTCGTTAGTGTTTGTACGACGATGAATTTGATGAGTGAATGTTCAATGTATTATGTCTGTTTGTCTGTGGCGTAATCATAGTCGTCGAAAACCTGCCATTGGAATTATGTTTTAAATATCATGATATTTTGGCGAAGTAGAGCGCTTGGTGCCGATCGAAATATTAAAATTGATTAAAGGTCTCAATTTTCTTATTGAATCGCATTCATACTTTTACACAAGTTCTAGAAAAATGATGAAAAATAATTACGTCTATTTGAAAAAACAAATCAATTCGGAATAAAGGTTTGTTTACGAAATATAATTGTCAGTGGGAAACTCAATTTCAATCGAACAATGGAAAACTCAAAGATGTTGGCTATTGTCAAACGTAAAAAAATAACCTTATATGTTATGGCAAAAACCCATTCGAAAATATTTATACTCTTCATTATGCCACCTAATGAATGATCACATATCAAAAAGCTAATAACATTTATAAGTTAATAAAAAGTATATGTTTCGTAATGTATGCCATGCATGAGTTTTTTCTTATACATATCATTAGGTGCCTGCTTTGGCAACCCGAGCATCACACATGTTGCACAAAAGTTTCTGTGACCCATATGTAACCAAATTTAGTCACATTTTAGTTGCTGAAATTTTATGGATGTTTTAAAAACAGAGCGTAGTCTACAAAATAGTAATTTTTACCATGGATTTTTTTTCTGTGTATAGTTTACCGAAATCTCGGTAATTTTTTTACGTAGACACGTCGAAACTATTGCCGAGATCCCGGCTACATTTTGTGGAATGTCGTACCGTGAAAAACAAAATCCGCGAACTGTTTTTCGGCGAAATAGTATACAACCGAAATACAGCCGAAGATGTTTACCCTAACAAATCGTTAGGCTGAAAATTCCTTTTGATAGAAATGGTCGTTCGATCTCTTTTTTCAAAAGTACCAATTCAGTTTAACAACACTTTCGGCCGAATGTCTATTTCAGCAAGACCCTTTTTGACAAACGATCATTTCGGCCGAAGGGCGGATTCGACCAACTTCGGCCAACCCATTTATTCAGCCAAAGGAAATGTGTGACCAAATGACATTTTCGGCCAAATATCTTCAGGCTAGATGAACTTCGGCCAAATGATTTGTTCGGTCAAACGACATTTTTTCGGCCAATCACAAGAAATTGTATGGAAATTTCACTGAATCTTCGGAATTTCCTCTGAAAATTATGCCGACTTTTTTAAGCTTGAATCGGCATGGAAAATTAAAGATCAGCGGCGTTACAAATTTAGAACGGCCGCGCGCCGAATCAAAAATGTAAGCGGCAGCGTGCCAAAAACTGTTGGCGGCGTGGCGCGGTAACGCACACCTCTCATCATAGTCAATCAAGGCTAAGCTAGCAAATTACCAGTTCGGCCAAGTGACTTTTCCGACTGAACACATTTCCGGTCGAATGTCCAATTCGGCCAAATGGGTTTCGGTCTAAGGGCTTAATCGAGAAAAAAATCGGCCGGATCGGTCCCTCTCGACGTTTGGCTGCAAGTATTCGGGCGAAAAGCGACTTGTTTGAAACTTATCTGGCCGAATTCCTTCTGGCCGAATTGATCGTTAGTCCGAAAATTTCATTTCACAGAAAGAGATATAGGGCCGGATGGACATGGGGCTAAACAGGATTTACTGTCGAACTATTAATTTATCCGAAAAAGTCGTTAACTTAATAGGTTATTTGGCGGAAAATGCCGTTTGGCCGAAATGGTTATAAGACAGAAAGGGCCATTTGGTCGAAAACGTCCATCCTACAAAGGACAAATTCTGAAAAACGATTTTTTTCGGCAAAATGAATAGTACGGCCGAACGAGACTTTCGGCCGTTTGTCCATTTCTGACAAATGATTTTTCTGGTCAAATGGCTTGTTCGGCTGAACGACATTTTCGGCCACATGTCCAATCCGACCAAATGTCATTTTCAACCAGTTGGGTTCCGACTTAATGACTTGATTGGTCAAATGCTGCCTTCTGCTAAATGGTTTTCGACCAAACGAGAAATTCTTTGAATTTTAACGGGAAATCGTTTGGAATACACCCGGATTTTTTTTTCAAAATTTTTAAAGGATAGGGTAAGACGGTATAATGCGCCCCACCTGGCCAAAACGCCCCTCTTTGATTTCTAGAAAACTATAACTAACTAAGGGTCAAAATCAGTTGGTACCTATGAATATTTGTAAAACCATCGTACTATGTGAATGTGGAAGTATTTTTGTATTACATAATGAAAATAATAGCAAAATACAAAAAGTAACAGTTTTGATGTAACTTTTCATGTTTGTTTGCTCAACATTCTGAAGCGACGCTAGCATACTGTCCGCAAAACTTGCACGGGAACACTCAGTTGGGCAACAAAATAACTTTTCTCAGTGGTTAATATGATATAAAATTGCTTCCATCTTCAAAAACGTAACGATTTTCGAAAATATGTTTTACTGGCCAAAACGCCCCAGTGTAGGCAGGACGATATGCCCTTACCAACTGGACACAAGCGCGGCGAGCTTGCAGCAGTTGCTTCCAAATTGTATGGAAATTATTGAAATGTAATTAAAACCTGGACTGGACTTATGGACTTATGTTGGTTTTTTAATGTCGAGCACATAAAGATTTGTAACCTTTTTATTATAGGATTGATGAAATACTAATGAAGGGCTATGGAACGTCTTTGGCTAAGGTGGGGCATATTGCCCTGGCACCTTTTGAAATCCATTTTTTCACGACTTTTCAAAAAAGCATTATTACGTGTTATCTGTAATATTTTTATATGACTACTCACGGGCAATGCATTTGCGACTTCTTGCACTACCAAATAACACAAAGTTTGCATAAATTGCGATGAAGAGTAAAAAGTTATCAAAGTTTTGCCTTAGGGGGGGCATATTATACCGTCTTACCCTATTTGTTAGAGTTTACATGAGAATTTGTTTGAAACTTGCACGGATAATTTTTGTTTTCATGGAAAATTCTATTTTCAAAAATTGGAGGGGGAGGCATGATGCCAAAAACTGTCGGTGGTAGCCATTCATATTAGGGTGGTTCAAAAAATCGATTTTGCTCCACAGTGCTCATCTGATTCTTTACCATGTTCTGAGTGTCCTCTGAAAATTTGAGCTCATTTGGATTAAAACTGATTTAGCACAAGCCGTTTCAAGTTTGCATGCAAATTAGTATGGGGAAATTTATTTTTTCATTATACTGTTAATGACGTTTCCCCATTAAGTGTAGGTTAAAAGAAAACCTACATAGCTAAAAGGGATACTCAACAGCTTTCACCCAACGGACACCGCATGTTGATTAATCGTCCCAATAATTAGTAATCGATTTTAAGACAGACAAACTTCTTTGAGGGCATCACTGAAATGTGCAGTGCAACATAGTAGTCTGAATTTGTGTGTGCAATCTTTCGCGCCACGAGCAGCAATGTTGCCTGTTGATGAGTTATACAATTAGCTCCAGAAAATTACGGTATAGACTAAATTCGATTACTAATTATTGGAACGATTAATGGAGATGCGGTTTTCACTGAGTGAGAGCTGTTAGGTATTCCTTTTAGCTATGTAGGTTTTCTTTTAACATGCGCTTGATGGGGAAGCGTTATTAACAGTATAATGAAAAAATAAATTTCCCCATACTAATTTGAATGCAAACTTGAAACGGCTTGTGCTAAATCAGATTTAATCCAAATGAGCTCAAATTTTCAGAAGACACTCAGAACATGGTAAAGAATCAGATGAGCACTGTGGAGCAAAATCGATTTTTTGAACCACCCTAATGCATATTGTTCTTCACAGAGAGAACGAGGAGTATTTATTTTTTGTTAATGATTTGATAATCAATGTGCATATAATAGTTTGAACGGAAATGGTCCACGAAACTACTCTACTAACTGGAATACGCTTTGTGACGAAAGCAAAAAACCAAAAAGAAGTAAAGAAACGATCAAAATTTTCCGCACTGAATTGAAAACTTCTTAGCAATGCCGCCAATCAACGGTGGCCGTGTGTGGGTGGGGTAAAAGTGAATAAGATACTTCCCATTGTAAAACTTACTCAGCAACCGCACCGCCTGACGCTAGCGATGCAGCGAAGCTGCTTGAAAGCACAAACTTTTTTCCCGAAGCAAAAGTTTTTTCCTCTTTGGTTGAAATATTTTATTTTTGTTCGGAAGAAATTCAGCGAACTTGTTTTTTTACTCGCCTGCAGAACGCTCAAAGAAACAATCCCCCTTTGACGTTTTCGCCGGCAGTCAGCCTGCCTTATGTCGAGCGGAAGCAAAACTGGGACAAAGCCCGCTTGAACCATATCCAAGACGACGTCGTCGACATCTCTGGTGCGGTGCGCTGCTCTGCGGTAAGCAACCGTAAAATTGGCCTTTTCTGCTTCGACTCTGCGTTATTTACCATGGATGGCTGGAAACTTGTACTACGTTCCGCGTCCGCGCTGTACCAAGATGAAAAGACAATGGCCATCGACGGACGCCCTCGCGCTGTCGGTTGTTGGGTAATTAAAGACGGAGCGCTGCTGATTTCTATATTTGTGCGGAAAATTCGCTATCGAAACAATGGGAACCACCGGATAGTGCATTTACCTTGTTTTAGGTGCAAAATAGTGTCCCCCTTTTTTAATTTTAGTCGAAACTTGCAGAGGGCTATGTAAGAGATGGAGATATGCAAGTGAACATGTGTGGTTTTTAATTGCATCCTTTCCATATAGAAGAGATGAATTATCCGGTTGGAAGAGTTTATCGATTTTACTGGACAGAATATGAATAGCTTTCACACAGTTCAACATCAATCATAGTTAAGCATTTATCAATCGAAGCCATTTTTCAAAATTTATTGTTAATCCTATTGATTACACAGAACATCACATATCAAATTTATAGAATTTGTAAATCAAAATCGCATAAGAGTAAACAAGGGGAACCCTCTTCAACTCTTCCCAAGTAACCAATAGGCACTGTATTACGCCAAATCGTCAAATAGTGCTACTTTAATGCTTATAGACTTTTAAATAGCCGTATAATGGCCCTATATGGCGGTTTGGCGTAATATATTGCTAATGGTTACTTAGGTTGAACGAAGTACCTATTTGAAAATCTTGAAATGTTGTTTCGTAATGAGGGGCTCAAGTAGCAGCAAAATGCATAACATCATTAAAATCACAAATTTCCTGAAGAAAAGTCATCAAAGCAATCAACAGCTGTATGCAGGCGCCTGTAGCATCTACTCTGCACATGCATAAAAAGCTCCTACTTTGATGAACGTCAAAAGATATTTTGCTCTGTGGCTTGCTATTGTTATTGGTCTGCGCGGTGTCAACAGAATCGACGAGATATTTCCGCGGCCAATAAATGGGTTCTACTCTGCATTCATCGAGTTTTATTGCAGACTGAATGGCGCCATGTCGCGTACATAAAAATAACAAGAAACGCTGGCGTCGTGATAGGCCTCTGGATGTTGTTGGGTGTGATGAAGATGTAGCGATTTTTCCGCTTTGTAGGTACTTCCACCCACCCAACCGTTCTCTGATTTGGCGGCGGCAGCCGAGATTGTTCGCATTCCGTACGAAATCAGTCAAGCAGCTGCCACATAACGCGTGCGGCGATGATGGATTGCCACATTAAATTGCGTATGTCTTTAATGCACATAAAAGCGATTTCATCTTCATGCGAAACGAGACATGTCGTAAAGAAATACATATGAACATGAAAAGTGGGTATGGACGATACAATCTAAGTTGAAGGTTCTCACATTTCCAGAAAAGTTACACATATATGTAGCTGAGCGATGCCGGACTTGTTAAAAATTGCAGTTGATTATCCTCGCTTATGGATAATCGCGGCTTTCAGATGTGTTGGAATCCATCGATCAATGTATTTGTTGACACTTTCAAAGGCTTTATAGTTCATTCTTTTATCAGGAACAAATGGAAAATGCAATTAATATGACCTCCAGATAGGGGAACGGTTCGGCACTTCATCACGTAGCTCCTATTTCCATCCCATCAAGAACAAAGCAATGAAAAGGAATTTGGTTTGTTTCTTTTTTTTCGTGCTAACTACTCGGGAATTAGAAGATCAAAATTTCAATTATTTAATAAGCGCCTTCGTTGGCCACTGAAGCGTGAACCGGATACACCTACAATATCCAAGACAATATCATACGATATGAGGAATGACTTGTGTACGACGAAATTCAGTCGAATTTTTAGTTCAACACAAGAAAATCAACATCAACCTCATTGTGGTTAGGGTGTTGAACCCCAAGCTGTAAAGCGTCGAAAAGCCCAATGGCTTGTACTAAGACGGGAATGAAAAACGGGAGGAACCATAAACTAACGCCTTTACCGCCCAGAGCACTCTCACTTTCTGGTACAATCATAATCATATCCAGCCTAGCAGCAAAATACTGCAATCACGGCTCTGCCATTTACATTGAGGTTAGGTCGTACACGACTTTCTCCCCGCATGGCACCTTAAAAAAAGAAACATCACATCGAATGACCGTCCTCCCCGTTGTTGTTCATTCACGCGCCGATGATGGTAGGCTACGTGATGGCCTCGATCTTTGCCCGATCGATTGTATGCTAATGACTACTATCCACCGCGCCACCACCACGCACGCAGGGTGGGTAAACACACCGACTTAAAACGGGTTCCAGCTGAAATTGAAAGCTGAACGAAGCTGAGTTTTCTTATGAAAAGGGAAACCCCCCATCGACATCGTTCGTCGTCTTTGCTGCTGCTGGGCAGCGCATTCATTGGTTGCATGTGCAATGTAGGAGAAACTGGGTGAAACTCGCAGATCTGCCCCAGTATAACGGTTGATGGCGGTTACGGATTAACTTACTATCATGTGGCTTGTGATTATTCCTTCAAACGATTACTAGCCTTGGTAGGAGTCCCATTCACTTTCTCTATAACTAGAGATGTTACTGATTGGGAGGCCAGGTAGGACGATTGAGGCATCGTCGACAGGTACTGGTGCCCAAATCCATGATAATCAGTTCCAAGACTTCGGTTGGATTAAAAGTAATTAACCACAAACGACTGTTGTCATTGCCATATGCTTAGATAGAAACAGACTTCTAAGAAACACGAGTTTCCTTCGTGGTTTAATGCTTTTGCAGTAGGAAACTAAGGAATTTAAAAAAAATAGTAATGTTCTGGATTTTTTAAATCCAGTAATATCTTTCTGACTCAAATCCCGAACATGGCTTTTATTACGAACACTGGCGAATTATTCAAATAAAGATGAATTGATCATTTAGAGGCAAATGTTAGGAACATGAGTCATATACGTGATTTGAGTCAAAACGGATGAATGAAAAGTGATGCAGAAGTAAGGAAACGAGAGAAGAAAGCAGGACTACGAGAGAAGAATGAAGAAAGAAGGAAGACTGAAGAAAGAAGGAAGACTAAAGGAAGACTGAAGGAAGAAGGAAGACTGAAGGAGGAATAAGGAATAAAGAACATGGAAAAGGGAAGAAGGAAGAAGGAAGAAGGAAGGAAGGAAGGCAGAATGAAGAAGGAAGAAAGAAGGAAGGAAAAAGGAAGGAAGAAGGAAGGAAGAAGGAAGGAAGAAGGAAGGAAGAAAGAAGGAAGAAGGAAGGAAGAAGGAAGGATGAAGGAAGGAAGAAGGAAGGAAGAAGGAAGGAAGAAGGAAGGAAGAAGGAAGGAAGAAGGAAGGAAGAAGGAAGGAAGAAGGAAGGAAGAAGGAAGGAAGAAGGAAGGAAGAAGGAAGGAAGAAGGAAGGAAGAAGGAAGGAAGAAGGAAGGAAGAAGGAAGGAAGAAAGAATGAAGGAAGAAGGAAGGAAGACGGAAGGAAGAAGGAAGGAAGAAGGAATAAGAAATGAGGAACAAGGAATGACAAATAAGGAAGAAAGCAGAAGAAAAAAGAAAAAGCAGTAAAAGGAAAGAAGGAAAAAGGAAGAAACAAGAAGGAAAAAGGAAGTAAGAAGAAGGCATAAGGAAAAAGGAAGAAAGAAGAAGGAAAAAGAAAGAAAGAAGAAGGAAGAAGGAAAAAACAGAATCACCGTCTTCGACCAGAGGTCGCACGGACTGAACACTCAACATCTAGCATTAGACAACGGACAGGACATTAGCACAACACCCAGTGCACTATGGTCCAGGATACAGATTTACGCGGAAAGATGCATTTTACACCAAAACTATATTGTTTAGAAAAAATGTTGTTCTACAAAGTTGTAAGGTCATCATTATGGCTTAGGGCATTATGGCTTACCACTGAACCTCAGGTACCTCAAATTAGAATTTGTTTAGCTTTTTTCGCGAAATCATGAAGTTTGAGACGGTGCAAGATGGGTTTGGGATCAAATCGAAAAGTGGTCGCTTCCCTGGGGGATCCAGGTTCCCGGGATGCAACGGAACCTGACCAGAACCACTCAGGTACCTCAAATTAGACGAGCTCAATGTTTCGCGAAATCATGAAGTTTGAGACCTCGCAAGATGGGCTGTATCAATGTGAGGATAAGGGTTAAGGTCAAGTTTTTAAAGCCTCGAACTTTTTTTACGTTTCGATTGCGTTTTGACGCTTTTCATAGCGAAGCGACATCATTTTTCGACGAGTGAGCGAGGTCAAGCGATTCTTTCCGAGAAACTCAAGCGCGATGCTTTTCCTACAGAATCGAAAGCGAGTAAAATCGTGCATGAAGCCTTGATGATCGAGATTTGAGTATGATTCTACCAACACTGGAACAACCAAAATTTTTTTTTCCAGTTCTTTGTCTATGTATGTAGACGATGGATCGGGAAAAATAATTTTTGGCTATTAAGCCCTTCTTAAATGTTGGTCTAGAGTTGACCCTAAATAAATTGAAGAACCCGTTGCGCAAATAAACATTTTGACATTTGCCAATATGTTGGCATCCATATCCTCCAACACATATTTTAGTGAAATTATAATAATAACCTTTATGTACTTCACTGCTTGTTATCTATTTCTATTTTTTCCTCAATCTATTTTAAAATCCTAAGACTTATTTTACCTTGGCCATTGAATTATTATTGATTTGATTATTTCTATTATTGCTACACATCCTGATCTTATTATGGCATTATACTTTATTATTTATGTCTGTCTTTCCTAATTATGTTGGCTTACGACCAAATTCGGTTCATGATTCTAAAGCACTTCTCCTGTACAGTGTTACCATGAGTCACGATGTTAACAACCAGAGTTTGAAACGAATGACTTCAGCGTTGCGAGTGGCTTAAGCGCCACTCTCCGGTAGGAAAGACCACTGAGGCATGTATATTTCCCGACTAAGACCCTTTCTGCGGACGGTTGATAGAAGCTCAAACACACGTGAAATCATTATTAAGACCCCTTCTTCTTCTTCTTCTTCTTCTTGGCATTACATCCCACACTGGGACAGAGCCGCCTCGCAGCTTAGTGTTCATTAAGCACTTCCACAGTTTTTAACTGCGAGGTTTCTTAGCCAGGTTACCATTTTTGCATTCGTATATCATGAGGCTAGCATGATGATACTGTTATGCCCAGGGAAGTCGAGACAATTTCCAATCCGAAAATTGCCAAGATCGGCACCGGGAATCGAACCCAGCCACCCTCAGCATGGTCTTGCTTTGTAGCCGCGCGTCTTACCGCACGGCTAAGGAGGCCCCCAAACTAGTTAAAATTCTCAAGAGTTCTTCATTCATGAACTCGAACCTTCAGTGAGAGGACAAGGATAGAACATGCGGAGTGTACACTATGGTGTGCCAAAATATTCAGCGACTGCACCAAGGAAAGCCGGATGGTTCACGTGGATTTCCATTCCGAACAAAAAACGACGTTTAACGACGCATATATTGCTTATAATTCGTTTCAGAAGCCTGGCACTAATGAGCTTACCTCACTATGGTTCAACCGGCAGCACAATGTTGAACCCAGCGATGTTTTTAGCTTAGCTGTCCACCAAATTTATACACCTAATACTAATCAAGTTCTTCATTTTAATTAAATACATTCCACTGATACCACTTGGGAAAGCACAGTTTTCTCGCTATTCTAGCTTTAGTTTTGAAACTGGTCTGAATTTTACTACGTCACCCAATAACTAGTGCGAAAATGATTCGAGGTACGCGAGGAACAATTCTCGATTAACTTTGCAACAGAACCTAAGTTACATTTTTTCACGAATTAATTTGAATAGCGCAATCAACAGAAAAACATGAAAGCTTTCGATTGCAGTAGGTACTCAAATTTATTAATGAAAAAAATGTTACTTAGGTCTTTTTGAAAAGTTAAGCGAGAATTATTCTAACCGATTTGTTTCACATACAATTACTCTCATCTACAATTTTGAGAAGAACGCATTTTCCATACATTGCCACCTCATACAGTCTCCAAGGTCCCTCTTCCTGTCTAATCTTGCATATAGCAAAATTTCATTTCAAAATTTTGATATAGTAAAGGACAATCAAAGTTGAGACTGTTTTAACAGTTTTGAGATCAGAGTATTGAGATCTGTGTGGTGCTCAAAATTATATCGTTTTTTTTTCAAATGCTCAGTGCTTTCTCTATCTGCTAGAGTGGGCTAAAGTTGCGATTGAAGCTTTTTGCTCGTGACGTTCAGTCGTCTGGTCAAAATGCACCAACGAAGATACACTGAGGATACTGGTCGTATAAGATTTCCATACGACCAAACTCATGAGAATGTTTCATAAGAATTGAACTATGAAAATCTTAAAATCTTATTCCGATCAAATCTATTATTTTATTGCATATCCAACAAGACGATTTATTGAAGCGTCGGTGGGGTTCACATGCCTCCTAATCACGACGTCCATGGTTCAAAACCAGGTTACACTTTTTTTAAACTACCTTAAGATATTTCATAAGATTGTCGAATGAAATGCATTGTAGACCAAATAGTCAGATGAAATAAGCAAAATAAATAAATAAATTAGTATATCGTATGAAAATCAATACATTTTCTTATGGCGAAATTTCGAAAGAGAATCGTATGATGATCTTACGACCAGTATCCTCAGTGTAATAAATTCGTTACAAGATTGTTGAGAGGCCATGAACATAATTGGAGAGAATATCGATCAAGCATCCCCAAGTAACCAATAAGCACTATATTACGCCAAATCGGCCATATAGTGCTTGTTGGTTGAATCAGGTCGTTCAGTTCCATGTCAGCACCAAGGAGCTAGATTTTACTAAGGTGGCGCAGATCAGCGCTGCGTGCCACTAGTTGTCTCTTTTACTCTCCCGCTGATCTTATGCAACGCAAATAGTGACGTCACTATTTGCGTTGCATAAGATCAGTGGGAGAATGAAAGAGACAACTCGTGGCACGCAGCGCTGATCTGCGCCACCTTAGTAAAGTCTAGCTCATTGTGTCAGCACCGCATTTGCATTCGTGCACGTTCACGAACCCTTCCTTCGCTTGATCGATTCCATTCGGACCATAAACTGACCAGCCAAGCAAAGATTTTACAGCGATAAGTTCTCCTGGGCCGCCAAGACAACTATTGATTGGCGTAAAAAGGTTCAAACTTTCTAGTCAGAGAAGAATTCTAGGAACGGCTTCGGGGTACGACGGCAGTGGTAGATTTCTGAGATAAGGGAAACGCTCCGATAATTTTCCTGTAGCTAGGCTTTGCATCGGAAGATTGAGTTTTTCGACTGTGTGTGCATTTCTCAACGGATAACATCGTTGTAGACCTTTCCCCGATATTTCAAAATTCACTCTCTCGGATTTTTCTTCGTTCCTCATAACGCTCGATGTCCAACGTAGCTCCAGTGGTTCGGGAACACCCTTTGCTCCGAGCTGTCCGAGTTCCGGGCTTTCAATCCCATTTGCTGGAAGCGCTCGCAGTTACGCACTCTATGATCGGTTTTGCCGCTTATGGGACAAGGTTGTCGCTCTTCGCTGCGGGCGTGTGAAGTTGTCCTCTTTCACGAGTTCTGTCCTTTTCTGCTTGCTTGGTAGATCGCACCAGTAATGGCGCGGTGACATCACTAGCGTCGTTGACCAGCTGCTCCATGAAGTGGCCAAAAGCGTTTCAAAGTCGGATCACTGTATGCTCGCTTGTACCTTGCCCATTCTAGCTTTACGGATGAAGGCCATTTCTCCACTAGCTCACCATGTAGAGTGGGGTTCGACAAGTGTCCCTGGAGATTGGCGGCCTCCAAATGGTCGCATACCTGCTCGACGGTCAACGACCCAAAGTTTAATCGGTTTCTAATCGTTCCGGTTTGGGGACCTCCACTCGGCGAACTTTGTTCAGCAAGTTTTTCACTTGCAAGCCCGGTCTTCCGGTCAATTTTGTTACAACAGCCTCCCGCGCTGGGCTCCGCAAGCTCTCGCGAAGCCGAATAAGATTCTCAACATCCGTGAAACCGCAGGTATTATTGGCAGTCTCAAAACTGTTGACGGATATAGGCCACTCTTCCGGATTTCCGGAATGTCCCAGCCCGTCGCTCCCGCCAACGTCAGCTCTTCCAGTCTGTCCGACACTCCACAATGTTTGGGCAAAACCACCCGCTGGAACGTTGCTTCAACCTCCTCAACGACATTGATTGGTTCGATTTTAATTGTAGCAGAACGATATTCAAAACTAGATTAAGGCAAATTTTAAGTTAGCATATAAGTTTTAAACCAGTCTGTACAGTTAATACTGAAGATGAAGATAAATAAATAAATAAATAAATAAATAAATAAATAAAAAGTAGGGAGATTTTTTTTCGGCCAAATCCGTCTTGCTGCTAATTGTTCAGCACTAAGCCTCTGCGAAACAGATTGTATTCCGTTTTCCGTTCCGTGGTGCCGCCTCACGACTCCGACGATTAATCTCGGGAGGCTCCGTATGGTGGATGGGATTGGAGTTCACTCCTTGATAGTTCACTTTAAGAAGATTTGCAATCCGTTTTCCAAAACCTAAACCATCCCGAGATTGGGACAGCTGCGGTCTAACCCTTTCGTTAGGGTTACTCCGTCCTGGTTCCGCTTCCTCCCCTACTCCGCTCATGTTGGTCCTCAACCCACTCTTTGGTCCTTTCCACACCGCTAGGAGCGCTCGTTTTGCTTATGTTGTCATCTTCTGCCAATAACTCCTCTAATTCAAACCGTTCTCGTAGGTACTTTGCCTTCATCTCGAACTGCTGTTTAATCTGTTTTTCTCTCTCTCTAGACGTGCGCGCTCCTCCTTCAACCGTTCTTATTCTTCTAGCAACTTCTGCTCGTCCAGCAGTCGCTCGCTTTCCAATCGCTGCAAAGCTAGTTGCGCTCGAGCTCTTGCTGTGGTATTGCTGGATTTCAAAGACTTCTCCACCTGATTTGGTATCTCAGGATTCCTTTTCGGAGTCGTTATACTCGTCAGCTCCGGATTACTCCGGACTGTTCTTGTTCTATCCGAGTTCTTTGATTTGCGGGTGCTTTCTTTTGATTAGCACTATTCGACTTCGCGCCGAGGACGGTCAAACTTTGCTGGCTGCTTCTTACCTACTTTCTTTTTCGTGCCGGTTGCTTCTGGAGGCAGCACAGGTGGACACTTACTGCATCTCCACGATCGGTCCTCAATTCCTGGCGACACTTCTGCACAGCCGTAGTGAAACCACGTGTTGCAGCCGCCGCATGCCACCATTCCAACGTCGGCGGAGTTCGGTCGCTCGCAGGCACCGCATTCAAAAGCATTGTTCGCTGGCATCCCGTAGCATACCGTGGTAGTGATTCAACAGCAATTCGTATTGGAAGAAAAGTTGATAAGCCAAACTCCGTCACTAAAATCCGCCGAAGAAAAACGAGCGTGGGAAATATTGGAAAGTTCTACAACGTTCCGGGATGGGAGGTATGAAACGGCGCTCCTCTGGAAGTCCGACCATGTGGATCTCCCAAATAGCATTTCTGTGGCAATTAAGCGGATGAAAAGTTTCGAGGCTCAACTAGATGGATGTTTCTGGATGTTTCTGCATACATTTTTCCATATAAACTTACAAGGAGTTTAGCACCGCCCAAACATTGACCGATTTGGCAGAAATTTTGTCCAGAGAATCAGAGCATCAAATAGAACCGAACAAGAGGGCGGCCCATCCAAAAAAATTAAAAAGTGTTTTTTGAGCCACTCTAACGCACATACAGACATCACTTCGGTTCGTCGAGCTGAGTGGATCGGTATATAACACTATGGGTCTCCGGGCCTTTTATTAAAAGTTCATCTTTAGAGTAATCCTGTAGCCTTTCGGTACAACTTTGTTGTACGAGAAAGGCAAAACGTAATTTTGCAGAAAAACGATTTACAACTATTGTTCGGCAACAGAAATTGAGCATATTTATACATCAAAAGTTGCATATTTTGTGCTCTAAAAGTAACCCGAAGTCGACTTTTCCGAAAAATCGAAAACAAAAAGGTAGATAAAAAATACTGTTTTTTAGGGACACCCTAATCCAAGTAGGTAAAATTTCAGCTTGCGTTAACTTTGTTACACTAAAAGGTGAGGGAGGGGGTGGGTACTACCAAATGTTACGCATAACGCGAATAAAATTTATTTGATTGTTTTTTTTTATTCACTGATTGGAGTATGACTGAAATTTGTATTTTTTAAAATTCTGAAAGACAGCCAGTTGTGTTCGAAAAATTGTTGCTGAATTTCGAAGCATTTTTGTCTCACGTATTTTATGATTAGATCTAACAATCCAAGCTAAAGTTAATAGAGACAAGAGGGTTTTCATTGTAAGCAATTGCATTTTAGCGCAACCAGTGCAATTTAAAAATTACATCGTTATCGTATATTAGTCATCATCGAAATCAAGCACATCTGACCGATATGCGTTGAAATACCAAGCAAACATTGTATTTCTCGACAGTACAGTTCCGCTTAACTATTTAAATGGCCATGGTCGCAAATTCTATTTTCGTTTCTACAAGCTGTATTCTTGATATCCTAGGTTTTTTATCATGTGCCGTCCCTATTCTAACAGTGTTAAAAAAATACCAAAACCCACATGCTTCAGATGCTCCAGAGAAGAAAAAATCTGCCTTAAAGATTTACAGTTACGCGTTATATGGGGAAGGGAGGGGGTACCAAAAATGTTACTTTTTGTTACGAGGGGAAGGAAGGGGGTCAAAAACTCGGATTTTTGCGTTACGTAATTTGTGAGCAGACCCTTGCGAAAAGTTTTCTCCCTACCAAAGCGGGAATCTAACCCAAACTTCACGACACATGTGTACTGACGTTGCTAATCGCATGGCCACGAAGCCCAAGAAGGAAAAAGGACGAAAGAAGAAGGAGAAGGGAAGAATGAAGAAGGAAGAAGGGAGAATAAAGAAAGGGAAAAGGAAGAAAAGAATGAAATAGAAAGAGGAAGCAGGCAGAAGGAAGAAGGGAGGGAGAAAGAAGAAGGCGAAGTTGTTTTTCTCTTTCGTTCGACCTTTCGTCATTTTTGTTTGTCGACCTTTTGCGGTTTCTACAGTGTGTTGACCACAACGGAAAGTCAGCTACGAGGCGCGGCCAGAAACTGAACGAACGTCGATCAGCAGCTGAGCTCCATCGAAGAGATAATCTCGGAAACCTGGGAACAACACGTTCCAATGGCTCGTCAGGTAAGCAACACCCTACCCATTGATACACTTATTAAAGATTTTATTTGTCTGTGGGATTCACCGTACTGGGCTGCCAGCACTTTTGGCACATTGCAATCGCATGACAAACATTATCAAGACCTGAATGGTGGACCTCAGAAATAGCGATTTCTCCAATAAAATTCGCGCTCTGCAAGGCTGTGATAAGCCGTTCTAAAAACTTACCAATATCTTAAAATACAAGTCTCGACTCATTCTATTTTGATTCCATCCCAACAGTTACTCTAAGGATTACTTGATAAGTCCTACAGAGAAGACCACCACTTTTTCAGCTCAAACAATCTTGGACAGAACATTGTCTTCACACGAAGCAGTTGTTAACGAGCATGCGAATAACATCCACACGACTCCCAGCACCTTTCAGTTCGAAACACATGAGTCTGATCTTTAATCAGTGTCGCAAACTCAACTACTTTCCATCGTCCTGGAAGCCAGTAAAAGGCATTCCTCGGGAGGCTTGGGCAGGATCCTTCCTCTTCCAAAATTTATCGTCCCATCTGCCTTTGTCTCAAGGTTAGCTAAGCTAAGACTCAAAAGCTATAGTTTTCGCTGTAGTATTTGTTTTTCAAAATCTTCAAGTGATGTAAGGTTACTGCTCCTGGATTTCATCTCATAGCTCCGATATTCATCCCATGAAAAACAAAACAGCGAAAAGGAATTTGATTTGTTTCTTATTTTTGTGATTTTTTCAACAGTGAGCACGCATGTCAGCATTTTTTTTTTCAAAATTTAGATTGATTTGTAGAATAAACTGCCGTCATACTCATATTTGTCTAATTTTTGCTGGGATTCCTATGTACATGGGACAGTTATGAGAAGAACGGCAGTTGTAGAGTGTAAAACACCTCATATGTAATGTATGGATAATGGATATGAATAGCACGAAATGTGAAAACCTGGAGAAGTCAAGGATGAAAGGTTTGCCTTATATCGATACTGAAGTGCCATAAGTAAGTGCTATGTCTGTTAGTTTGTGGTAATAAGCTGAAAATTATCAAACAACTAACATAAATAGCAGGTATGTTTTGAGCCTGTCACATTCGAAAATACTGATGCATATCGGTTCGTCTGTGGTACGATTCCGCTGGTAATTATTGCAAATTACAAACAATGATTGGTATCGACCGACGACAGAGAGAAACCCTTCGTATGCATTAATGCACGCAATCATTGTCGGTTGCAGCACACCAGCTGACTGACTGACTGACATTGCATGTCTAATATAGAAGTTCGAAACGGCAGCAGCAGACGAAGGTGAATGCTACAATTTCGCATGTAGGTTAGGTTACTAATTAATATCATCGTTAGCTCTACAATGCACACCGCGCGTTATTACAATGCGATTCAAAGCAAATTGAACGGAATGCACGTGAGCAAACCGCTTGTCTGTCAGCTCGATACACGGCAAACACCGGCCGATCGATTGAATATTTTCCTATACACGACCCTCGAAGCTCAATCTGATTCTGATTTGTTCGCTTCGATGGATCGCTATTTGCTGATGGGCCCTTTTGGCAGAATGCTGCTTATTTGTTGAACATAGCCATAGCCCTTTCGTCAAATCAAATAAAATGGAAACGTAAGACCGTGGTCCGTGTATGTGACTAGGCACTAAAAGCCCCGTACATTAGAATCGCTGAATTATTGAAACACTAATTTGCAAGCATGAAATATTCAACGACTAGCCCTGAACTGCCCGAGCTCGAGTAGGAGTCGAAGCAAAACAAAAGGGAAATTAACGCCATATTGTTATTGTCATCGTCGTCGTTGTCGTCGCTGATGCCAATGATGCCGTCTGCGCCATGCCAATCCAAACAATAGAATCGCACACTGCCTGCCTCTAAATGGAAGCCTCCGTGGAAGCTCCATCATGCACTCTGCAACTGGATGGCGGCCATACTGACGGAAGCACCGTGGAACGAATTCGTTCGGCTGGGGCGCTCTGGTGCGGGAAACTTTCGCTTTTGTATGGACTGGAAGACCGGCTGCTGTGGAATGGTAAGAATGTGACGCGGAATGTCAACGGGGAGCTTTGTTGAGACTAACTTTATTTGCATTGTTTGAGTATAATCTCTGCCGGTGGGGTTTCTTCTATCTCTGGTGAATACCTACTGCAGAAGTTTGTTGCACGAGCACGAACACGGGAAATGGAAAGTATTTTTGCCAGTGTTCCAGATTATTCAGTTACTGAATACTTCGGAAATTCTTCTACAATGGTGACATCATTAAAAGTATCCTTCACTTACATTCCACATTGAAGGATTTAGTATAAATAGACGTTAGATGGATAGATGCTTTTATAAGTTTGACGCTAGCTAGCGCACCAACTTTACGTTTTTAATCGTCCCATACGACACTGGCACATGGTAGGTGCTTCTAGAATTTTTTAATTGTTTATACAGTTTGGCAGTATTTTACATTATTGAATTAATTTTATTAGTAAAAAATAGACTCGTATTGCATGGATTCTGTGACAAATAGAATTCTATTTTCAATTCTATTGTTGCCCCCAGCAGTAATAGGGGAAGAGGCCTCAAAACGCCGTAACGAAACTAGACGTAAAAATTACGGTAAAATGATGAAGAAAGTGTCAAAATATCAGATAGGAAGGCTGGAAAACCCAAAATTTTCCACATTTTGACGAAGCATCTAACATTTCGGCGAGGCAAAACGCCCTAGGGCAACTAACAAAAGATATTTTAGTTACTAGATAAAGATTGTCGCTTCGGTTCCCTTTGTTCTGCTGTCCGAAACATGTGTGGTACATACCTGTCAAATCGTATGGATTTTCCTTCTTTGACATTTAGCTACCCTATCCTCGCCAGCAAAAGATGTTCCGGACAGCGACGACAGCGACAATCTTTATCTACCTAGTAACTAAAATATCTTTTCAACTAACCTACACAGCAAATAATTTTGAAAATTCAACGACGTGTAAATTTGCAGCTTATCCCAACGAACAAATAAACACTCGATATCCAATTAAATTTGACTGATTTTTACAAGCAGGCACGGTTTAAATGTATTTTGATTTAATAGAACAGTGAGATCGATTGAATGTTACATTTATTTACATGCTCCAAATATGTGCATGAAAATGCATTTAAAATCACAACATATTTTTATCTGTGTACAACGTACTACTCGTCTCCACGCACTGTCCATACCAGAATGCTGATTCGCCGACGCGTGGTGCGTTGTTCCCTAAGAGCTGCCGGATTAAAGGCGTTTTGCCTCATGAGCAGGGTTCGGATTTCTCACTCACTCACGCGACAACAGATCACTCCACTATGAATTTTATCCGGATAAACTACAGTGCTATAAACTCCGGCATAAGCGATGGGGCGAAAAATTGTTATCCTTCTTCCCATTTTTCGCGAAAATCGAATGCTGCTTACTTTGCTTCTCCAAGCTGATTGAATCTGACGATGCGCCACGATAAGCAGAAGGTTCAATACAACAGTTTTTTCCATCGCTTTCAATCAAATCATGTGGTGGCGAGGTGATAGTGGGCGCTCTAATCCCATTTGCGGTCCTAAATTTTTGTAAATATGCTTGTAAAATTTATCTGTTGAGGCGACCAGAAGGAAAATTTAAATTATCCGGCGAGCCGGCGCTCGCGAATTTATCACCCGCCATTCTATCCGGATAAAAATGTTGTGCGAGAATACTTCCTCACAGGGGACCATGAAAAATCACACTCCGCTTAATGGATTAATCGCAGGTTTTTATTCATATGAGTGAGAATTCCGAAGCTTGCTCATGAGTTTTCCGCCAGCGAAATATCACCATTTTTTTGAAATGTGAATATTATGAATATGATTGAGATTTTCTACAATTTCCTTTCCGTGGTTCCGGCCTTGGTATGAGCAAGCTTAGAGGATTTTGGCCATATGCTGAAAGGTTTGCTCCTCTGCGGAGGAGGAACGACTCACAACAGCCCATGTTAGGATCGGCTGATCATTTCGGATGTTATGGATGAAAGATTCTACAAAGGCCCTAACATTGATCCGGATCACTACGCTGTAGTTGTAAAATTCATTATGACGAATCCACGAAACAGAACGATGCGTTGCAACATCTAACGCTAGCTAATTGAAGGATCTGTTGAACAGTAAGCTGGACGACAGGTCAGGAAATGCCAACGGATCTGGCGACGTCTGTTGACGTTTGTCGGAGATAATCCATGAAACTGATGGGCAAGAAAAATGTTACCAGGAGTCGGATGTTACGAGCTGGTATCCGACACGATGGAGAACATTAAAGTGTCGCTAGGGCAGAAGAGAAACGAGCTTCAGGAAGAGAGTGTGATATCTAAAGCGCAGGAAAACATGGAACGGAAAGATATGCTGAGTTAAAACGTTATTGAAACGATTTGGCCCCGGGAGGAAAAGTTCGGATCCGGGTGGGAACCCGCCTAAGCCCCTGGTCTAAGCTGGTCTTGAGCCAACGGCTGCTTCTGGGGTGGGCACCAAAGGCCTTCTTCTGTCTCCCGGGTCCCAGGGCGTTATTCGTAGGGGAGAGTTGCAGATGTGGGAGTCCTACTAACAAAATTGAATTTCAACTTATGGTGGTTTATTGACAGAGGAGAGCGGCCGGGTGAAAGCGATGTCAAATAATAGCAGCATCAAGCGATAGCGTCGTCGTCGATTACGTTAGCGATAGACTCGACAGGAGCGTGCTCGGGATGTGAAGTCGCTTTGGCTGGCAGTTGACGGTGAGGCGGAGGATCTGGCGAAATCCTGTTTAGGCGTTTGTGTGCTTCGTAAGCGATGGAATAGCAATAGCCGAAGGCCGATGATCTGGTCCGGAGGGATTTGCGGTGGGCTCCACGAGGCTCAGAACATACTGAACGAATTGGTAGATAACAATGGATGTCGGTGTCGAGGCTTAGTTCGGCAGTTGATGGTGAAGCTTGGTAAAGTGGGTGAACCGACTGTGCAAATCCGTCGACGGATGCGGGATGGAAAATTTTTGAGCGTTTGGGGTGCCCGCGAACGAGCGTAACCACCACTAACAGCAGTCGGGCCGATGATTTTGTTCGGCGGGGCTCTTGGCTTGGCTTGTCTGTACTTTTCCGCTGGACGGAATTTCGTGGCCGACTCCACTAGGCTGGTGGTGGTCGTAGAACTACTCAGGTCTTGACACACGCGTTGGAACAAACGGGAGATCAAAGCTTATGGACAATCGACCCGTAATATTGGCGCTTACACATTGGTCTTCACACCGTGATCGTTATACGCTCACTGTCTCTCGTTCGGTTTGGCGAGCTCCCGCCACCCCAAAGTCTTGGGCACTCATTATTTTCGGGGGAAGCGTCATTTGGCCGAAAGGGTCGTTTGGCCGAAAGGATCATTTGGCCGAATAGTTCATTTGAAAAGTGAGAAATTATGAATGAGAAGAGAGACGTCTCACTTCTCACTCTTCACTTTTCTCTGATAGCGAAGGGTGATAAATGAGGAGTGAGAAGTGAGACGTCTCACTTTTCAAATTAAATATTCCGCTAAATGACCCATTCGACCAAAGGACCCTTTCGGCCGCACGACCCTTTCGGCCTAATAACCCTTTCGGCCAAATGACATTCGGCCAGATGGGTTCCGGCCTGTTATCGACTTTGCGTTAACAATGGTAATGACTACTATATAGAATATAAATTAAATTATGTGGCTGCAAACGCTAGATTCAATAAAGTTTAACTTGTTGAACTAATGTAAGCACCCCCAGTTGTACAAAATAGTCTTTTTGCACTACTTTCTTACGCACACTGTTATACGATAGTTTCCGATGAGAGAAGGGAGAGAGAAATGAGAGGCGACAGATTAGGATGTTAATGAGAGAATAGGTGGAAAGAAGATAGCTTCGGCGATATACGGGGAGTAGCTTGAGATCCGTGGAGTCGGAAAGACGATGCTCCGTATGCACGCTGTAGAGTTGTTACAGTGTCCCCCAAACACGCTCTGGAGGATTTTGATCCGTAAAAGTGTGCCCGGACTTATACACCTCCTTACGTCACGACGTTATCTCATCTACTAGCTCCACCAGCATTCGATAGATCCGATACTATACGGATCGTGGAAATAGTTTAAACGAACGGTGGCGAGCCCCGTGCTGGTGGCCAACAAGCTCCATTTCGTCATTGTTGGGTCACACGTGGCGGGTGAGTAGTATCCACAGTCATGGCGGTGAGGGCCTGGAGAGGACCGCTGGGCTTGCCCCGCTCTCTTGGTCCAATATCCTATGCGATACTACCCCGTCGACGAGCATGCGGGACGTCATCTAGCTCCCGGAAGCCCGATAAAGTGCCAATGAACGTCACTCATACACATGAAGTGCGAAAGACGCCCTCTTCTATCCAGGAACCCAAGACATGTTCAATAAGGAAGTCATCAGTCGCAAGGAAACTAACTGAACCACCTCACCCCGCTGTCCGAAAACGCCAATACGATCTGTCGCTCTCGCCCATCAAGCGGCAAGTAATATGTAAAACATCTCTCATTCTCGTTCAATGTGGTTTAATGACCCCTCCCCCCTCTTTAGAATTATGTAATAAATATTGTATAAGTCTATTTCTTGTGTTTGTCGCCACATAACGAAAGATCTCGTAATTTTGTCTTTATGTATTCTTCCCTTGGTACGTTCTTGTTGGTGAAGGTAAATTACTCTTATTAAGTAGACGCCGTCCCTGAAAGGCAGATAACGACGGAGCTAGCCAACAGTCATGGGCCTAATGGTTTGTTCGGCCTAGTGGCATTCGGCCAAATGGCTTTCGGTCGAATGGGTTTCGGCCAAATGACCCTTCTCCTCATTGTCGCCCCCTTCACCGTTTCTGTATTCCCCCCCAACGAATTACAACGAATCAGTCGCATTCACACTGCCTCCCATGATCTGCGTTGCGTTTGGAGCGCTAATCGTACAGCCGCCCACCACTCGGGCTGCTGTGGGTTGTGGGTGACCTACGCACAATGGTCGAAAGCCGTGATTTGATGAACTTAATTGTTTTGTGCCCAAACGGTTAATATGATCTAAATAGTGTTTTCAGAGAAAAAAAAATCACAAAAGTACTACCCATAGTTGGGTCGATTTTATTCTCTAACTTTTTTCACGAACGTGATAGAAAAATTGTTTTCGGCAAAGTTGTAGATCTAGCAAAAATATGACATTTTGCTATAGAAGCTTTTTTTTTCCTACATTCGGAAATATGAGCGTTTTATTATGAAAACTCCCTTAAATTCAGTATTTTAGGCTTAACATTTTTTTTCTAAGCAAAATTCTGAATCATGATGTGATCAATAATAAAACTATGCGTTTTCATAATTATAAAACTTTGCTACGACAAATATATCAAAAGTAGCAACCCTATAACCAGAGACCGACGGAGTGAAAAGCTGTCGAAATGGCAACGTATGAAATGGTATGAAATCGTGAAAATAATACTGGCATCACTTGAACTTTTTGCTTGCTTCTTATAGATGTAAAAAGTAAACAACACAAATTGGAACCGCTTTTGACGGTTCTATTGGAAACAAGATGGCATTTTCGCCGATTTCTTATTCTAGTATTTCCAATCAAAAGGTATGGAATTTTTTAAGTTAATTTTACACTGACTTCAATTTCGTATAGGGAGAAGGTGGCAAATCGAATGACAATGACAAGCAGAGCGTAAAATATTCATTTTCATGAAGCTACTTCAGTCCGAATTTTGACAAACATCGCATGATTATTCAAAAGATAGAATGAAATAGTCAGACGACTACTCCACGAACTCATTCATTCGACTGTCACTGAGTGTGTTTATTATGTGCAGAAAAAACATAATTAGCATTGTTTATATTGATGTTTACCGGTGAAAGTGCCTCACGGATGCAAATCGGATTCAGTTCTATGTGATAAATTACTTCACTCATTTAAAACGTGTTTAGATTTCAGATAGTTTAATAATTTGTAGATTGTGCATAAATATTCAATGACTAATATTCAATCGAATATTGACAGTCCAGTGCCGACTATGAATGCGTCTGAAAGTGAGCTGACAAGTGAAGAAAGGTGGACTTCACCAAAAAAATTCGATTATTTTACACTCTGATTGACAAGTACTCTTCCCGAAGTTCAGGCTTCATACTATAAAGTAGGGAAAGTTTTATAAATGAAGCCATTTCACAAACTAAGAATTGGCAAAATTCACAAATGTGTAATTTTAGTTAGAAAAAACTCTATCTCTATCTCTCTAAACTAAACTAAGGTGCGTACAGGGGAGATGTGATTTTTTTTTCTCTGCAGACACTATTTAGATCATATTCACCGTTTGGGCACAAAACAATTAAGTTCAATCAAGGCTTTGTGTTACGGTGCCACTGTAGCACCTCTGAACGGGATTGGCGATCATCGATGTCACCCGTTTAGGTGAAGTTTAAGCAACCTGTTGATCCTTTAGCTAGTGATTAACTGATTTGGTTCGAAGTACACCTACAGTACATTACACCAATAATGGGAATTTGTAGGTGGGAAGTATTGTCCACGTGGGCCGTCTTGACTGGAAATTTAGCCTAAATAAACGAAAAAAAAAATCGCGCTTGGACTATTCAGGTTGGTATTAGTAACTTGACAAAGATCTATACGAAAGTTTTCCGAGCTTCCTTTTAAATTACTCTTTTCCGACGGATTTTATTGCACACTGGTCTCGCAGAGCGCATAGCCATAACACAGTTTACATTTATTATTACAACTTTATTCATTAATTTAATTTCTAAAAATAAGTTTTTTTGTAGCAATTGTAGTATTTAGAAGACCAATAATCTAAAAGATTTGGAAAAGAAAATAACTAAAAAGCACACTTTTTCCAACTTCCACAACACGAGTTATAACACGCGCCGCGCACTTCTAACTTCTACAAAGTCTTGGGCTAGAAAGAAGATATCAGTTTGGTCGAAATAGCTAGAAGCAGTTTTTATGAGAATTCTTTGTACACCTCTTTTTACGTTACTTTTTGAGGGACGTCAAAAGAATATGACGTAAAAAAAAAATTGTCGGGATATTTTGAAAATGGCCGATGTTGGTGCCCATGGAAGCTTCCCAAAGGGCTTCGGAACTGGCCCCAGTGTAGCCAATATCCCCAGAATCATATCTGGATGTCATAATTCCACTAGTCTTCCAAAATGCTGAAGTTAAATACCCATATTGCTA
The DNA here is from genome assembly GCF_024139115.2 of Armigeres subalbatus. Classification (NCBI taxonomy): domain Eukaryota; kingdom Metazoa; phylum Arthropoda; class Insecta; order Diptera; family Culicidae; genus Armigeres; species Armigeres subalbatus. The sequence goes on along the minus strand of NC_085139.1, from coordinate 104,169,565 downwards.
GTATGAAGCAAAATATTGAACTGTCCATTTTGGGCCGGTTCCAGAAGGGTCAGTTCGAAGAAACCCCGTTGTTGGCCATTTCTGGAACAGGTGTCACCATGATTTTTGGTTCTGACATAATCCCTACATACAAATCTACCGAAATTATATGAATTTTGACTAAAAAAGCAACATTTTGTTGGACTTTTGGTGGTGCGTGTAGAGCTTGAGGCTCATATTGAGGGAATTCTTGGATGACCTGAAATGGAACAGTTATCCAATGAAACGAATCCAATTTGGTTTCCTGGATCAAATAAGGCATGAACCATTTTAAAAAAATAATCCTTTGTTTACGCGTTTAGACCTCAAGGCCTATATTCCAGAGAATTCTTGGATGACCTGAAACTGAACAGTTATTGAAGACATCCAATTTGGTTTAATGGATCAAATAGCACATGGACCAGTTTTTAAAAGAGATATCGCTGGTAACGCGTGTAGACTCCAGGGAGTTCTCGGATGACCTAGAATGGAACATTTGTTGAATGTTGGCGATGCAGAACAGCTACTAAGTTCTTTGGTTTTCTTTTTAAAGTGCCCTCATATAGGTTCACTTTTGGATAACAATAATGCTTAAAATTCTTTTTACGCCACGTGCCGTAAAAAGAGAGATGTTAAACAATACGTCATACGTCACTGTATGAAAAAGTGCCGTAAAAAGAGAGTTGAGTGTATTCATAATTATTTTAACTATCCATGCCGAGAATCATATTGATGTCATGAACTGGAATTACCTTAACAGGTTCACCTTAAAATGCTTCGAAAATGAACTCCGTGACCTCATACATAGATGGCAGCACATAAGCCCATGTTGTGCCAAATTCCCGCATGTGTTGGAGACAAAGCTTTAATTTTTGAAATCATCGATAACAAATTCCACAAGAAAATCATCCAAATTTCCATAGCAAATTCATCCGAATTTCACTGTCAAATTCATTTGAATTTCTACCGCAATTCCACATGAGATTCATTCAGATTTCCATAGGAAATTCATCCGATTTTCCAAAGTTAATTTAATCGAGTTTACTGTCAAGTTGGCATGGCAAATGCTGGGTAAAGCGTACCATTGGAACTTCGCGTACCTGAAGGAATAAAATAGACACTATCTTGCGGTCCTTAGCCTCTTACCCAGCAACTCCTATCCCTACCTTCCCGTGGTGCTGGCCGGGATACGAGCAACCTTAGGGAAGATCTGGTAATCCCGGTGGGAACTATGGTCGTATGCTGACAGGGAAGGGGGGGTTTGCTCCTCTTCGGAGGTGCAAATCTTACTGAGCGTCTGTTCTCCATGTCAGGATCGGCTCACAACAGCGTCTGTTCTCCATGTTAGGGGCGGCTGATCATCGTCCGAGTGCCAGCGAGGGACTCCGGAAATTTAGGGGGTTTGGTGTCAGGCCCTGCAAGCCAGCCTTTAAAAAAACATACGCAACGAACAATCAACAAGAGAGTACGGACCGAAACCATCGGCGAAGACCACTGCGACGAAAAGGGACTAGCGGTTGGAAACTCGGTTCGTGGAACTGCAAATCTCTCAACTTCATCGGGAGCACACGCATACTCGCCGATGTGCTCAAGGACCGTGGATTCGGCATCGTTGCGCTGCAGGAGGTTTGTTGGAAGGGATCAATGGTGCGAACGTTTAGAGGTAATCATACCATCTACCAGAGCTGCGGCAACACACACGAGCTGGGAACAGCTTTCATAGTGATGGGCGATATACAAAGGCGCGTGATCGGCTGGTGGCCTATCAATGAAAGAATGTGCACGCAGGTTGAGGATCAAAGGCCGGTTCTTCAACTTCAGCATAATCAACGTCCATATCCCACACTCCGGAAGCACTGATGATGATAAGGATGCATTCTACGCGCAGCTAGAACGTGAGTACGACAGCTGTCCAAGCCACGACGTCAAAATCATCATAGGAGATTTGAACGCTCAGGTTGGCCAAGAGGAGGAGTTTAGACCGACTATTGGGAAGTTCAGCGCTCACGGGCTGTCGAACGAAAACGGCCTACGACTAATTAATTTCGTCGCCTCCAAGAATATGGCCATTCGCTGCACCTACTTCCAACACAGCCTCCCGTATCGGTACACCTGGAGATCACCACTGCAGGCAGAATCACAAATCGACCACGTTCTGATTGATGGACGGCTCTTCTCCGACATTATCGACGTCAGGACATATCATGGCGCTAACATCGACTCTGACCACTATCTGGTGATGGTTAAACTGCGCCCAAAACTATCCGTCATCAATAATGTTCGGTACCGACGACCGCCGCGGTACGACCTAGAGCGACTGAAGCAACCTGATGTCGCCATGTCGCCACTGGGGGTGAACTCGATGGGGCAGCAGCACTACGAGGAACATTTGAATGGCGCTGAGTACAGGCAGTGAAAGTCAAGGCAGCGGAGGAGATGACTACGTCAGTTCAGCGGACGATGGAAGCCAACCAGCCCCACCTTGAGGGAAGTTAAGGATGCCATTCAACAGATAAAGACCAATAAAGCAGCTGGCAAGGATGGTATCGGAGCTGAACTCATCAAGATGGCCCCAGAAAAACTGGCCACCTGTCTGCACAAACTGATAGTCAGAATCTGGGAAACCGAACAACTACCGGAGGAGTGGAAGGAAGGGGTTATATGCCCCATCTACAAGAAAGGCGACAAGCTGGAGTGTGAGAACTTTCGAGCGATCACCATCCCGCGATCACCCGCCTACAAAGTGATATCCCAGATCATCTTCCGTCGTCTGTCACCATTAGTGAATGAGTTCGTGGGAAGTTATCAAGCCGGCTTCGTTGACGGTCGCTGGACAACGGACCAGATCTTTACTGTACGGCAAATCCTTCAAAAATGCCGTGAATACCAGGTCTCAACGCACCATCTGTTCGTTGATTTCAAGGCGGCATACGACAGTATAGATCGCGTAGAGCTATGGAAAATTATGGACGAGAACAGCTTCCCTGGAAAGCTTTCCAGACTGATCAAAGCAACGGTGGATGGTGTGCAAAACTGTGTGAAGATTTCGGGCGAACACTCCAGTTCGTTGGAATCACGCCGGGGACTAAGACAAGGTGATGGACTTTCGTGCCTGTTGTTCAACATTGCGCTTGAAGGTGTCATGCGGAGAGCCGGGTGTAACAGCCGGGGTACGATTTTCAACAGATCCAGTCAATTTATTTGCTTCGCGGATGACATGGACATTGTCGGCCGAACATTTGCAAAGGTGGCAGAACTGTACACCCGCCTGAAACGTGAAGCACCAAAAGTTGGACTGGTGGTGAATGCGTCAAAGACAAAGTACATGCTTGTGGGCGGAACCGAGCGCGACAGGGCCCGCCTGGGAAGCAGTGTTACGATAGACGGGGATGCCTCCGAGGTGGTCGAGGAATTCGTCTACCTCGGATCCTTGCTAACGGCTGACAACAACGTTAGTCGTGAAATACGAAGGCGCATCATCTGTGGAAGTCGGGCCTACTATGGGATCCAGAAGAAACTGCGGTCGAAAAAGATTCGCTACCGCACCAAATGTGTCATGTACAAGACGCTAATAAGACCGGTTGTCCTCTATGGACATGAAACATGGACAATGCTCGAGGAGGACTTTCAAGCACTCGGAGTATCCGAGAGACGGGTGCTTAGGACCATCTTTGGCGGTGTGCAAGAAGACGGTGTGTGGCGGCGAAGAATGAACCATGAGCTCGCCCAACTCTACGGCGAAGTATCCAGAAGGTAGCTAAAGCCGGAAGGGTACGATGGGCAGGACATGTTGCAAGAATGCCGGACAGCAACCCTGCAAAGATGGTGTTCGCTTCCGATCCGGCAGGTACGAGACGGCGTGGAGCGCAGCGAGCGAGATGGGCAGACCAGGTGCAGAACGACTTGGTGAGCGTGGGGCGTATCCGAGGATGGAGAGATGCGGCCTCGAACTGTGTATTGTGGCGTCAAATTGTTGATTCAGTGTTATCTGTTTAGATGTAAACTAAATAAATGAATGAATGAATACTGTCAAGTTCATTATAATTTCCACAGGAAACTCAATTCCACATGAAGTTCATCCACAGAAAATATATCCGGCTTTCCACAAGAAATTCATTTAAATCTTAATGTTGCATTCAACCGAATTTCAACAGGAAATTTGTTCGAATTTTCGCAAGAAAATCCATCTGGATTTCCACAGTGAATTTATCCGAATTTGCATACAAAATTCAACCGAATCTCAATGTCAAATTCATTCATAATCCAAATTTCCACTGAAAGTTCATTTGAATTTCCACGAAAAATTTGGGCGTTTTGACAAGCGTCAATGTTGTTTACTTAAAATGAAATCAGCAGTGATTCAAATTGTTCGGAACTGTCATTTTGAATATGAATGTCAAACATTGATTTTCCCAGCAGCGTTTCTAGATTCATTTACCTCCAATATATTTTTCAAAGTAAATTTTTCGCATGTTGTGCATATGCACATCTAATTTACAAACATTGCAATTAATGTCCATATCGGGTGGTAAATACAGTGATTTATCTTTATCTTTTAGTTTGTGGCGTTTTTTAGCTGAGGGTTTGCTAATTCAATAGAAAAGCAGCTAAACATCAAAATGTGCTGTCAAAATCGCGCTGACGTTATTTTTGTTTCCGTGTTCGGCGGGATCGATATTTTATGGCGCGACATTTTTTTCCTTTTTTCAATGCAATAAGATTATTTAAAATCAGTGATTCATATTCATTCCAAATTTTCGAAAACTATTCTAGTTTCAATATGGAGCAAAATGAAACAAACTCGCTGGTTTCCCCACCAGTGTTCAATTCATTTTTCAAATATTTTAATTAGATGAAATAATTATGTTTCTGTTGCAATAGAGTTGATTCTCAAAAGAAAGGAGAGTGTGGAAGGGGAACCATGTGCCCAGTGTTGTGTATTTGTTATCATCAGTGCTCACTAAGCTGCACAGGACGACGGAGGTCCTTCGTCGCTTAGTAGGGAAAGCACCTGTCTAGTGTACTGGGTTTGTGGGATCAAACAAAAGATATTTTAGTTACTAGATAAAGATTGTCGCTGTCGTCGCTGTCCGGAACATCTTTTGCTGGCGAGGATAGGGGAGCTAAATGTCAAAGAAGGAAAATCCATACGATTTGACAGCTTGGTACCCAGCATGTTCCGGACAGCCAGGGATGCCAGATGATATTTTCATATGTCTTCACAGTCGTTTAAAAATGTCTTCAAATGTCTTCAATATTAAAATTATGATTATCAGCGAGAAATTTCAAAATCCAATAGGTTTGTAAATTCAATGATCTTCTTGTTAATTTTTTCACATACAAATTGTTAGAATTCAAGAGAATATTCTTTAAATTTCTTTATTTTTTTATAACGAGTTTCCCCTAGATTTTGTATTGAGTCGGATTTTTAAACTGAATTTTCACGTGGAATTCTTCAAATTTCTTTTTGAAGAAAACCCAATTGGGATTCAAAATTTTTTTTTTGTCTTTATTAACGAGACTTTCAGCCCGTGGCATTCAAAATTTACTGTGAAATACTTGAAGAAACATCCAGAGAATTTTATGAAGGAACTTCCGGTAAAATTTCTAGATCAATTTCCTGATAAATTCCTGATGGAGCTTCTTATAACTTATACTAATTTCTTCTGGATGGAGCTTCTCATTACCTCTGGAAGTCTCCTGAAGAAATTTCACTTTTGAAACAAGCCAAAAGATCTCTGGGTACCCATGTAGATTTAAAGGCCTATTCCAGGGTTTTCTTGGATGACCACGAACCTATGCAATGGACGCAATCTATTCTATGTACCACAAAGGGCATGTACCAGTTTTGAAACAATCTAAAAGATCTCTGGTTACGCGTGTAGATCTTAAGGCCTTTTCCATTATTTTCTTGGATGACCATCAACATATGCAATGAAGGCGCCAGAGGACTTATCCAAGAGATTTCTTCGATAGCGCAGAACATATGTAGTGTTCACATTTGATTTCAAGATGCGCAAAGAGCATGTACCACTTTTGAGACAAGTCCATAGACCCATGGTTACGAGTGTAGACCTTAAGGCCTTACTCCAGAGATTTCTTGGATGACTCGGAGCATATACTGTGAACGCATTCTATGCTAAGTACCACGAAGAGCATGTACCGTATTTGAATTTGCATTATATGCCTTTGGTTACGCGAGTAGATCTTTAGGCTTTACTCCAGAGATTTCTCGGATGACTGAGATCTCATTTCAGGGATTTTTGCATTACCCGAAGCATATACTGTGAACACCTTCAATTCTAAGAAGCGCAAAGAGCTTGTACCATATTTGAAACTGGTTGAATGTCCTTTGGTTACGCGTGTAGACTCTTAAGCCTTACTTCAAAAATTTCTTGGATAACCGAGGGCATAAGCTGTAAACCTTGACAATGGGCAAAAAGTATATGAGTTTCTGTTTCCAAAAGCATATACTGTGAACACCTTCAATTCTAAGAAGCGCAAAGAGCTTGTACCATATTTGAAACTGGTTGAATGTCCTTTGGTTACGCGTGTAGACTCTTAAGCCTTACTTCAAAAATTTCTTGGATAACCGAGGGCATAAGCTGTAAACCTTGACAATGGGCAAAAAGTATATGAGTTTCTGTTTCCAGAACTGTCAAAATTATCCAAATCGGTTGAAAATTGTTGAAGTTATGAGAATATCAATTTATGGGAACACGGGTACCCTGTCGGCCATCCACGTGTGTTTTTTTTGTTGGCCGCATAAGGGTTAACTGACTTGTTATTTTTTGTTCGTAAAATGAAAACAGAAATCATTTTATATCAATTCATACGTGCATTTGTTTCAGAATATACTCAGTTATCTGATACGATTTGTGATCAATTGAATCTATTATCTGTTAAACAAAAGCTTGGATTGAAAATGAGTAATTTTTTATGGCGTTTGGTTCGATTCGGTAGATTCCCAGGCACTTATTCTTGTATACGTCAAATAAGACCAAACATATCAAAAGTGTTCAGGATAACTAGGTTTGTCGTTCCCTGAATTAAAATCTTTATTTTAGGGCCCATTGTAAAGCATCTCTTTACACTTCTATGAAACCTATGAACAATAATTGACTAACCTGAGACTAGCAACTGTCACGCGCTATTGTCGAAGTGTTGCGAAGGCCGTGCGCCGATTATGATAGCATTAAGGTGGTTATACAACAAAGCCACAAATCAACCATCTTGGAAACCACGTGCTTTTTCTAGTGATTTTTTAAGAGCACGAATTAAGAGAATCACAACGCCCATGGGGATGAAACATCCGTAGATCATTTGCTTACTTATGCTCAACAATCGACTTTAATTTCAGCATTGTACGAAAATTATTACGCTAGATTTGAACTTTTGATAATAGGGGTAGAAAACCGTGTGGTGAATTTGAAATTCACCACATGGCTTGATTGTATAATCACCTTAATTGAAACAACTTCGCAACTTTTCCCAAGCACCATCACGTCAATCGCATAGAAGGGCTCGTTTCCAAAACAAACAACAACCCTGGGCCTACTACTTGGATTGGGATTCACGAAGGACGCACCAACAATGACACATCAAATCGCTCATTGTTCGTAATATTGTGATGGACATTTGACTCCCTTACTGGGGGTTTTCATGGAAAAGTTTAGGGAATGTAGGTAGATGTTGAAACGAATTCGTTATACCACTTATGCAAGATACTTGATTTAAAATACATTGAATTGAAATCCTGTAATCTCTTGATATATCAGTTTGGAAAGCCCGTCCCACGATAACAAACGACGAAAATTCAGACATTGATTTTTGATCACGTTATAAAAAGAGTTACACCAGCAAGATGATTACTTTATTGCCAAAGGTCTGGATTGGTTTAAATACACCCTCGAGCCGTTATTACCAGGAAAAGATTTCCACAGATTGATCAGCCAACTAATCGACCATTGATTTTGATTGTGACTGATTCTCGGATAGAATAATCGACGTCAAAGAAAAACATGCTGCTGGGAAGAAGCGAAATGTGATGAGATGGAAAAACTGTATTGCTCTCCGAAAATACGGAAGTTTTATTAGAATTTGGACACATCCCGTCATATGTTTCATGTTGAGAGCCGCAATTTATAGATATTAGGTTTGGAGCATCATACCGGGCCAATAAGTTTCAGCAAGTCTTGAACAGTGTGGTTCATCACCGAGGATGGAGGAAGGATGCTACCGACAACGTTTATCGAAAACGAGTAGTTGATGATGTTTTATCAAATGTAATTTGATTGACTACTAATTAAGTCAATAAATAATAATAAAGATGAGTGGGAGGGAGAAGTTCAATATGTGCTGGGCATTATTTTTCAACCTTCTATGCTCTCAATGCGCGCCGTTTGACTTCAGTTGTTCCACCTTCGCCCGATGCGATGGTTGACATGAATGATGGATGACGGAGCGCGCGCGCGTGCTTTCCATGAATGATTTATGATGCTTTCGTTACCTGTCGATACACATTATTGGGAAGCGCTGATACGTACCAGCTTGATTGCAACATCGAACGCGTACTGCTGACGTAACGGCAACAGCAACAGGTTGTTAGTTTTGTTTTGTAATCGATCTATATCTATAAGCTTTGTTGTTTCTTTGTTGAGTGCATTTTAATCAAACTTATTATTCAAATAGTTTTTTTTCTCAGGCTTTAGTTTACTCGTTAACAATTTCCTAGATGTACAGAATCAAGTATTCGATAGATTTATTCTATTTATTATTACTTAGGACCTAGATGACGCTCAAGTATATGTGATTGTCACATCCGCATTTTGGTTGCTTCACATATTTCTTTTCAAAAGGACCTAAGTAACATGTTTTTCATGAATTAATTTGAATAGTGCAATCAACAGAAAAACATGAAAGCTTTTGATTGCAGTACTCAAATAAATTCATGAAAAAAATGTTACTTAGGTCCTTTTGAAAAGTTAAGCGAGATTTAGTCACCGGAGAGCCACACAGCAAAAAGAATTGTAAATTGCATCGACGTAATTCACACGATGTAACGAAAAAACTATGTAAACATTGAAAAAAGATGTGATATAGCGTTTACATATTTTTATGTATCATTACATCGCTTATAAATTACACAAAGACAAATCGCCAGTCGAATTCACGTTGCATTTGTGTAACAATAACATATTTAGGACGAGCATATTACATACAAACAGATGCAACCAAGGAATTATAATGAGATTGTATAGTATTACACAAGTTTGATGCAAAATCACACACTAAGATAATGCAATTTTGAATTTAGTAACACTGACTTTGTTTTGTTCAGCCCGGTGGCATCCCTATCTCACACAATAGGTTTATTTTGCAGCCAACATTGCGCAACCGTATCCCACTGACAGTTCTGTATCCTAATGAGAATCAAATGTGATGTTTGTAAACAAAACACATACTATCATGAATTTTACACTGATATGTTGGCTGCAAAAACATGGCGTCGTGCCACCCACCTGGTTTTGTTCGGTTGGTTGGTGTTCGGTGTCATTTTTATCGTACCAGATTTCTCAAAGCGGTAGCAGTATATGTATATGTATGAGGTATGTATATTATTTTTCTTTTCTATTAGGAGATCGTCAGTTGCATTCTAGCAAAAATTCCGCTTGAGGCCCTTCCTAAATATTTTAACAACAGCCATTACACCTGATGGTATAATTGCAATACTTCCATTATCTGCCGACAGGTGGTGTTGCTGTGTGTTTGTATCAATGTAATATTGCATATACACTAGTGACATCTGCTGTTCGGTATCGTAAGCTTTCAATGTTGCTTCCACACACACGAGGTGGAGAACAGTCTTGAAAAAATTGAAAGTATACAGCTAGAATTTAGTATGGAGGTACAATGAAATCTCTTTTATTGTTTAGAACTGTAAAACAAGTCGTGGGAACAAAAAATCTAAAAATTATTTGTTGCTTTTTGACCTAGCTTTCATATTGATGCGATGCGTAGTTAATGAGAACGGATGATTTGTCCATACAAGGAAATTTATTTTACTTTAAATGTTGTGGCGCCATCTCGTTCAAACAGCACCTTTGTTTTTGCCTTATTGAAATTATTTGCATAGCTTATGCAAAATATTCAGGTATATGGAAAATTGTTTTTTGTACACTTTACGCAATGTAACGAACATCTTTTTCTTTTACACCTGTAAATCTTTCCGAGAACGCAATAGGAATCCTTTCGGAAACATGATTGGAATTCTTCCGGGGTCCAGAATTCTTTTGGGATCGCTACGAGAATTCTTCTGGGATCGCAGCAAGAAATCTTCCAGGACCGCGGCGAGATTTTTTTGGAATCACGACGGCAGTCCTTTCGTACTCGCGACGGTAATCATCTTGGGATCGCGACGGGCATTGTCCTGAGATAGCCAAGCGATTTTCTTCTGGAAATCGACCAGGAACCTTTCGGAATTGCATTCAGGATTGTGGCGATAATTCTTTAGTAATGGTGACGGGAATCATTTCGGGAGCGCGTCGGAAACACTTAATATCGCGACGAAGCTTCTTTTGAAATCGTAACGGAAATTCTTTCGGTATCGCAACGGGAATCCCTTTGCAATCACGACTAGAAGAATACTTTCGGAATAGTGACGGATTTTTTTTTGGAATCGTGACTGGAATTCTTTCGGAATCATGACGATCCTTTCAGGATAGCAACGGGAATTCTTTATGGAGCGCAACGGGAATCCTCTCGAGATCGTTGAAGGAATTATTTTTGGATCGCGACTGGAAGCCACTCGGTATCGCAACGAGAATTCTTCCAGGAGCACGACGAGAATCCTCTCGGGATTTTGAAAGGAACGACGGGAATCCTAATGGGAGCGTGACGGAAATACTTTCAAGATCGCGAAAAAACTCCCTTTGAGATCGCGACGGAAATGCTTTTGGAATCGCGAATGGAATTCTTCCGGAGTCGCGACGGGAATCCTTTTGAGATTTTGATGGGAATACTTTCAAGATCACGACGGGAATCCTTTAGGCTCGATGCCCACGTAGCGTCTTTTCAACTCTGCGAGAACACGGAGTTAAAAAGACGCAGGAGTGTATCGGAAAAAAAGCGTTAACGCTGTGTGCACGCTGCGTTGAAAAGACGATACGTGGGCATCGGGCCTTAGTGACCGCGACGGGATATTTTTTTCGGAAGCGTGACGGAAAAACTTTCAATCGCGACGAAGCTCCTTTTGAGATCGCTATGAAAATCCTCTCGGAATCACAGCAGGAATTCCCTTAGAATCACGACCGGAATACTTTCAGAATAGTGTAGGATCCTTTCGGAATCGTAAAGGGAATCCTTTTGGCATTGCAACGAAAATCCTTTCGAGATCGTTAGAGGATTTTTTTCGGAATCGCAACGGGAATTCTTTCGGGTCGAGATGGAAATCCTTTCGGGATCGCGAAGAGAATCTTTTCTGGGTCACGACGAGAATCCATTCGGTATCGCTTTTGGAATTCTTCCGGGATGGCAACAAGAACTCTTTCAGGTTCGCGACAAGAATCATTTCGAGAGCGCGACGAAACAATTGCAATGTAGCGACGAAGCTCCTTTGGGATCACGACTAGAATAGTGACGGAAATCTTTTCGGATACGACGGGAATCATTCCGGAAGCGCGACGAAAATACTTGCAAGATCGCGATGAAATTCCTTTTGATATCGCGACGGAAATCCTTTCGCAATCGTTATTGGAATACTTTTGGAGTCGCGACAGGAATCCTTTCGGGATCAAGACGGGAATCCTTTCTGGGCCGCGTCTGGAATCGTTTCGGAATCGCGACGGATCGCCAAGCGAATTATTTCTGGAGCGCGATCGAAATCCTTTCGGGATCGCGATGGGAATTCTTTCGGAATCGTGACGGGAATCCTTTTGGGAGCATGACGGAAATCTTTATAGAACGCGACGAAACTCCTTTCATGATCGCGACGGGAATCTTTTCGGGATTACTTTCTGGATCGCATCTGGAATCCTTTCTGAATTATTTCTGTAGCGCGACGGGAATCCTTTCGGGATTGCGATGGGAATCGTTTCTCGATCGCGACGGGAATCTCTCCGGGATTACTTTCTGGATCAGGACAGAAATTGTTTCGGAATTGCGATAGGACTACTTTCGGGAATCTTTTTTGAACCGCGACGCGCATTCTTCCAGGATCGCTAAGCAAATTATTTCTGGAGCGCGACCGGAATCCTTTCGAGATCGCGATGTGAATTTTTTCGCGATCATGACGGGAATCCTTCTATGGGCGCGACGGAAATCTTCCGAGAAAGCGACGAAACTCCATTTGAGATCGTGACGGAAATTCTTTCCGAATCGCAACTGGAATCCTTTCAGGCTGATGATGAAAATCCTTTCATAATCGCGACGGGAATCTTTTCGGGATTACTTTCTGATTGCGTCTTCTCGGGATTGCGACGGGAATCCTTTCGGGAGCTCGACGGAAACACTTTCAAAATCGCGACGAAAGTTCTTTTGAGATCGCAACGGAAATCCTTTCGAAATCGCAACTAGAATCCTTTCGGGATTTTGATGGGAATCCTTTCAGTATCGCGACGGGAACCTTCTCGGGATCACATTTCATCGCGCTTCCGAAAGGCCCCTCCGCGACAGCGGAAGATTTTCCATCGAGATCCCAAAAGGATTCCCGTCGCGATCCCGAACGGGTTCCTGTCGTGATCCCAAAAGGATATCCGTTGAGGTTCCGAAAGAATTCCCGTCAATATTCCAAAAGGCTTCCTATTGGGGTCCAGGAAGAATTCCCGCCGCGATCCGGAAAGATTTTTTTGTCGAGATCCCGAAAAAAATATCGTCGCGATCCCCGTTGAGATTCCGAAACGATTCCCGTCGTTCTCCCGAAGATATTCTCGACGCGATCTTGAAAGGATTCCCATCGCAATCCCGAAAGGATTCCTGTCGTGATCCCAAAAGATTACCCGTTGAGATTCGCGATCCCGAAGGATTCTTATCGCGTTCTGGAAGGCATTCCAATCTCGATCCTGGAAGAATTCCAATTGCGATACCGAAAGGATTCCAGTCGCGATCCCGAAAGGATTCCTGTCGTGATTCCAAACAGATCACCGCCCAGATCCAGAATGGATTCCCGTTGCAATCTTGAAAAGATTCTCATCGCGATTCTGAATATATTCCCGTCGCGATCCCGAAAGGAATTCCGTTATTTTTTCGAAAGGATTCCTGTCGCTTTCCACACTTGCACTCGTCACATTCCAAAAAAAGATTTCCATTGCGTTTCCGAGAGGATTCCATTTGAGATCTTGCCCGTAGTGATCACGAAAAGATTCCTGTCGAGATCCCGAGAGGATTTCCGTTGCGGTTCCAAAAAAAGTCCCTTCGCAATCCTGGAAGCATGCCAGTCACGACCCCGGAAGGATTCCCTTCACGATTTCAAAAGGATTCCCGTCAAGATCCCGAAAGGATTACCGTTTTGATTCCGAAAGAATCTCAGTCGCGCTTCAAAAGAATTCTCATCACTATTCCGAAAGTATTCCTGCTGCGTTCTCGAAAGGATTCTCGCCGCTATCCCAAACGGATTCCCGTCGAATTCCTGGAAGTATCCCTGTCGCGATTTCTACAGAATTTTCATAGTGATTCCGTTAGGTATTCGGGAACCGAAACGTCCCTAATCAGCTCACTTTGGGCTTCATAGTTGGCTTTGTTGGCGTGCGATTAACAGCATCAAATGTCTCTACGCAGTTGCTTGCACGGCAAGGAAACTTCCGAAACTTACCAATCCATTATAAACAATTTTGCGAAGTACGCACAATTTTACAGAAACTAATTAGAAAAAAAACTCACCACTACTACTACTGCTACTGTTATCATCTACGGGAGTGCTACTGCTGGCAAAGATCTGCGCGCAGAGGATCGCAGCCACCAGAAGCACCGCCGAACAGCGGCTCATCTGCTGCCACGCACCCACCCTTCCGAGTGGCATCGTACGTTCCCGTCTCGCACCCGCCCAACAGTCCACCAGCAGGCCATTTTGCCCCAGCTTCCTACTGCATCCGTCCGGTAGTCGCTCCATTTCTCGCATTACTCGGCATAGAATGCACTTCGATCACGTGGTGGGTGGGTGGTTCGTTCGTTAGAACCGTCCACGCTAGGCTTGACTGCGCTAATCGAGCTCGTTCGCTGCACAGCGTTTGCAAATTCTGTAATCAAAGAGAAGACATTTTCAAGTTAGAGCAAAGAAGAAGAGAAGCGAGCGCGAATTGTTCGTTCATTGCACGGTAATTAAATATGATGAAGAAGGCGATGATTTAATAATACGCATCGCGTAGCATTTGGGTGAAATTTGGGGTGAGTGCATTTCGACAGTGGCGAACTGTCTGTTGTGAAATCGAAACGAGGTCGTCAAACTCATAATTATGCAATGTTGTGGCGGCGTAGCAGGCTACTAAAATGGTTACGATGGTAATGATTTGCTGAAAGTCCACCCACAGGCACTAGTGGGGGAAGGTGAAAGCAGTAAAGCAGTAAAAGATGGTATCTGGCTATACGAGGAGAACGCAACGTAATATTCCATCCTTTGTCGGATCCCAGGATCCAGCCAGATATAAACTTTGGTCGCACCGAATGGATTACATCAGAATAATCCGAACGTCGTCCCCTTAATTAGCTTTTGAAAGGGTTCCGCGAAAAATCGGTAGTGCGACGGATTCCGTACGTCCTGGTCGTCAAACAACGCTGGTCACCTTACGAGCTTCGACGAGTTAACGAGAATCAGGTTTATTACGAGGAAAAGTTGGCGTTTTATTTTCAGTTTCACTATCCGCAACGCGGGCGAATCGAAAGAGTGAAAAATCCAGCCGCGTAGCAGCGAGCAACGCAACCAAGCAAACATGGATAATTGTAACAAATTGCCATGGTAATTGGTTTTGGGTGGAACAGCGCTCGTGGAGTGTTACGCAAAGCTCCGTTAATTCCGCCGGTGTGAGTTTCAATTTACTCCGCTAATTAGCTAACTAACAGTCGTTGTTAATCAGTGGAGTAGTCGATTTAAAACAATATTAATTGTCAAAATTTAGTTGTTAGGGGAACTGTTCCCATATTTCCTCATCCTCATTGGTTTCATCTCAACACCAATCTTGTCACTTACCTATTTTTGCTAACATTGCTTTGTTTTTGATGGGATGAACATAGGAGCAATGGGATGTGCTTCGACGTCCCGAAAATATGTGTTTTTTTTCTCATAAAATCATGTGATATATGAAATAAATAAAAAAGCTAGGAGAATAAAAACATTGGTTTTGAATCAAGCCAGAGAAATTGGTAATGGCAATGACAAACTTCTTTGAGAATTGATGTTTTTGAATGGAATTGGAATGCATTTAGGATAGAATACAAAAGGAAAAACGATAGTAAGTTGCGCATTTGGATGTCCAGTAATGGTAAGCAATGCAATGGGTTGGATATTGATTTGAATTTAGTCCTGGTTTAGATTGGATTTGGTCTGATTTCAAATAGCACTAAGTCTTGTATTGAATTTCAATTGGATATAGGTTGAATTTGTATTAGACGGTTCTCCATTGAAAGCCGAAAGGAATTGAATTTCGAATAAGATACAAATGCTTTATATTCGATTTGAACTGGAATTGAATCAATTTTATATCAGATTTGGTCACAGATTTGGATTCGGGTTGGTTTCTTACAAGCGTGGAGTTTGAATTGGATCGAATTTCAAATATTTGAATTGAAATGGGAATAAGATGGTTTTGAATTTGATTTGAATTTGGATTGAGTTTGAATTGAATGTGGAATGGAATTAGATTGAATTTGGATTGAAATTGTTTTGGGTTGAATTATATTTTGATTGCATTTGAATTGCATTTGGAGTCGATTTAGTTTGGAATTGAATTGGACGCTGGTTGCTATTGGATTGGATTGGATTTGAGTTAAATTTGATTTGGATTTATATTAGATTTGAATCCGCTTTAGTTTGAATTTGGTCTGATTTTGGATCGCATTTGGATTTGATTTCGTTTAGATTTGGATTTGGATTGAAATTAAATTGTTTGCATTTGAATTGATTTGGTATGGGATTCAACAGGGTGCTGATTGCTATTAGATTTGATTTGATTTAACTTAATATTGTATTTGAATTCGCTTTATTTTGGATCTCGATTCATTTTGGATTAGATTTGGATTGGATTTAGATTTGAATTTGTATTGAATTTGGATTGGATTTGAATTGGATTTGGACTGGATTAGGATGGAATTGGATTTGGTTTGGATTTGGATTGAATTTGGATTAGATTTGAATTGGATTTGAATTGGATTTAAAGTGGATCTAGATTGTATTTGGATTGGATTTGAATTGGAATTGGATTGGGTTTGGATTGGATTTAGATTTGATTTGGATTGGAACTGGATTGGATTTGAATTGGATTTGGATTGGATTTGGATTAGATTTGGATTGGATTTGGATTGGATTTGGATTGGATTTGGATTGGATTTGGATTGGATTTGGATTGGATTTGGATATGATTAGGATTGGATATGCATTGGATTTGGATTGGATATGCATTGGATTTGGATTGGATTTGGATTGGATTTGGATTGGATTTGGATTGGATTTGGATTGGATTTGAATTGGATTTGGATTGGATTTAGATTGAATTTGGATTGGATTTAGATTGAATTTGGATTGGATTTGGATTGGATTTGGATTGGATTTGGATTGGATTTGGATTGGATTTGGATTGGATTTGGATATGATTTGGATTGGATATGCATTGGATTTGGATTGGATTTGAATTGGACTTGGATTGGATTTGAATTGGATTTGGATTGGATTTGGATTGGATTTGAATTAGATTTGGATTGGATTTAGATTGAATTTGGATTGGATTTGGATATGATTTGGATTGGATTGGATTTGAATTGGATTTTGATATGATTTGGATTGATTTAGATTTGAATTTATATTGGATTTGGATTGGATTTCAATTGGATTTGAATTGGATTTGAACTGGATTTGGATTGAATTGGATTTGAATTTGGATTGGATTTGGATATGATTTGGATTGGATTTGAATTGGATTTGAATTGGTTTAGATTTGGTTTGTATTGGTTTGGATTGGATTTCAATTGGATTTGAATTGGATTTGGAATGGATTTGGATTGAATTGGATTTTGATTGAATTTGGATTGAATTTGGATTGGATTTGGATATGATTTGGATTGGATTGAATTTGAATTGGATTTGGATTGGATTTGGATATGATTTGGATTGGATTCAGATTTGAATTTGTATTGGATTTGGATTGGATTTGAATTGGAATTGGATTGGGTTTGGATTGGATTTAGATTTGATTTGGATTGGAACTGGATTGGATTTGAATTGGATTTGGATTGGATTTGGATTGGATTTGGATTGGATTTGGATTGGATTTGGATTGGATTTGGATTGGATTTGGATATGATTAGGATTGGATATGCATTGGATTTGGATTGGATATGCATTGGATTTGGATTGGATTTGAATTGGATTTGGATTGGATTTGGATTGGATTTGAATTGGATTTGGATTGGATTTAGATTGAATTTGGATTGGATTTAGATTGAATTTGGATTGGATTTGGATTGGTTTGGATTGGTTTGGATTGGTTTGGATTGGTTTGGATTGGTTTGGATTGGTTTGGATGTGATTTGGATTGGATATGCGTTGGTTTGGATTGGTTTGAATTGGACTTGGATTGGTTTGAATTGGTTTGGATTGGTTTGGATTGGTTTGAATTAGATTTGGATTTGGATTGGTTGGATTGAATTTGGATTGGTTTGGATATGATTTGGATTGGATTGGTTTGGTTGGATTTTGATATGGTTTGGATTGATTTGGATTTGGTTTATGTTGGTTTGGATTGGTTCAATTGGTTTGAATTGGTTTGGACTGGATTTGGATTGAATTGGTTTGAATTTGGATTGGTTTGGATATGATTTGGATTGGTTTGAATTGTTTTGGATTTGGTTTGTATTGGTTTGGATTGGTTTCAGTTGGTTTGAATTGGATTTGGAATGGATTTGGATTGAATTGGATTTTGATTGAATTTGGATTGGATTTGGATATGATTTGGATTGGATTGAATTTGAATTGGATTTGGATTGGATTTGGATATGATTTGGATTGGATTCAGATTTGAATTTGTATTGGATTTGGATTGGATTTCAATTGGATTTGAATTGGATTTGGACTGAAATTGGATTGCATTGGATTTGGTTTGGATTTGGATTGGATTTGGATTGGATTTAGATTTGAATTTGTATTGGATTTGGATTGGATTTCAATTGGATTTGAATTGGATTTGAATTGGATTTGGACTGGATTTAGATTGAATTGGATTTGGATTGGATTTGGATTGGATTTAGATAGAATTTGGATTGGATTTAGATTGAATTTGGATTGGATTTGGATTGGATTTGGATTGGATTTGGATTGGATTTGGATTGGATTTGGATTGGATTTGGATTGGATTTGGATATGATTTGGATTGGATATGCATTGGATTTGGATTGGATTTGAATTGGACTTGGATTGGATTGGATTGGTTTGGATTGGTTTGGATGGGTTTGGATTAGATTTGGATTGGTTTAGATTGAATTTGGATTGGTTTGGATATGATTTGGATTGGATTGGTTTGGTTGGTTTTGATGTGATTTGGATTGATTTAGATTTGGTTATGTTGGTTTGGATTTCAATTGGATTTGAATTGGATTTGGACTGGATTTGGATTGAATTGGATTTGAATTTGGATTGGATTTGGATATGATTTGGATTGGATTTGAATTGGATTTGAATTGGATTTAGATTTGAATTTGTATTGGATTTGGATTGGATTTCAATTGGATTTGAATTGGATTTGGAATGGATTTGGATTGAATTGGATTTTGATTGAATTTGGATTGAATTTGGATTGGATTTGGATATGATTTGGATTGGATTGAATTTGAATTGGATTTGGATTGGATTTGGATATGATTTGGATTGGATTCAGATTTGAATTTGTATTGGATTTGGATTGGATTTGAATTGGAATTGGATTGGGTTTGGATTGGATTTAGATTTGATTTGGATTGGAACTGGATTGGATTTGAATTGGATTTGGATTGGATTTGGATTGGATTTGGATTGGATTTGGTTGGTTTGGATTGGTTTGGATTGGTTTGGATTGGTTTGGATTGGTTTGGTTGGTTTGGATTGGTTTGGATTGGTTTGGATATGATTGGGATTGGATGTGCATTTGATTTGGATTGGATATGCATTGGTTTGGATTGGTTTGGTTGGTTTGGATTGGTTGGATTGGTTTGGATTGGTTTGGATTGGTTTGGATTGGTTTAGATTGGTTTGGATTGGTTTGGATTGGTTGGATTGGTTTGGATTGGTTTGGATTGGTTTGGATTGGTTGGATTGGTTTGGTTGGTTTGGATATGGTTTGGATTGGATATGCATTGGTTTGGATTGGTTTGAATTGGACTTGGATTGGTTTGAATTGGTTTGGATTGGTTTGGATTGGTTTGGTTGGTTTGGATTGGTTTGGATTGGTTTGGATTGGTTTAGATTGGTTTGGATTGGTTTGGATTGGTTTGGTTGGTTTGGATTGGTTTGGTTGGTTTGGATTGGTTTGGATTGGTTTGGATATGATTTGGATTGGATATGCATTGGTTTGGATTGGTTTGGTTGGACTTGGATTGGTTTGGATTGGTTTGGATTGGTTTGGATTGGTTTGGATTAGATTTGGATTGGTTGGATTGGTTTGGATTGGATTTGGATATGATTTGGATTGGATTGGTTTGGTTGGTTTTGATGTGATTTGGATTGGTTTGGATTTGGTTTATGTTGGTTTGGATTGGTTTCAGTTGGTTTGAATTGGTTTGGACTGGTTTGGATTGAATTGGTTTGAATTGGATTGGATTTGGATATGATTTGGATTGGATTTGAATTGGATTTAGATTTGAATTTGTATTGGATTTGGATTGGATTTCAATTGGATTTGAATTGGATTTGGAATGGATTTGGATTGAATTGGATTTTGATTGAATTTGGATTGGATTTGGATATGATTTGGATTGGATTGAATTTGAATTGGATTTGGATTGGATTTGGATATGATTTGGATTGGATTCAGATTTGAATTTGTATTGGATTTGGATTGGATTTCAATTGGATTTGAATTGGATTTGGACTGGAATTGGATTGCATTGGATTTGGTTTGGATTTGGATTGGATTTGGATTGGATTTAGATTTGAATTTGTATTGGATTTGGATTGGATTTCAATTGGATTTGAATTGGATTTGAATTGGATTTGAATTGGATTTGGACTGGATTTAGATTGAATTGGATTTGGATTGGATTTGGATTGGATTTGAATTGGGTTTGAATTGAATTTAGATTGAATTTGGATTGGATTTGGATATGATTTGGATTGGATTGAATTTGAAATGGATTTGGATTGGATTTAGATTTGAATTTGTATTGGATTTGGATTGGATTTCAATTGGATTTGAATTGGATTTGGACTGGATTTGGATTGAATTGGATTTGGTTTGGATTTGGATTGTATTTGGATTGGATTTGAATTGGATTTGGATTGGATTTGGATTGGACTTGGATTGGATTTAGATTGGATTTGGATTGGAATTGGATTGGATTTGGATATGATTTGGATTGGATTTGGATTGAATTTGGATTGGATTTGGATTTGGATTTGGATTGGATTGGGATATGATTTGGATTGGATTTGGATTGAATTTGGATTGGATTTGGATTTGGATTTGGATTGGATTTGGATTGGATTTGGATTGGATTTCGATTGGATTTGGATTGGATTTCAATTGGATTTGAATTGGATTTGGACTGGATTTGGATTGAATTGGATTGAATTGGATTTGGTTTGGATTTGGATTCGATTTGGATTGGATTAGGAATGGGTTTGGAATTTTGATTGGATTTGGATTTGATTTGGATAGGATTTGAATTGGATTTGGATTCGATTTGGATTGGATTTGGATATGATTTGGATTGAATTTGGATCGGATTTGGATTGTATTTGGATCAGCTTTGGATTGGATTTTGATTGGATTTGGATTGGATATGGATTGGATTTGGATTGGATTGGCTTTGGATTGGATGTGTATTGGATTTGGATTGAATTTGGATTGGTTTTGGATTGGATTAGGATTGGATTTGGATTAGTTTTGGAATGGATTTGTTTTTGATCGAATTTGGAATGGATTTGGATTGGATTTGAATCGGATTTGGATTGGATTGTGATTGGATTGGATGTGGATTGGATTTGGATTGGATTTGGATTGGATTTGGATTTGATTTGGATTGAATTTGAATTGGATTGGATTTGGATAGGAGTTAGATTGAATTTGGATTGGATTTGGATATGATTTGGATTGGATTTGGATATGATTTGGATTGGATTGGATTTGAATTGGATTTGGATATGCTTTGGATTGGATTTAGATTTAAATTTGTATTGGATTTGGATTGGATTTCAATTGGATTTGAATTGGATTTGGACTGGATTTGATTAGGATGGAATTGGATTTGGTTTGGATTTGGATTGAATTAGGATGGAATTAGGATGGAATTGGATTTGGATGGAATTGGTTTTGGTTTGGATTTGGATTGGATTTGGATTGGATTTGGATTAGATTTGAATTGGATTTGAATTGGATTTAAAGTGGATCTAGATTGTATTTGGATTGGATTTGAATTGGAATTGGATTGAGTTTGGATTGGATTTAGATTTGATTTGGATTGGAATTGGATTGGATTTGAATTGGATTTGGATTGGATTTGGATTGGATTTGGATTGGATTTGGATTGGATTTGGATTAGATTTGGATTGGATTTGGATTGGATTTGGATTGGATTTGGATTGGATTTGGATTGGATTTGGATTGGATTGGATTTGGATTGGATTGGATTGGTTTGGATTGGTTTGGATTGGTTTGGATTGGTTTGGATTGGTTTGGATTGGTTTGGATTGGTTTGGATTGGTTTGGATTGGTTTGGATTGGTTTGGATTGGTTTGGATTGGTTTGGATTGGTTTGGATTGGTTTGGATTGGTTTGGATTGGTTTGGATATGGTTTGTATTGGATATGCATTGGATTTGGATTGGATTTGGATTGGATTTGGATTGGATTTGGATTGGATTTGGATTGGATTTGGATTGGATTTGAATTAGATTTGGATTGGATTTAGATTGAATTTGGATTGGATTTGGATATGATTTGGATTGGATTGGATTTGAATTGGATTTTGATATGATTTGGATTGATTTAGATTTGAATTTGTATTGGATTTGGATTGGATTTCAATTGGATTTGAATTGGATTTGGACTGGATTTGGATTGAATTGGATTTGAATTTGGATTGGATTTGGATATGATTTGGATTGGATTTGAATTGGATTTGGATTGGATTTAGATTTAAATTTGTATTGGATTGGATTGGATTTCAATTGGATTTGAATTGGATTTGGACTGGATTTTGATTGAATTGGATTTTGATTGAAATTAGATTGAATTTGGATTGGATTTGGATATGATTTGGATTGGATTTAGATTTGAATTTGTATTGGATTTGGATTGGATTTCAATTGGATTTGAATTGGATTTGGACTGGATTTGGATTGAATTGGATTTGGTTTGGATTTGGATTGGATTTGGATTGGATTTAGATTTGAATTTGTATTGGATTTGGATTGGATTTCGATTGGATTTGAATTGGATTTGAATTGGATTTGGACTGGATTTGGATTGAATTGGATTTGGATTGGATTTGGATTGGATTTGGATTGGATTTGAAATGGATTTGAATTGAATTTATATTGAATTTGGATTGGATTTGGATATGATTTGGATTGGATTGAATTTGAATTGGATTTGGATTGGATTTGGATTGGATTTAGATTTGAATTTGTATTGGATTTGGATTGGATTTCAATTGGATTTGAATTGGATTTGGACTGGATTTGGATTGAATTGGATTTGGTTTGGATTTGGATTGTATTTGGATTGGATTTGAATATGATTTGGATTGGATTTGGAATGGATTTGAATTGGATTTGGATTGGATTTGGATTGGATTTGGATTGGATTTGGATTGGATTTGGATTGGATTTGAATTAGATTTGGATTGGATTTAGATTGAATTTGGATTGGATTTGGAAATGATTTGGATTGGATTGAATTTGAATTGGATTTGGATTGGATTTGGATTGGATTTAGATTTGAATTTGTATTGGATTTGGATTGGATTTCAATTGGATTTGAATTGGATTTGGACTGAATTTGGATTGAATTGGATTTGGTTTGGATTTGGATTGGATTTGAATATGATTTGGATTGGATTTGGAATGGATTTGGATTTGGATTGGACTTGGATTGGATTTAGATTGGATTTGGATTGGAATTGGATTGGATTTGAATTGGATTGGATTGGGATATGATTTGGATTGGATTTGGATTGAATTTGGATTGGATTTGGATTTGGATTGGATTTGGATTGGATTAGGATTGGATTTGGATTGGATTTGGATTGGATTTCGATTGGATTTGGATTGGATTTGGATTGGATTTCAATTGGATTTGAATTGGATTTGGACTGGATTTGGATTGAATTGGATTGAATTGGATTTGGTTTGGATTTGGATTGGATTTGGATTGGATTAGGAATGGGTTTGGAATTTGGATTGGATTTGGATTTGATTTGGATAGGATTTGAATTGGATTTGGATTGGATTTGGATTGAATTTGGATCGGATTTGGATCGGATTTGGATTGTATTTGGATCAGTTTTGGATTGGACTTGGATTGGATTTAGATTGCATTTGGATAGGAATTGGATTGGATTTGGATTGGATTTGCATTGGTTTGGATATGACTTGGATTGGGTTAGGATTGAATTTGGATTGGATTTGGTTTGGATTGGTTTGGATTGGATTTGGATTGGTTTAGATTGGATTCGGATTGAATTTGGATTGGTTTGGATTGGTTTGGATTGGTTTGGATTGGTTCAATTGGATTTGAATTGATTTGGACTGGATTTGGATTGAATTGGATTGAATTGGATTTGGTTTGGATTTGGATTGGATTTGGATTGGATTAGGAATGGGTTTGGAATTTGGATTGGATTTGGATTTGATTTGGATAGGATTTGAATTGGTTTTGGATTGGATTAGGATTGGATTTGGATTAGATTTGGAATGGATTTGTTTTTGATCGAATTTGGAATGGATTTGGATTGGATTTGAATCGGATTTGGATTGGATTGTGATTGGATTTTGATGGGATTTGGATTGGTTTTAGATTTGATTTGGATTGGATTTGATTTGGATAGGATTTGAATTGGATTTGGATTGGATTTGGATCGGATTTGGATTGTATTTGGATCAGTTTTGGATTGGACTTGGATTGGATTTAGATTGCATTTGGATAGGAATTGGATTGGATTTGAATTGGATTTGGATTGGATTTGGATATGATTTGGATTGGATTTGGATTGAATTTGGATTGGATTTGGATTTGGATTGGATTTGGATTGGATTTGGATTGGATTTAGATTGGATTCGGATTGAATTTGGATTGGATTTGGATTGGATTTGGATTGGATTTCAATTGGATTTGAATTGGATTTGGACTGGATTTGGATTGAATTGGATTGAATTGGATTTGGTTTGGATTTGGATTGGATTTGGATTGGATTAGGAATGGATTTGGATTGGATTTGGATTGGATTTGGATTGGATTTGGATTGGTTTTGGATTGGATTTGGATTGGATTTGGATTAGATTTGGAATGGATTTGTTTTTGATTGCATTTGGAATGGATTTGGATTGGATTTGAATCGGGTATGGATTGGATTGTGATTGGATTTTGATGGGATTTGGATTGGTTTTAGATATGATTAGGATTGGATTAAATTGGATTTGGGCTGGATTTGGATTTGGATTGGTTTTGGATTGGATGTGGTTTGGATTTGGATTGAATTTGGATTGGTTTTAGATTCGATTTGGATTGGTTTCGGATTTGAATGGATTTGAATTTAATTTGGATTGAATTTGGATTCGATTTGGATTCGATTTGGATTGGTGTTGGTTTGAATTTGGATTGGATTAAATTGAATTTGGGCTAGTTTGGGATCAATTTGGAATGGATTTGGATTTAATTTGATTGGATTTGGATTGGAATTGTTTTTCTATTGAATATGGTTTAGATTTGGAATTAATTGATTTTGGTTGAACTTGTGATGGATTTGGGTTTGATTTGAATCTGATTTGGAATGAATTTGGAGTGGATTTGGATTAGATTTGTTTCTGGATTAAATTTTGACTGGATTTGGATTGGATTTGGGTTGGCTTTGGATTGGATGTGGATTAGATTTGTATTGAATTTGGATTGGATTTGGATTCGATTTGGATTGGCTTTAGTTTGAATTTGGATTGGGTTTGGATTGGTTTTGGATTGGATGTGGATTGGATTTGGATTGAATTTGGATTGGATTTGGATTCGATTTGGATTGGTTTTGGATTGAATTTGGATTGGATTTGAGTTTGATTTGGTTTGGATTTAGATTGGTTTGGGATTGAATGTGGATTGGAAGTGGATTGGTTTTGGATTGGATTTGGATTGGATTTGGATCGGATTTGGATTGTATTTGGATCGGATTAGGATTGAATTTGGATTGGTTTTTGGATTGGATTTGGATTAGATTTGGGATGGTTTTGTTTTTGATCGAATTTGGAATGGATTTGAATCGGAATTGTGATTGGATTTTAATGATATTTGGATTGGTTTTAGATTTGATTTGGATTGGATTAAATTGTATTTGGGCTGGATTTGGATTTGGATTGGTTTTGGATTGGATGTGGATTAGATTTGGATTCGATTTGGATTGGCTTTAGTTTAAATTTGGATTGGATGTGGATTGGATTTGGATTGAATTAGCAGTTGATTTGGATTCGATTTTGATTCGATTTGGATTGGTTTTGGATTGAATTTGGATTGAATATGGGTTTGATTTGGTTTGGATTTAGATTGGTTTTGAATTGGATATGGATTGGTTTTGGATTCGATTTGGATTGGATTTGGATTGGATTTGGATTGGTTTCGAATTGGATTGGATTTGGATTCCATTTGGTTTGAATTTGGATTGGTTTTGGTTTGAATTTGGATTGGATTTGGAATTGATTTGGATTGGTTTTGGATTCGATTTGGATTGGATTTGGAATTTGGATTGGATTTGGATTTGATTTGAATTGGATTTGGATTCGCTTTGGATTGGATTTGGATTAGATTTGGATTGGATTTGGATTGGATGTGGATTGGATTAGGATTCGATTTGGATTGGATTTGGATTGGGTTTGAAATTTGGATTTTGATTTGGAAAGCATTTTGATTGGATTTGGATTCGAATTGGATTGGATCTGGATTGGATTTGGATTGGATTTTGATCGGATTTGGATTGTATTTGGATTAAATTTGGATTGGATTTGGATTGGATATGGATTGGCTTTGGATTGGATGTGGATTGGATTTGGATTGAAGTTGGATTGGTTTTGAATTCGAATTGGATTGGATTGGGTTTGAAATGTGGATTGAATTTGTATTTGATTTGGATTTGATTTGGATTCGACTTGGATTGAATTTAGATTGATTTTGGATTGAATATGGATTGGATTTGTATTTGGATTGGATTTGGATTGAATATGGATTGGATTTGGATTGGTTTTGGATTGAATTTGGATTGGATTTGGGTTGAATTTGGATTTGATTTGGATTGGTTAAAGAAGTTAAGCTAAGCGTTATGAAATCTGCTGAAATCACATTCATGGTGCAGCATAAACAGACATGTTTTTCTTCATCTCTTCTACAAACTGCTAAACCGAGATTCCTTTGTCTAGGTAAATATTATTTTTTGTTCAAACAGCGAAATTTCCGTCATATATCCATTGATCAATGACAAGCTTCGTCAAAAGCTTCGCTTTCAAAGACATCGCTGTGCCGCCGCCTCAGCTAATTTTAAAATATTTATCTTTCCCCGTGTAGTCCCCCGATCTCCGACAAAGCTCTCTCTCCATAAAGCTTGTTAGGGCCAAGTGCCCCATCCAGTGTTGATGTCAATTACATTTGAGTTTGCTTTTCCAGTACCTACTGGAAGACGGGGTCGTCCTCGCGTCTGCCAACCTGACGAGTGTGCAAAAACGGGGAAGAAAAACTTTTTCTCGTCTGGCGTCGCTCTTTTCGGCTATTTCATGGGGGAGTGAAATGGAAGTTTAATGGAACGCTTTCCCGAGGAGACTTTGTAGTGAGAAATGAGGGTTTGATAACTTGGTTTACTTAGGTGCTTAATTGAAGAGTTAGTAGATTTATATTTATATAGCTTGAAAGTTTTATTAAAAATGTTTTCATTCCATTTATATGAACGCTAATGTTTGTTCATGTACGTCGAACGGGAATACGTTTGTTTATTGTAGCCATCGGAATTAAAATTAATTCTGATTTGTCGATATTCCCCCTACTTGCAAATATTGAACTTTTCTCCCCTTTCAGCTGCTGAATTCGCCCGCCGTTAACGATGACGGTGACGATTTGAGAAGTTGAAAATCGAACTGTCGCCATACCAGTCAGTCGACCTTTGTGTCATCCGTCAATCAAACGGAGCGGAATGAAAGGGACTTCACTTGATGGCTTTTTGTGCAATCAAGTGGCCAAAGTTGAAAGAAGAAACGAAGAAATTGACCAATGGTCATCGGTGCGTGCCTCTCTGCTGGTCCAGCGCACTGCATTAGCCCACCCAGTCGTAAGCATTGCGTAAATTGATAGTCGGTGCTCGATTGTTGGAATTATACACGCGTTATAATGCGGCCAGCCTTGCGTGCATGCTTGCTTGCCACGCGATCAGACTGTTTTTGATTCACGTAATTTTCATTTACATTTACTTTTATTAGGTAACAGCGTGCACATAGCTACGCTAATATTGATTAAATCCTTGCAAATGTTGGCTTGACTTTTCGTGGAATGTGGAATTTTAACTAAATTATTATATGCTCATGACCAGAAGATTTTTGTGCCTTTTAGAATCAAGTGGTGGAACAAATGAAAAATTACTAACCCGTCTTATGACAAGGGTTGATAGGCAATTATCATAACAAGAAATAGTACATCGTTGTATACAACGACAAAGGCAGGCCTAGCGATGATTTTCCATTTGAGTACTGAGTAAAAGGCACACCGATACTGAAAAGCGAGCTTTTGAATCATAAGAGTTCACTCACTGTTTAACCAGGATCAAAGAAAATATCAGCTTCCATCGTTTTATCATCATTCTTCGGATGGATGTTCTGCACGGTTTATTTATCTTGATGAATGGTGAGAACATTGAGTCTTGGTTTTCAAGTGGACGATGTCTGAACAGCAATCACATCAAAAGAGACCACAAGCCTCCAATAGGATGTTCCTACTCAGCGCATATTACTACAACCCTACAAAACGCTTCAAATGCTGGGTCGTTCAAATACTGGGTCGATGTTATTTTTGACGAGACATAGACGAATGATAACTGAATGCTAGACTATATATCTAGAGTAACGAAAACTTTGCA
Organism: Armigeres subalbatus; assembly: GCF_024139115.2. Taxonomy (NCBI): domain Eukaryota; kingdom Metazoa; phylum Arthropoda; class Insecta; order Diptera; family Culicidae; genus Armigeres; species Armigeres subalbatus. The sequence goes on along the minus strand of NC_085139.1, from coordinate 104,140,847 downwards.
GTCATTTGATCGTGTAGCGTCAAAATATTACGACGGGATGACGACACAATCAAAATATGTAATTTTGATTGAATTTAGTGTTAACTGACAAGTATTTAACGATAAAAATGAGTAATAAATAACAGCATTGACCGATGAAAACACATGAAAGTTGCTGTTATCGACCGGCCCTTTGTGCAACTGTCGGATTGATCGTACTGCAAAATCTTTCTGTTTGGTGCTTTTCTGTTCGCAAAACATTTTGATTGCATACAATTAGGAATAAATTGTAAGGTAATCCGTATTGGTGCAAAAATGTAAGCAATTTCACTCGGTTATCTGCTTCTCCAGTAATGGCACATGTCTTGATATGCATCTATACGGCAATTCAATGTGGTTTAGTGCAATGCCAATGTTGTCAAGTGGACCAATGCAGAAGGCAAAAGACGATCAAACAAATCGAAAGGTTACGTCTGTCAATAGGAAATCAGCTGTGAAAACATGGCTGTATGCTTGCTTACAAACTGCATGGTTATCTTCTGTATACACATTTTCTCAGATTGGGGGGAAATGATGTAGTAAGCAGTCTTTTATGTACAGAAAAGGATGTATTCATATTCATTTTGATCAGAATAAAAGCACACTAAAAATAAAGTCAGAAATTTCTCGGATTTCCCAGCAGCAGAACTGTTCAGATAAGGGTTGAGTAAAGTTAAAATTTAGAGCAATGTTGATTTAAACAAAAGTTTAGAAATAATAATATGGTACAAGTTTATCGTTAATTCTGTTTTGAGGTCTGTCCCTGAAATTGTTGAACATTTGCTTATTTGCTTATTTTATTAACTTTTCTGACTCATTGTGGCCCTAATGAAAATTAAAAATTTTGACAAGGAACAACAAAGAAAACTTTTGGTGATAGCAGGGACTATGACCAAGGACTTGACGTTCCCTCTCCAGGCCAACTGCGAGTTGTGGTGCCTGGCTAAGATGTGGTGGAGTTCGACAGTGGGCTCTGTTGAATTTCTATAAAAAGCTGGATATATCCTCAAACCTCAAAACATATATTCTCCCCTCGGATATGTTATCTTGCCGCGATGGGTGGGCTTAAGCCATTAGCACTGATATGGCAACCAAAGACATATCCTGTCGTGGTGGTATCACATGTTGACTATTTTTGTTTGGTGCTGCGTCACATATCTGGCATTGACGCACTGATTTAACGCATGTGCATGTGATCCAACGGGCATCGCGCCTTTTTTTGACGTAGGACTACGTCTGTCTTTTCTATATTGGGGTACACTTTACGATTGCGGAAATTGGGGACCGTCACGAAAATATGATAGACTTTAAACTTTAATATCTCAGCCGTTTCTCGATGGATTTTCAATTTTTTTGGACCATTCGATCAAGGATGAGTCAACGCTTCTTTGAGTTGATATGAAAATAATAATTTTTAGCTATTAATTATCGATAATTGATAAAAAGTTTAGAAATAGGTAAACCAACCAGTCACGTACATGCATCACTAGCACAGACATCAAAAATAAACCACTTGCGGGTTTGGATCTAATCCTCAAGTTGAACAAGATTTCACGCAGAGCGGACGCATCAAAGCGATCGCAGCGGAGAGTACACAGCATCACGGAGGCGCTGGTAACATTTTCAACCGAAATCCATCGCTTTGGTTGTGGCTCTCGGTGTGTTGCTGCAGATCATTGAACCTCAACGAACCAGCATTTCATATAAAGAAAGGGTTGACTATAAAAATAGCACTGTTCCGATCCCGCGCCATCAGTGGCGATGCGGAAAATTGATTACAAATTGTGGTGTCAGTTAGTTGTTGGAAAGGCGCATTGGGAAAGAAAATTGGTTTTTCTCAGAACTAGCATTTCTGAACAGAAAGATTTAATTGCATAAATGGACTATTTCGGTGGCATCGGCATTTGGCGTGGAAGCTTGGTTTCTATTAGTGATTCCATTCATTCTAATTTAAGGGCTTAATTTATAGAATACAAGAAAGCTGCTTTCCGGCGCGCGATCCGTTTTGATCGGGATTTCGCAAAGAGCGGATTAACCATTTATAAGACAGTGGCAACTATATTGCCACCAACAAATTATATGTTTCTCTGTTTATTAACCAGAGCTCTACTTATTATTTCCCATGTAGTGGCTTTATTTGCTACCCAGTAAGCCCCAGATGAATTTTAGCCATAAAAAATTAAATGTCAATTTGAGAAAGATTTTTTTACGAACAGATCGTAAGTTTCGAGTGGAAGAAGGATTTTCAGTTATAATTCGTTGCAAAATGACGACAAAGATATACTTTTTCTATTGGTAATAATTATTTTGAATCTCATGTGTAAGATTATGACGTGATTAGCGTGAAAAATGCTTTGAGTTTCTTGTATATTTGGTTTTTAGATTTTTGACGAAATTGCTTGGGAAAATAAAAAAGAATCACTTATAATGCATTTTCCAACTAGGACTCTTCGCATAAAAATGTAAAGTGCCTTGTTTTAATTTGTATAACGTAAAACATATTTTTTTAAATTTTTTATTTATTTTTATTGTTGTTGCCTTTTGTCCCGCTTGCAAGGCAGGGCAAATAACATTCTCCGCACGGCGTTGTCTGCGGAATCCCGATCAAAATAACTCGCGCGCGTCGGAAAGCAGCTCTCTTATATCTAATAAAGAAATTCCGTTAGCCCCGCCCTTTCATTATTCGTTATGAGTGCGCATTATATTTTCACCCATATCAGATCACAAAGGGGCGGGGCTAACGGGCTTAATTTATTGAATACAAGAAAGCGGCTTTCCGGCGCGCGCGAGCCATTTTGATTGGGATACCGCAAAGAGCGGTTCGACATTCGATGCAGCGGAGCGAACACAGCAGCACAAAGGCGTGAGTGGCAGTAGCAATGCGAAAAATTTATTCCAAATGGTGGAGGCTTAGCGAAAAATCATCGAGTGGCGGTGGGACAATTTCTACGCAAGGTGCCGACAAGCGTTTGGCATGGCAGTTTGTTATTGGAAAAGCGCATTGGGAAAAGAAAATTGGTTGGACCAAATTTTATGGAAAGAAAGAGTTAATTGCGAAAATGGACTGTTTCGGTGGCATCGGGTTCAGCGTGGTAGCTTGGTTGCTGTTATTGATTCCATCCATTCAAATTTATTGCATCATTTCCCTCCGACGCGCTATCAAATTCCCTAGTTACGATTGAGTCTTGCACTTTGAAGAAAGATTATTTCGGATAGTCGGATCAACCTTCTTTTGTATAAAATGATGGATTTTGTATAAAATCGCCAAAGACGCCATCTCAGCGTAAACTATCTACAGCAACCACCCATCGGCGAACATCACTCGGACAGACAGATGCCAAGAGATAATGTTTTGTAATATGGAGAAACTTTCTCTTGAGTCAAATTGCTTTTGTTATTCTTCGCAACAATACGCATCTTAGATAACCAACAGCTCATAACCAAATTCAGAATCTTGCGAGAAAATTTCATAGGATTCTTAGAATTTGCCATTTTCCGAAAGATCCGTTGTCTGCCGAGTCCCGATCAAAATGGCTCGCGCGCGCCGGAAAGCAGCTTTCTCGGTGATTTTTCGCAAAGCCGCCATCATTTGGAATAAATTTTTAGCATTGCCACTGGTGTTACCCATGTCTTCGTGCTGCTGTGTTCGGAGCGGAGCGCTGCATCAAATTTTGTTCAACCGTGGCTGTCTTGCCAGAAAATTTCACTTTCCGCCGATGACAGCCAAATCGATGAAGACGCCAATAGCTCTTCTTGGATAAATAGTTTAAGTCCTGAAAAGAGCTATGTGTGATTAATTCTTTAAGTTCTCCTCTCCTCGCGGGGGAAAACCGCGTTTGGTTTCGTGCCACTTCTGATTCTGCTTACTTCTTCTTTATTTCGGACATTTTTGAGGATGGTGTCGTATAGGATTGTGATATCCTCCACTGAAAGCCAGTCGAGTAGCTTCAGCGGCGATGCGTCATGTTAATTCCATGGTTAGAGACTCGAAGTCCATACAACTGGGTGCTACTATTTGGCTTCTTGATTCAGTTACCTCCCAGCAGTTTGCTCAATGTTAATAAAGAGACACAAATTATGATGGCAAATACCATCAATTTCGTATAGTTACGTAGTCCTACGTCACCTTTGCGTACAACCCGATTGGGCTGCACCTTTGAGTTTTTTTACAAGGAAGAATGCATTTACACACTAACCCAGCACACGTGCATTGTAGTTGCCAAACTACCACACGGAAATGTACTGGAGTGTCGGACTCGACGTACCGGTAATACCGACTAAACTCCCTTGGGCTCCGCCATCGTTTCCCCCAGGAACTACCTCCCAGTACTACTTCTGGGGGAAAACGGACATCGTGTCTTGGAGCCTTAAATGGTAGTGTAGTCAGGCAGAGGCCTTTTTCATCAGTAATAATGATGTGAGTTCTCTTCTTTTCGGCAATACTTTTCTGATGCGTTCCCTGTGACGCTGAGTCGTAGCCACGCCTACATTTAGCTAGCTAGGCATTTATTGAAAACCATGTATTCAAAACATTCGTAGGGAATCGACTGCTGGATTCACTGAGTAGAAGTTTTTCAAAATTAGTAACGTGATGTCAGTTTTATTTTGTTATGCCTCACTTCGAAGAGGAATAATAAAAAAATATCACACATTATAATGATGGTATATGAACAATCTCATAACGGTTCATTCTCGATAATTTTAACTAATAGATAGGGAATAGGCGTGATGAAGCTTTACTTTGCCACCGAAAAGTGAATCCTATAGCTGACCTTGATTAGAACTGTTATAGGCAACCTTGACAAAAAAAATAAAATAGTAGAATAAACTAAATTCTTTAACAGTTTCCACTTTTGCATGATATATCTTACATTTTGTTTGTAGTGTCGACACAGCTTAAGAACATTAACGAAACAATGACTGATTTGTCACCGAAACAAAAGTGATTTGACAAACGCATACCCTACACCCAGAACAAACAAAGTTAACTGATTTTCATTCTGCATCAATAAAAGTTATTAAATTGAACACTAATACGAAATATTTTTTTTATATTTTCAATGTGGTCACATAAAGCTAACAAACAAAATAACTTATAATTGGACTATATGACTATGTATATATGACTTTTCAAAACACATCAGCTGCTTCCAAGATAAAAGAAGAAGCCATTGAATTTTAAGCATTGCTTTTAAAAACTAGAAAAACGTTTAACTAGAATTTTTGAAATTATCATTTTAAAATTTGATCATTGACTAGTTTGCATTCAATTACATTTTGCTTTAGTATTGAGTCGATTCCAAATCCGAACCTCACTTCACCCCATCCTTATCCTACCCCATGGCGATCAAGTGGTCTGCAAGGACTCTTCTGCCATTACCCTCTCTATTATCAGCCTGGATTTACTTGCGCTCTCATTGTCCCACCAAACGCTGCAAAATGAAAATGAAAATGAAAATGAAATATACACTGCCCACATGGAGGGAGACCCTACGAGGAGAAAAAAGCGTTGTATGCAGAGCTGGAGCAGGAATCTTCTGCATCTCCGTGAGCGCCACGGGGAAGTTGGTTAGTTCAGAAGGTTATACATGGGTAGTCACTTTGGTAAGCTACTAAATAACATTGTGAACGTAGTTTTTGTAAAGACACGAAAACAAAATCCAACGCGAAATCAATGTGCTTCGTTTGATTAGCTTCACTTAGCAACACGATTGAACCCGTACTAATTTTTTTTGGTCGGCGGCGCTGAATTTTTTTTTCACTCCGCGATCTCCCGGACAAACAGGCGTACCCAGGTATAATTTTAGGTAACAATTATAGATTCTACTGCAATCACATCACTTGAGGTAAGTTAAATAAAATACAGACTTGGTGTGAATGAACAAATAGTGGTTGACCTTGCCTAGTTCCTCCACTATTGAGTCTTTTACCCTAGTACAAATATATTTAAATATGGCACTGCATGGGCTGCTTTGTCTTTTTCTCGCTGTAAAGAAATTAGAAAACAACAAGGCCAGTAAATGTCAAAACTTAAGAATTTTATCCATAACTTTTGTTCTAGTTGGTATTTTGTCTACAGTTTTATACCTACAGCTAGACACACAACCTTACTGCTAGAGAAGAAATTGGTTTGATTTCATCTATTTGAAACATTATGTTGTCAATTTCGCAAATTTGGAATTTTTGGACCTTTCAGTTTTGTGGTTCGATTGTGGGCACCCTTGAAAATCCGGCTAATAATGAAGAATAACAAATGAAATCCACCCAGTTTCGAAGGAAAAGAGCATTTTATTAGTTTTAATTGTCATGAAACAATTAAAAACTTAGATTAATCCACCTAGCAGTGATGATGCCTTTCTCATGCTTTGAAGAGGGTAACGAAAACAATCACTTAAGAAAGGTAAAAAATAGCACTTTAGGAAGTTGGATTTAACTTTTTCCATCAATTTACATGTATTGCATTAATTTATATCGCAGGCAAAAACATATATATATATATATTTTTTAAATTTCGCGTTTTTCTTCTCAATGAAGGGAAGGAATAAAATAGACCCCATCTCGCGGTCCTTAGCCTCTTACCCAGCAACTCCTATCCCTACCTCCCCGCGGTGCTGGCCGGGATACGAGCAACCTTAGGGAAGATCGGGTAACCAACCCCGGTGGGAACTATGGTCGTATGCTGACAGGGAAGGGGGGGTTTGCTCCTCTCCGGAGGTGCAAATCTTATTGAGCGTCTGTTCTCCATGTCAGGATCGGCTCACAACAGCGTCTGTTCTCCATGTTAGGGGCGGCTGATCATCGTCCGAGTGCCAGCGAGGGACTCTAAGTGAAACTGTGCACCATGGTCCACCGGAAATAAGGAGGAATGGTCCTCCTGAAATTTAGGGGGTTTGGTGTCAGGCCCTGCAAGCCAGCCTTCAAAAAATCATAAGCAACGAACAATCAACAAGAGAGTACGGACCGGAACCATCGGCGAAGACCACTGCGACGAAAAGGGACTAGCGATTGGAAACTCGGTTCGTGGAACTGCAAATCTCTCAACTTCATCGGGAGCACACGCATACTCGCCGATGTGCTCAAGGACCGTGGATTCGGCATCGTAGCGCTGCAGGAGGTTTGTTGGAAGGGATCAATGGTGCGAACGTTTAGAGGTAATCATAACATCTACCAGAGCTGCGGCAACACACACGAGCTGGGAACAGCTTTCATAGTGATGGGCGATATGCAAAGGCGCGTGATCGGGTGGTGGCCGATCAATGAAAGAATGTGCAGGTTGAGGATCAAAGGCCGGTTCTTCAACTTCAGCATAATCAACGTCCATAGCCCACACTCCGGAAGCACTGATGATGATAAGGACGCATTCTACGCGCAGCTGGAACGTGAGTACGACAGCTGCCCAAGCCACGACGTCAAAATCATCATAGGAGATTTGAACGCTCAGGTTGGCCAATAGGAGGAGTTTAGACCGACTATTGGAAAGTTCAGCGCTCACTGGCTGACGAACGAAAACGGCCTACGACTAATTGATTTCGCCGCCTCCAAGAATATGGCCATTCTCAGCACCTACTTCCAACACAGTCTCCCGTATCACAAATCGACCACGTTCTGATTGATGGACGGCACTTCTCCGACATTATCGACGTCAGGACATATCGTGGCGCTAACATCGACTCTGACCACTATCTGGTGATGGTTAAACTGCGCCCAAAACTATCCGTCATCAACAATGTTCGGTACCGACGACCGCTGCGGTACGACCTAGAGCGACTGAAGCAACCTGATGTCGCCACTGCATACGCGCAGCATCTCGAGGCAGCGTTGCCGGAAGAGGGTGAGCTCGATGGGGCCCCTCTTGAGGACTGCTGGAATACAGTCAAAGCAGCCATTAACGACGCAGCGGAGAACAACGTCGGGTATATGGGTCGAAGTCGACGGAACGATTGGTTCGACGAAGAGTGCAGACAGATTCTGGAGGAGAAGGACGCAGCGCGGGCGGTCGCGCTGCAGCAAGGTACCCGGCAGAACGTGGAACGTTATAGACGGAAGCGGAGACAGCAGACCCGCCTTTTTCAGGAGAAGAAACGCCGCCTGGAAGAAGCGGAGTGCGAGGAGATGGAACAGCTGTGCCGTTCTCAAGATACACGCAAGTTCTATCAGAAGCTCAACGCATCTCGCAAAGGCTTCGTGCCGCGAGCCGAAATGTGCCGGGATAAGGATGGGAGCATCTTGACGGACGAACGTGTGGTGATCGAAAGGTGGAAGCAGCACTACGAGGAACATCTGAATGGCGCTGAGAGTACAGGCAGTGGAAGTCAAGGCAGCGGAGGAGATGACTACGTCAGTTCAGCGGACGATGGAAGCCAACCAGCCCCCACCTTGAGGGAAGTTAAGGATGCCATTCAACAGCTAAAGACCAATAAAGCAGCTGGTAAGGATGGTATCGGAGCTGAGCTCATCAAGATGGGCCCGGAAAAGCTGGCCACTTGCCTGCACAAACTGATAGTCAGAATCTGGGAAACCGAATAGCTACCGGAGGAGTGGAAGGAAGGGGTTATATGCCCCATCTCCAAGAAAGGCGACAAGCTGGAGTGTGAGAACTTTCGAGCGATCACCATCCTTAATGCCGCCTACAAAGTGATATCCCAGATCATCTTCCGTCGTCTATCACCATTAGTGAATGAGTTCGTGGGAAGTTATCAAGCCGGCTTCGTTGACGGCCGCTCGACAACGGACCAGATCTTTATTGTACGGCAAATCCTTCAAAAATGCCGTGAATACCAGGTCCCAACGCACCATCTGTTCGTTGACTTCAAGGCGGCATACGACAGTATAGACCGCGTAGAGCTATGGAAAATTATGGACGAGAACAGCTTCCCTGGGAAGCTTACCATACTGATCAAAGCAACGGTGGATGGTGTGAAAAACTGTGTGAAGATCTCGGGCGAACTGAGGCAAGGTGATGGACTTTCGTACCTGTTGTTCAACATTGCGCTAGAAGGTGTCATGCGGAGAGCCGAGTGTAACAGCCGGGGTACGATTTTCAACAGATCCAGTCAATTTATTTGCTTCGCGGATGACATGGACATTGTCGGCCGAACATTTGCAAAGGTGGCAGAACTGTACACCCGCCTGAAACGTGAAGCAACAAAAGTTGGACTGGTGGTGAATGCGTCAAAGACAAAGTACATGCTTGTGGGCGGGACCGAGCGCGACAGGGCCCGCCTGGGAAGCAGTGTTACGATACACGGGGATACCTTCGAGGTGGTCGAGGAATTCGTCTACCTCGGATCCTTGCTAACGGCTGACAACAACGTTAGTCGTGAAATACGAAGGCGCATCATCTGTGGAAGTCGGGCCTACTACGGTCTCCAGAAGAAACTGCGGTGGAAAAAGATTCGTCATCGCACCAAATGTGTCATGTACAAGACGCTTATAAGACCGGTTGTCCTCTACGGACATGAAACATGGACAATGCTCGAGGAGGACTTGCAAGCACTCGGAGTATTCGAGAGACTGGTGCTTAGGGCCATCTTTGGCGGTGTGCAAGAAGACGGTGTGTGGCGGCGAAGAATGAACCATGAGCTCGCCCAACTCTACGGCGAACCCAGTATCCAGAAGGTAGCTAAAGCCGAAAGGGTACGATGGGCAGGACATGTTGCAAGAATGCCGGACAGCAACCCTGCAAAGATGGTGTTCGCTTCCGATCCGGCAGGTACGAGACGGCGTGGAGCGCAGCGAGCGAGATGGGCAGACCAGGTGCAAAACGACTTGGCGAGCGTGAGCCGTATCCGAGGATGGAGAGATGCGGCCTCGAACCGTGCATTGTGGCGTCAAATTGTTGATTCAGTGTAATCTGTTTAGATGTAAACTAAATATATGAAAATGAAATGAAGGGTCCCTATGAAAATAAATGATAATTTGTCAACAATTAGGGAAGGAAATGTCTAAAAGGTTCAATTTTAAATGGCAAACAATAAGACTGAACTCCCCGTTGAATGCAACTTGTTGCGTGTAAATCAGTCAACGCTTAGTTAAAAAAAAAGGATATAGGATTTCGATCTAGTTCGATATTCTGCACAAAACATCGTGTTTCGATAACAAATGAATGACAGATGTCAGAATAACAGTATCTGCTTTCTGTCAAAAGACACGTGGAGTTGCCCACAACCGAGCCACCTTTCCTAGGGAAGATCCATTAATTACGTAACGCAAAAATTGGGCATTTTCAACCCCCCTCCCCCCTATGTCACACTTTTTGTATGAAGCATCTAAAAATTATGTATGGGTCGTCAGGGGCGTCTCGTGGACTTTTGCTACACCTGTTCTACCATGCTGATAAAAAAATATTCATCAAGCTGAGTGGTTTCGAATGAAAGTTGTGCATTTAATCTAATATTACAACCTTTTCTTGTACAACTATATGTACAATATTAGAAAAAAAACAATTTAAATAGAAAGGATTTACAAAACAATAAATAGCTTATTAATCTCTTTTGTTACAAAAATGTTTTAAATTTAGCACTTTAGCACTTGAAATTCTAAACTCTCGCAAATCGTCTGAAATTTAACTTGATAACAGTTGGCAATAACTGGATATTACTCAGAATAGAGATCTTTCAAATCGGCTCATTCCACCATCCGGGGTACACGGGTCCCATCGCCGCTAGTATTTAAACTCTCACATATTTTGTTGCTATGAAAGAAATGTTATTAACCATTATTAGTATAATAATAATAGTATATAATTATACAATTATTCAGTTCAATCAAAGTTAATTGCCTATTTCCTGGGATTAAACCACCCGACTTGGACATTAATTTACAATGTTGTGAAAAATCATATGTGAATAGTCTAGCGTACTGAACGTACATATTCACATATGAGTTTTCACAACATTGTAAATTATACAATTATTGTTTGATGCGACCCCAGATTGTGACGACCAATGAGTCACATTTAGAAGTTGAAATGTGTTCCAGTTATTTAATTCTTCAAATTTAGTGAAAACTATACCTTTTTCTCTATGTTGATTGTTTTTGAGTATTCGTAAAAAACATTATTTAATGTCTCTTTTGAAAACGCAAACATTAGTTTAATATTGTTCTTGATGCATTGCATATTCATCAGAATAAAAAAGAAAAACAAACTGTTTCCAATCATCGAAGTATGAACGAAAGCGTGCGCGGTGCGCCTTTCGGCAAAGCACAGCCCGACACTATTGCCTGATTTTCTCAAAATTGCACGCGGCGAACCCTTCATGAAAGGTACCGCCGCGCTTTCTGCACCCCGTTTACTTGATTCTTATGGGTGAATAGCATTGCGGTGTATCGTTTGGCGTGGCCGTACCTTTCGACAGTCATTCGCCGCGTGAAGTTTTGTGCAAGTACCCCAGCCGGATGACACACAGCTATGCTTCTGGCTCCAGCATAAAATTCACGTTACTATTTTGCTGTTGACGTTATTTTCTGATAAAATATTGTTACCAAATATTCAAATTTGTTTTGCACCGTACTAACCGTGTTGTGTTGAATGACGGTCTTATTACATTTTAATTGAAAATAGAACACATTTTGCACGGCACGGAATACGTGGTACGTAACGAAAATAGTAATAAATTCATTCAAATCGCCTCACAACAATTACTCCATCACAGAAAATTAGTCCTGAAATGATGTTTTTGTTTACTAATTTTGAATTGTAAGTGGGGCCCAGCACGCGCTAACCCCAGAGATGCTAGCCACCATTTTTTCCCATTGGAGAGATAGGCGATGACAGTAGGGTGAAGTACCCATTTGGGAACATTACAAACGCCGCGCAGTGTATCATATCCAGAAAATCTGACAATACGATCGAGTCTAACTGAAGGTACTTCGTGTCGTTGATTGATCTCGCAGCGCATCGAACGGGTTTGACTCCTGCTGCGCGCATAGCAAAACTTGCATCTAAACGTGCTTGCTTCGCATGCGAAAGAGGATGATATGAGGAAACAGAGAAAGCTGGCAACGCTCACGCTGGTTCTCTGCGCGCAGAGAACGAGTGAGCATACCAAGAAGGAAATTATTTCAAATCATTTGTCATGGCGCAAAACTTTAAATTCGACTTCTGGCAGCGCTGCTATTGGTTCTTCATTATGGATCGTACGACTGGCAAAAGCTTTCTATGTGATGGGGTCTGGTGTGTCGGGGAAACACACTTTTAGCTGCAATTTGACTGTACGCCAAGCATGTGGCGTTAACTTGATCTGCCTACGAAATATTTTGTTTCTTTAGATGTTTAGATGTTAAAATCATTGGAAATATTACGCGAAACTTTGTTTAAAAAATTTACTGAGTAAATTATTTGCCCTAATAATTAATTGCCAAGACATTAATTTCCTACTTCTGACCTAAAAATGGTTACCTGTTCCATGAACAGGTAGAACGTATGGACGAGTCGCCTCTGGGGTCGTCACACTTCGCCAAACCCCGCTCCCCCCTCTAAGCGTTACGTAATTTGTGGACGCTCCCCTATCAATGCTTGCTAGATGAGAAAGTTCAGTGTGGAAAAACAGTAAACGACATTTTTTATAGCATCCGCCATTATGGCAAGCGAGGAAAGCTGGATAGGTGCTGCAAAAAATTAAGGTTAATACGCCGCACCTACCTACTATCAGTACTTCAATGAGATATTTCTAGAACATATCCGAAAACTCAATGAGATATTATATTAGATTAGATATTCACTTTTGGTTTTTGTGGTTTATGCTAACGTAAAAACAACACGACACTAATAAAATGCGACGCGAGACAACTCTAACTAACTAAGATTTAAAAAAAATTACCTTTAAGGAATTTTTAAAGGTATTTTTTTTTAAATCTTTTTTGACTAGTGCAAAAACGATAAGTGTCGAAACGTTAAACGATAACGATAATATCTTTTCTCGCGTCGCGTTTTTTTAGAATATTAGATATTATTACGTAAAATACGAAGATTAGGATATTTCAAGGGATATGGAGGAGAATCCTGCCTAAAAAATCCAGCCGTCCTAGGATATTTGTTCCTTTATTAATAACATGCTACGAAATTAATTATATTTGCACAAGGAACAATTTCGACTTAATCTGCGTTGTTTTTTTATTGTTATCATGCGTGCTCACTAATGAAAACATTCACAATGAGAATCAAATCAATTTGCAGCCCAATCGTTCGTTTTCGATTGGTATTGATGGAAAAGCAGGCCTGGATGAACATTGCAATAAAGAACAATAGACATTGGAGTAACTGAGGAAAAATTCTAAGGGGGGCAAATTTTTTTTTAAGTTTTACTATGTTACAGTTAAAATACAGAAAAGCTACTATTTGTTGGCCTTAGAGGTGTGCGTCGCCGCGCTACGCCGCCGCCGCCGCCGATATTTTTGAATCGGCGCGCCGCCGTTCAAAAAATGTCACGCCGCTGATGTATAAATTTCCACGCCGATTCAAATTTGAAGAAGTCCACAGAATTTTCAGTGGAAATTCCGGAGATTCAGTGGAATTTACGTATTTTTTTTTGTAGATCCCTTTAACATCATGTTGAAACTCCATAGAATTTTTCGTGACGAATGATTTTCTTGAAAATTCAGTACAATTTCTTGTTGAAATTTCGAAAAACTCTCCGTCAAAACTAAGAAAAAACTCGTACGAAGCATTTCCCGTTGAAATCCGAAGAATTTCTCGTTGAAATTCAATTTTTGTACGGAAAAGGATCCTTCGGCAGAAGGCTATTTGGCCGAAGACCACAAGGCTGATAGTTGTTTGGTCGAATATGTCGTTTGACCGAACAGACCATTCGTTGAAAGACTATCTAGCCTAAAGTTATTTGGCCTTTGTCATTTGGTCGACCAGTTTATTTGGCTGAAAAAATCGGTTGACCAAATAGCTCAATTGCTTAGCTTAGCCTAGCTTAGCTTGATTGACTGTACCCATCGTAGTTGCTAGTCGTGATTGGCCGAGAAACAATTGAATAGTTTTCTCCTGACTATAAAGCTATTCTCGCTGTACATGTTCGGAGTTTCTTTAATTCAAGACCTATAACGATGCCAACCACGTCCTCACAGTCAATTAGGATAAGGGGAGGAAAATTAGTTCGACACTCATTGCTACAAGAGACCGAGGAATCCTCTGCACTGGAAAGAGAAAGTATGTTAGTTGGGAAGGAAATATATTCTTTTGAACGATGACGTATTCATGATGATACAAAAACGGAAAAGCAACGTGTGTCTTACGTATTTTCCCGAAAACTGATTCGATATGTTAACTACATCGCGATGACTAAAACACGCACTGTACAACGCTTGCTCGATGGCTAATCCGAAAAAACAACTGAACACAATATTTCGGCAGATCGCGCGATCGTTCTGCTGTCCGAAACAAGAGAAAACACGCACTCGGTTGACCAAATAGCTCAATTGGCCAAATATGCCCTTTGGCCGAAATGGACATTCTGCCGAAAATGTCGTTTGGCTGAATTGGAAATTCAGAACAGGAAATTCTTTGTATTGTCGATAAGAAATTCTTGGGTAATTTGGCCGAAAAAACCGTTTGCCCTAACAGGTCGTCTGGCCAAATCGATCGTTTGGCCGAAGAAGTCGTCAGGCCGAAAATACCGTTTGGCTATTTGGCCGAAAATGTCATTTGGCATACAACCAAATGTCAATTACTGAACGATCAATTACTGGTCAAAACTGGTCCTGCGTTTGGCGAACTGGCCTTTTTGACAAATGAACATTAAACTAGATAGATCAATTAACCAAACATGCAATTTTGTAAGAATGGTCATTTGGCAGAAAGAGTCGTTTGGCTGAATTGATCATTTGGCCAAAAAATCGTTTAGCCGATTAGATCGTTTGACAGAAAATGCCGTTTGGTTAAAAGGGTGGTTTTGCAGAAAGGACATTTTCGTGCCAAATCGGCCATATAACCAGTTCGACTTTTTCGGCCATATAACCAGTTCGGCCGAATGTCCCCTTCGGCTACATGACGCTTTCGGTCAAACTACATTTTCGGACAAACCATTTTCGACTTGATAACAGTTTCGGATATACGTTCAATTTGGCTTAATGGGATTTGGTTAAATGCCAGTATCGACTTAAAATGCAGAGAGGTTATCAAAAAGCCCATCTCACCGTAAATGTCATTTAGCAAAACGGGTGGACATTTTTAACCATATTATCTGTTCAGTTATTGACATTTGGCCGTATGACCCGTTAGGCCAAACGAAATTTTCGGCCAATTGACCTATTCTGTCAAACGATCATTCCAGTCAAACGGCATTCTCAAGTCGATGACCCATTCGGTCAAACGACCTGTTAGGGAAAACGAATTTTTCGGCCAAATTACAAGTTCGGCCGTATTTTGTTTTCAGCCAATGGAATTTCCCAAGAATTTCTTATAGACAATACACTAGTCGTTAGATAACTGCAACATGTCTACGTTTCCGTTGAAATCCAAAGGTTTTCATAATTGAAATCTACTCTTCCTAGGAAATTCTAAATGATTTTCTGTTGGAATTCCGGTGAACTTCTCGTAAAAAATTCAGAAAGTTTCCCTTGAGAACTGCTCTCCCGCGGATATTCTGAAGAATTTTCTGTTTTAACGTTGTCTATGCCAAACTAGGTATCCTAATTAGTCTAGACTCAACATTAAAACACCCATTCTACCAGCCACACTCTTCTACAATTATGAAGGATTTTCTATGTAAATTTAGAAAAATACTGAACAGGAACATTCCGTGGATATTCCGAACATTTTTTTATAGGAATTTGGAACAATTTCTCGTGAAAAATGTGAAAAAATTCTCGACGTATTTCATGCTCAAATTCCGAATAATCTTCTTTTGGGAGTTCCAAAGAGCTTCTGTTGGTAATTCTAAAGAATTTTCGAAACATCAAAGTATAGTTCAAAAAATCCAAAAGTCCGGTCCAAAAAGTCAATAAACCATTTTGTCGATTTTGCCTTTTTACACGGTTTTTTTTCGGTTTGGAAATTGTCTCGACTTCCCTGGGCATAAAAGTATCATCGTGTTAGCCTCATGATACTTACTTGATACTTGATGGGCTACAGCTCTTCGATGAACCTACGCCGAATGGAGTATCCTTCTCCACTGGACTCGATCCTGGGCCAATCGCTTCTAGTCGCCCTGAAAATTGATCGCCCTCAGTTCCTCCTCAACTGCAAAAAGCCATCGTGTACGCGGATGATCGTGAGTCCAATCCTCGCTGTCTTCCTCTTAAAAGGCGCAAAAGCCTCTTCCACGGCACGACGATCAATTCCGATAATATCAATATCAAATCCCAGGAGCATATGCGATTTTGTGATAATGGTACCGCTTCTTTGCACACCAGCTCTCCTAATCGCTCCCTCGAGCGCTATATTGAACAGTAGATTCGAGAGTGCAGCACCCTGCTTTAATCCATCTAAGGTAACAAATGACGTCGATATTTCATCCGCAACCCTTACACTTAATTTCGATCCGTCCAACGTTATACGAATCAGCCGTATCAGTTTCGCCGGAAAACCATGTTCAAGCATAATTTGCCATAATTCATTCCGTTTCACTGAATCGTACGCCGCCTTGAAATCAATAAACAGATGATGTGTCTGCAAGTTGTACTCCCGGAATTTATCAAGGATTTGTCTCAGGGTAAACATTTGATCCGTCGTTGATCGGCCCTCACGAAAACCTGCTTGGTATTCTCTGACGAAGGACTCTTCAAGCAGTCTCAATCTGTTGAACAGAATACGGGACATAATTTTGTACGCCGAATTAAGGAGGGTTATTCCTCGATAATTGGCGCACTTCAGCCGGGAGCTGGTCCTTCCCCGCAGCCTTATTGTTTTTCAGCTCTTTAACAGATTTTTTTTAAGCTTGTCCATCGTTGCTAATATTTATTCTGTTCACCGATGCACCGTCACTTCCTCCATTCAACAAAGTCTCGAAGTGTTGCTTCCACAGTTTTATCTGTCAGCAAATTCCCTTGTTGGTCGTTGCACATGACGGGAGATGGCGCTGTCTTACTCCGCACGCCATTGACAGACTCATAAAACCTCCGCATATCGTTCTGCTCCATTTTTTCCTGCGCCTCTCTAATAACTTGTTCTTCGTACTCTTTTTTCTTCCTGCGGTGGGTTCGTTTTTCGGCTGCTCTTGCTTCCTTGTACCGATCTCTATTCGATCGGGTACCCGACACCAACATCCGGCTGATGGCAACGTTCTTCTCGTCTGTCACTCTCTGACACTCCACATCGAACCAACCCGTCCTAAATTGAAAACGCCTTCAATATCTCTACAAGCTCTGGTGTTTTGCAATGGCTAATGAGTGATTAATCTTATCGAAAGCTGTGAAATCTTATCGAAAGAAAAAAAAGAAAATAAAGAAAAAAAGAAAGAAAATCTAAACACAATATTATTGCGTTTGAACATTATTTTTTTGTGTGCGCATATTTTCTTTTTCGTTTTACGTAACATGACATGGAAAAGTTGACTTCCTTCCAATACTCGACGCATATTTATTTTCCAATCGGTGATCGAATTTCGCAAGTAGATAATGCAGATCAACAATTATTTGGAGAGAAAATATCCTATAAGAGAAGTGTTTTTCTGAAATTTAGATTTGAGCCGTTGATGCATTTGAGGTCAATTATCTCATTCCAGGCGCATTATTTACATCAGTAATCGGTTTTGAGGAACAGTGTTCTCAAAAAGTAGCGAATGGGCTTGAAAGCTACTATTGAAAGGCTTCGAGTTTATCAGCATATTCAACGGATTTGCATGAACTGTTTTCAGCCGGATTAGAGAAATGTATCAGTTTTTGATAATCAATTGTGCCAAATTGTTCAATTTTGTTTCAGTAGTTTGTATGTTGGTTAACGAAAGTTCAACGTGTTGATCCGTGACTTGCAGCTTAATGTTGAGATGTTTGGTGACATGTACTAGAAAGGCCAAGCTACTCATCCATTCAGCTTGGGAATTGGTTTTGCATTGTATTGTAAAAAATATGATTTTCTTTCGCTCTCAAGCTGGAGGGTGAAACGCCTGTCATCCGCGGTACAATGGCACTCTACCCAACATCGTTTTTGGTACCCAGTTTCTGGGTAGTATACCCGAATTCAGCGCTCATTTTGGGTGATTGGTTCGTACGCAGTTAGTGCTAATTATCGGCAATTAACTTCTCCTGGCGAAAACTTGCAATTGGTTGAGGTACATCGAGCCTTTTGTGTTTGTATGGCTTCTTTATGACGAAAAATAGCTCGTCGATATTTCCGAAGTTTTGTTAATATCATGAATCAAACGAAATTGAAACAAAAACATTGTACGCCATATTGAATGAATGGCGTATTCTTCGTATTCTGCTTCCATTTTCATCAACATAATTTTGAATTAGTGGTGGTTGAGTTTCATCGCGTAGGTAAAGTTTATTTTTTTGATAAACATTCCATTATGAAGACAGTTACATGTGCCTTGTTTTTTACATTAAGTAGTTTCATCGGTTGGGCGCAGGAAGAATCAGAAGCAGGTGGCTTTTTCACGCAACGTACTTTTCAAATCTTCTGTGAGAACTTTAACTCTTCTTCGAGCTTTACGAGAAACTAATTTTCAGGAAGCCTTAGAGCACACGACATCACCAAAAGGCGATATGCATTCCTTAAAAAGTTCTCTGTCCTAGAAAGGTTTCATCCGTATGCCTAAAATCTCAATAACAACAAAACTGGCCCGTGCTGCATTATTCGGCTCTGTACCTGTCCAGATTTTATTATTTAATCAGTTACAACCTAAAGTATTTATAATTAAATAATAAGAAGGAGCTTCTCGAGCCAGATAGAAAAGCTTTCGGGCCGATTATGAAGTATTTTTTCTTACACGCCGCGGGCCACAAAAATGGAGCCAAGGGCCGCATTCGGCCCGCTGGCCGTACGTTGGGCAGCCCTGTGTTAGACTGTTTGTGACGTAGGACGTGAAGCACAGTAAATTGGTGGAAGTTGAGCAACCGACAGTAAATCCGTGCTGATCATCACTAAGAAGTGGCTTACAGTGTGAAAGCAGTGGTTCCGTAATGACGAGTTCGAACAGCTTCGAGACGGCACACAATGACGTAATCCCTCGATAGTTGTTCACATCGCGTTTGTCTCCCTTTTTGTGGACTGGAAACATTAGTGCAAACTTCCAGCAGGATGGGGAAAAACCATTGATGATCGAAGATCTGAACAAGAAGAAGTGGAACGCGCAAGTTGTCGATATGCCTTTTGATGAAGACGGCCGGCACGCCGTCGGGTCCGGGATTATGTGACGATTTTAACTGATTTGCGGCTCTCAGGATCATGTCATAATCGATGTTGATTGCACCCAAAGACTGGTTGTTTAGGGGAACGTTCCCTGCTGCGATAGAAGCTTGGCTGTCACTCATCCTTTCGTCACTGAAAACGCTCGCGAATTTTTCGGCAAATAGGCGGCAAACTTCCTGAGTAGTTAAGGCGATTACACCGTTCAAATTCATTGTCGATGGAAGCCCGAATTCCTTCCGCTGTTCGTTGACGTAGTTCCAGAAGGGTTTTAGCTTAGATTTGAATTTGTGCTCAAGATCTCGTTGGTACCGTGCAAAACTTTGCCAACAGGCTCGTTGAAGTTGATTCATGATTAAGCCTCACATAGTGGTTTCTTAGAGGTAGCGTTCGATGTTTTAAGAAAATTCTAAAAGCTGCTCTCTTAGTGGACTCCATTTTTCGTAGTTCAGTTGAGAACCATGGAGGGTGCGATCCTTTCTGCGATCTCTTTGACACGTGCCGGTCAATTACATACGCCAAGATGTGCGAGAAAGTTAGAGCGAAGCTTTCAACGTTGTTGGGGTCCTGAACTGTTAACCAGTCAATGCTAATAATCTCGTTCTCGATACTGCTGTGATCCTCTTTCGAAAAGTTGTAGGAAATGGAAGAGGTATGAGCGTTGCTAACAGGTATTTGAAGGTTTTCGAAAGTGGCTATCAGCGGGGGTGATGAGGAACATGTTGTACAAGAGGACAAGGTGCCACCGAAATGAATGGTGCTTTATCTTGGATAGAAACAAAGCACAGGTTCAACGTGCGAAGGTTCTCGTGCGCAACGTTAGTTATACGTATTGACTTTAAGGACTGAGCTCCAATTCTTGGAATTCATGGCATGTCCAATTTGATTAAAAAATCGATAGGAATAATGATGTTTGGGCCGCTTGGGAGCATGTACCATATCAAAAATACCTATAAATGTTAGTTTATTCGTGGAGGCTTGGAAGCCTAAACTCCAGGGAACTCTTGGAGGACTAGAACATGTGATAAAAACAAATCCAACTTGGCCAACGTAATGAATTTAGTGGGAACATAGGAATTTAAGCAACAGTTCTGTTTACGTCATATTTATTTTACGTCCCCCTTTGTGCCCAGATAAGTGGAGAAAATTTCTAGGCTGAAAATTTCCTAGCCGGGACCAGAAATCGAACTAAGCCACCTTCAGCATGGTATTGCTTTGTAGGCGCGCATCTTACTACAGTAATATCCCGATTTTATCACCCCCCTGGTGAATTTTGGGGTGATAAAACAGGGTATGTGACAAAATCGGTAAAAAAAATATTTTAAATTTTTTATTCCATTTCACAAATATGAATCATTTTATGCCTTGGAAAGGCAAAATGCGTGAACGGTACCAGTTTTTTCTTGTCGAAAATGCTTATAGAATCCTTCCCAGGTACTCAGAAGTCATTCATAATAAACTACTAGCGGTGAAAGTTATTTCATGGAAATCAACGTTGTTTGCAGTATTATTTACGAAAATAAAAAGAATGACTAAAATTTTCAAAAATTTTTGGGGTGACAAAATCGGGTCGAAAACGTGACAAAATCGGGACGTGACAAAATCGGGTCGAAAACGTGATAAAATCGGGGGTAGACAGAATCGGGGAGTGACAAAATCGGGTCAATACTGTACTAGGGTAAGTAAGGCCACAAATTCTTCCAGATTTATTTCATAATATCTCGAGGATTTCTGTGCAAGCTCCACTATCAAATAACTCATAAATTCGCAATTTTCTATGCAAATTAAAAAAGGTCTAAATATAATTACGGGCAACTTTTTTAAAAGTCGAATTTTCATGGAAAGGGAAAATGCGTAGAAATTTTAACGATTTTATCGGGGAAATTTAAAAGAGTTTCCAAATAAACTTTGAAAAAAAAAATCAATTATTAAACCCGATATAATTTCTTACGAAAAATCAGAAGAATTGTTTGTAAAAAACCAACCACCTTAGCAAAGATGCATTTTATGCCAAAACTATATTTTTTAGAAAAAACTGTTGTTCTACAAAATTGTTCGAAATAGTAAGGCCATCATTATGGTTCTACCAAAAAATAGGGTGGACCATCATATAAAAAAAATAGGAAATATTTTTTTTTATTTCTCGGAATATTGACATATTATGTTCTACAAAGTTGTAACGTAGCTTATTCCAATCAATTTTGGTAAAAAAAAACTTTCTGTAGCTCTTAAGTTGGCTGATTTAGAGCAATTTTACCTAATTGGATTAGGGTGCACCTCACACAAACAGTATTTTTGATCCACTTTTTTTGTTTTAGATTTCTCGAAAAAGTCTCTCAGGTGACTTTTAGAGCTCAAAAAAATGCAACTTTTGATGGGTAAATATGCTCAATATCTTTTTCCGATCAAAAATTATAATCGTTTTTCTGTCAAAATTACATTTTTTCATAAGTTGATACCTCCGGCTAGGGCAGACCAAAAAAAATATATTCACACGGTATTTGAAAGAGAAATTAATATTCTTTATTATGTCAAAAAATTGGGGATATGATATTTTTTTATCTCAAGTTTTATCAATTTTACTAAAATCATGTTTTTTCAAATAAATTAATATAACTCGACAACGGAAGAAGATACAGACGATATCCTTATAGCAAAACACGAAAAGTCCCAAAAGTCTTCAGAAGATGACATTCGTGAGAAATGAAATATAAAAAATCTACAGCTTAAACACTTTTTATAAATTTTATCATTATCATCGTATTGCAAGATTTACGAGAAAAGATGCATTTTCGGTCTGAAGATACTTTTAAGAAACAAAATTTGTTCTACAAAGTTGTTCTGGATACTTGGGCCCTCATTATAGAGTTACCGAAAAATAGGGTGGGCCATTTTATAAAAATGTGAAATTTTTGTTTTTTTTTTAATAAAGAATATTGATTTCTCTTTCAGATGCCGTGTGAATATATTTTTTTGGTCTGCCCTAACCGGAGATATCAACTTATGGAAAAAATGTAATTTTGACAGAAAAACGATTATAACTTTTGATCGGAAAAAGATATTGAGCATATTATCCCATCAAAAGTTGCATTTTTTTGAGCTCTAAAAGTCACCTGAAGATGACTTTTTCGAGAAATATAAAACAAAAAAATAGATCAAAAATACTGTTTGTGTGAGGTACACCCTAATCCAATTAGGTAAAATTGCTCTAAATCAGCCTACTTAAGAGCTACAGAAAATGTTTTTTAGCAAAATTGATTGGAATAAGCTGCGCCACTTTGTAGAACATAACATGTCAATATTCTGAGAAATAAAAAAAATATTTTCTAGTTTTTTTTTATATGATGGGCCACCCTATTTTTTGGTAGAACCATAATGATGGCCTTACTATTTCGAACAATTTTGTAGAACAACAGTTTTTTCTAAAAAATATAGTTTTGGCGTAAAATTCATCTTTCCGCGTAAATCTGTATCCTGGACCATAGTGCAATGCCACACTGAGATGGTTTATATGATAGAACGCCAGAGATAAAAATCAGGAAAGAAGCAGCTTGCTCGAAGTGGAAATCCATCAAACAGAGCAGCCTTTACATTAATTAAAGGCAGCTAAAAAAACACCGGCATGAGAAAAAATGTACAACTGGATGATTTTGTGCGAATCAAGGAAGAGCTTTTACATGCATAAATCCTAGAGGTGTGCACCGGTCCGATATTCGTCGGCGGCGGCGTTTGTCAGAATTTTGGTCGGTGGCGGCGGTGTTTTCGGCGTCACCGAAAGCCATTTTAGCCGGCGGCGGCGTGAATCGGCGTGGCGATGTTTTAATTAAGCATCTTAAAAAAACATTTTTTTAGATAGACTTTTATTTACAAAGGAAAAATCTTTTAAATTTCGCATGAAAAATCTAATGAACTTCTTCCTAAAATTCTAAAAGTTTTTCATAAAATTGGAAATGTTTTTCTGATTTTCCACGGGAACTTTGAAGTTTCGAGAAATCTTCGGAATTGCCAAGAGAAGCTTTTTAGAATTAACAAATGAAATTGTTTAGAATTTCAGCTTCAAATTCGTAGCAATTTACATGAGAAACTTTAGAGTTTCCACGAGAAATTGCTCTTAACTTCTACAGGAAAATCTTCGAAAGTTATTGTTTAGTATTCTTCGAAATTCAGTCAGACAATTCTTTATATTTGTAGAAGAGTATGGCTGGTAGAATGGGTGTTTTGACGTTTGCTTTCTCAGTCTAGAATAATTTAGACGGAATTTGAACGGGAATTTTCTTTTTTTTCTTTAGAATTTTGTGCGAAGGATTGTTCAAAAATGTAGATTTCAATAAAAAAAACTTTGGATTGCAATGGAAAATTGTTCGGAATTATTGGATTTCTACGGGAAATTCTTTGTACAGTAGGCGTTCGATAACTGGAAGTCGTTAAAATGCAATGCTTTTAACTGCAATTCAATAGTTACATCAGTTTTGCAGTTCTCGGACAGCAATTCTGAATTTTAAAACGATTTAAAAGTCGATGATAGCTGCATTGCGCTGCACAATCCGGTGCATTTCATTTGACGTCGTCTGACAATCGCTTGACGTCTAGAATGTGTCGCAGTTATCGAATGGCATTCGCTAAATGAAACGAAAACATGTTGCAGTTATCGAACGACTAGTGTATTGTCCATAAAAAAATCTTAGGAAATTTCATTGACCGAAAGCGACATACGGCTGAGCTGGTAATTTGGCCGAAAAAGTCGAGAATGCCGTTTGGTCGAAATGATCGCTTGACAGAATGGGCCATTTGTCCGAAAATATCGCTTGGGCCAACAGGTCATACGGCCAAATGTTAATAAGTGAACGGGTAATTTAGTCAAACATATCCATCCGTTTGGCCTAATGACATTTACGGCAAAAGGCCTTTTTGTCAAACGACCGTTGAACTAAACCTCTCTACTTTTTAAGTCCATACTGGCTTTTAAGCCAAAAGTCATCTAATTAAATCCCATTAAGTCGAACTGAGCGAAACTGTTATCATGTCGAAAATGGTTTGACCAAGAATTTAGTCTGACCGAAAGTGACATACAGATGAGAAGAAGAAGAAGAAGAAGATTCTCATGTAAATTACAAACAATTTTCCTTGGTAAATCCAATGAGCTACTCTTGGTAATTCCAAAGCGTTCCCGAAACATAAAAAAAAGTAGTACCCGTGGAAAATTTGAAAAAAAATCCAAATGAATATTCAGTAAAAACTTGAACAATTTTCTGGAGAAGTTCATCAAATTTTCGAGGTGAAAATCAAAAAATTCTACTGTCAATGGCTTCAAAATATCCAAAATGTCCCATTCAGCCGAACGACATTTTCGACCGAATGTCCTTTCGACCAAACGACTATTTCGGCCAAGGGCATATTTGGCTATTGAGCTATTTGGTCAACCGATTTTTTCAGCCAAAGGAACTGCTCGACCAAATGACATTCATGGCCAAATAACTTTAGGCTACATACCCTAGCAAAGCCGGAAAACATTTATTTATTTATCATCAGACTAAGGCCGGAGTGGCCTGTGCTGCACATAAAAGACTTCTCCATTCAGCTCGGTCCATGGCTGCACTTCGCCAACCACGCAGTCTGCGGAGGGTCCGCAAGTCGTCCTCCACCTGATCGATCCACCTTGCCCGCTGTGCACCTCGCCTTCTTGTTCCCGTCGGATCGTTGTCGAGAACCATTTTCACCGGATTACTATCCGACATTCTGGCTACGTGCCCGGCCCACCGCAGTCTTCCGATTTTCGCGGTGTGAACGATGGATGGTTCTCCCAACAGCTGATGCAACTCGTGGTTCATTCGCCTCCTCCACGTACCGTCCGCCATCTGCACCCCACCATAGATGGTACGCAACACTTTCCTTTCGAAAACTCCCAGTGCGCGTTGGTCCTCCACGAGCATCGTCCAGGTCTCGTGTCCGTAGAGAACTACCGGTCTTATAAGCGTTTTGTAGATAGTCAGTTTGGTACGGCGGCGAACTCTATTCGATCGGAGCGTCTTGCGGAGTCCAAAGTACGTACGATTTCCAGCCACTATGCGTCTCCGAATTTCTCTGCTGGTATCGTTATCGGCGGTCACCAGTGAGCCCAAGTACACGAATTCTTCAACCACCTCGATTTCGTCACCACCGATAGAAACTCGTGGTGGGTGGCTTACATTGACCTCTCTTGAGCCTCTTCCTATCATGTACTTCGTCTTCGACCTGTTGATGACTAGTCCAATCCGTTTAGCTTCGCTTTTCAGTCTGATGTAGGCTTCCTCCATCCTCTCAAAGTTACGTGCCATGATATCAATGTCGTCGGCGAAACCAAATAACTGGACGGACTTCGTGAAAATCGTACCACTCGTGTCAATCCCTGTCCTTTGTATTACTCCCTCCAAAGCGATGTTGAATAGCAGACACGAAAGACCATCACCTTGCCGTAACCCTCTACGGGTTTCGAAAGGACTCGAGAATACCCCTGAAACTCGAATTACGCACATCACCCGATCCATCGTCGCCTTGATCAACCGCATCAGTTTATCCGGAAATCCGTTTTCGTGCATTAGCTGCCATAGCTGGTCCCGATCGATTGTATCATATGCGGCTTTGAAGTCCATAAATAGATGATGTGTGGGCATGTTGTATTCGCGGCATTTCTGCAATACCTGACGTATGGCGAACACCTGGTCTGTGGTAGAGCGTTCACCCATAAATCCCGCCTGGTACTGCCCCACGAACTCTCTTGCAATTGGTGTTAGTCGACGGCATAAAATTTGGGAGAGTACCTTGTAGGCGGCGTCCAGCAATGTGATTGCGCGGTAGTTGCTACAATCCAGCTTATCGCCCTTTTTGTAGATGGGACACACGACACCTTCCATCCACTCCTGCGGCAGAACCTCATCCTCCCAAACCTTGGTAATCACCCAGTGCAGCGCTCTAGCCAGTGCTTCACTACCGTGTTTAAACAGCTCTCCTGGTAGTTGGTCAACTCCAGGGGCTTTGTTGTTTTTCAGCCCGCCGATCTCCTCCTGTATTTCCTGGAGATTCGGAGCCGGAAGTCGCATGTCCTGCGCGCGTGCTTCTAGGTTCATTACCATACCGCCACCGTCGTCTGCCATATCGCCATTCAGGTGCTCTTCGTAGTGCTGCCGCCACCTTTGGATCACCTCACGCTCGTTCGTAAGAAGGTTCCCGTTTATGTCCTTACACATATCGGGCTGTGGCACGTGGCCCTTACGTGAACGGTTCAACTTCTCATAGAACTTTCGTGCGTTATTAGCGCGATACAGTTCCTCCGTCTCTTCACGGTCTCGATCTTCCTGCTGGCGCTTTTTCCTCCGGAAAATCGAGTTTTGTCTGTTCCGCGCCCGTTTGTATCGTGCCTCGTTCGCCCTCGTGCGGTGTTGCAGCAATCTCGCCCATGCTGCATTCTTCTCCTCAACTAACTGCTCACATTCGCCGTCATACCAATCGTTTCTCTGATCCGGAGCCACCGTGCCTAGTGCAGCGGTTGCGGTGCTTCCAATGGCGGATCGAATATCTCTCCAGCCGTCTTCAAGAGATGCTGCGCCTAGCTGCTCTTCCGTTGGGAGTGCCACTTCCAGCTGCTGCGCGTAGTCTTGGGCTAGTCTACTGTCTTGCAGCCGCCCAATGTTTAGCCGCGTCAGACGACTCCGACGCGTGTTGATCACCGTCGAGAGTTTTGAGCGCAGACACACTGCGACGAGGTAGTGGTCGGATTCAATATTCGCACTGCGGTAAGTGCGTACGTTCGTGATGTCGGAGAAGAATTTACCGTCGATTAGAACGTGGTCGATTTGGTTTTCCGTTACTTGATTAGGTGATTTCCATGTGGCCTTGTGGATATTCTTACGGGGGAAGAAAGTGCTTCGTACTACCATTCCGCGGGAGGCTGCAAAGTTTATGCATCGTTGGCCGTTGTCGTTCGATACGGTATGCAGACTATCCGGTCCGATGACCGGTCTATACATTTCCTCCCTTCCTACCTGAGCGTTCATGTCACCGATGACGATTTTGACGTCCCGCAGTGGGCATCCATCGTATGTCTGCTCCAGCTGCGCATAGAACGCTTCTTTCTCGTCGTCGGATCTCCCTTCGTGTGGGCAGTTCCCGGAAAACATAATGAGAACATATTTTCATCTCATATTGCTGTATATTACTAAATTGAATGATATGACTTATATCAAACTATGTACCTATTTTGTTGTCGGAAACCAATATCAAAATTAGTTATCGATTTGTTTTCATCTACAGCAGGAATAGTTTTTAATTTGCTTTCACAGTTAGATTTTTCTGCTATTTGTTTTGTTATTTTAACCATTACAAGATATCAAATTGAGTAAACATAATCGATGATTTAAAACAATTTTTTTTGTCTTTATTAGCTTTCAGCCCTGGGCTGGCTCGTCTCGAATTTAAAACAAGTTATCGATTTGCTCTCAAGCTTTGCGCGGGTAGGCTTTTACCAAATAGTCTTTTTGGTTAAACGACATATTCGGCCAAACAACTTTCAAAAATTCAATTCCATGGAGATTTTTTTTGGATATCAACGGAAAATCCCTCGCAGTTGTCACACGAAGCTTTGCTTAGTTTTTAAGGAGAGCCTTTCGAAATTTTAACAAGAAATTGTATGGAATTTTCATGAAAAGCATTGGTATCTTCACAAAAAAGCCTCTGCAGTTTCAACGTAATGTTGTAGAAATCTATCAGTAAATTATATGGAAATTCCACTGAATCTTCGGAATTTCCACAGAAAATTTTGCGGATTTCTTCAAATTTGAATCGGCGTGGAAAATTTTAAACGGCGGCGCGCCGACGCAAAAATGTCGGCGGCGGCGGCGTGGCGCCGCGGCGCACACCTCTAATAAATCCTGAACTTCTGCCGTAACCTGAAAAAGTGACGTATGCGCCAAATTACAACACTCAAATTTTTCATTTTTCTGTTAAAGAGTTCGATTATTACTAACTCGTTAACACCATTAATGGAATATGGCGTATACGTCACTTTTTCAGATTACGGAACAAAGTGTTGCAGATGTAGACTGCTTGAAACACGAAATCATAAATCATGAAAAAATAATGCATTTAGCAGAATAATTCCACCATTTTTCTCAAGTCTTCAACACCTAATGTGCTGTTCAAACCAGGTTAGTTATCGAAGGTTAAAAATCAGTTTGTATCGTTTGACTCTATCGTCCCCTTCTATGTACCGACAAGACGTGGGCATAAAGCGATTCCAGGCAAAGCTCCTGCTGTACGTGTGCCACCGATAGGAGATGCAGCACCGGAATGAAGAACATCGAGAGGAACTGATTTCCCACTCAATTCCACAACTATCGGCACTGTGGTCGGTTTGCAATTGAGGCTCGGAAATGAAGAGCAGTGCAATTTCCTTGGTGTTGTCTGTGATTCTGCCTTTGCTGGGGATGGGAGCGTTCGTCCGAGCAGCGGTGGATATATTTTCCGTACTGTTTTATTGGGGTGGAAACTTTCTGAGCGGAAGTAAGTAAGCGTTTTTTTTAATGCCTCTTTGACGCAGGGAATGGACTCGACTACGGAGGAGTCTACCGATATCGCGGAATCGGAAATCGATGAAAGCTTACCGACTTGCGTATCGGACGTCTACCCCAAGGATTCTATTCAGTTTGACGGGAAATTGTTCTCTTTGGAGTCGATAAACAGCACGATTCGGGCGATTCCGAAAGCGCCCCCAATGCCGGATCTCACACTGACGTGGAGCCGTTTTACCAACATATTCCAGCTGCCAAGGATTTCCGAAATGGGCCTGGAGTTAAAAACCATAATCGATGAGTATCGTGCTGTGGCTCAGCTTTACACCAACCAGTGGATGGGATTCGTCAAACAACGTCACCAAGCTTCGATGGCGAAAGTCCATGCTACCGTGACGGAAATCAATAAGAAGATCCACGACTCATTTGCCAATCACTTGGAAGAGTTTCGGGACGTGTGCCTTCCAGATTCGAACACGTGCCTGCAGAGTATTCAGAAGGGCATCGCCAGCTATGAGCAACGACTGAACGAGAATGTGGCCGCTTGTAGAATGTTTGCGAAGCGACAGGTGGATCAACACGAAGCGTGGATTGAGCGGGAACGGAGTCTGCTGGAGAGGCCTTTTCTAAGGGTGGAAGATTGCTTCGCGGCAGGACGAATCGGAATCAGTTTAGATTCCTGTGTGGGAAACATGGTGAGTGAATCGGTACAGTGTGGAATTGAATTGCTATTACATATTTTATTTTTCAATACATCAAACACAGTTGTAGAATCGCATTTACTTTTTTTCTCAGTAATCCTGCTCGAAACCCTCAATCCTGCTCGTAACCAATTTACACAGTTCATTAGAAAATTTTCCATCATAGGTTGGAAGCGTTGCGAAAGTTGCGACCAATGGCATGAACAGATTTTCCGGTGCCATGGCAAACGTTTCGGACAGCCTTACCGTACGGTTGGGAAAGTTCCAGGAATGTGTGGTCAACCGCAAGAAGTTGCTGGATCGAGGACAGGAGCGAATTGTCGAACAAGCCCGGGGGTGCCTGCAAAAGCAACAACAAGAACAAAGGCCCACGAGCGCTGGAGAGGTTTTCGGAGGCGACGGGGAAGAGGATGTCGATGATGTGTTTTGATTGCACGGTGTCTGCCCGGAAGGAGCATAGATAATTATAATATTGATACGAATTAGCCACATTAGTGCATATTGATGACAGCCATTTGTGGGCGACGGCAGCAGCGATGCTTTGTTAGTGTTCGTGACAATGACAGGGAATGGATGAAGCTCATGGGATTATGTCGTACTGGTTTGATGGTAACGCGATGCCAATAGCAGTCTAAATCGTAATTAATTCTTGGTAATTCATCTATTAATGGTGACAAGTTGCTTCACGTAAACTGAATAACTAATTGAAAGCAGCCATTTTAGGGATGAAATCCTCGGTATAGCTATATACATAGTTAGAGTTAGAGCGATTCTCAATTGGATTAATTCCTTAAAGCGAAATTCCATAAACCATATAAAACAATTGACAGGAAGTTTGATATTGTGGTTTTTGTTTCTAACACTGTGTAAGCGAACGAAAATATACTTGATTATTAAACTTAGAAATTCAATTGTTTAGGTTGAATTTGGACACTCAAAATTCTGAGACTCCGAAATTCGAATATTTAACAGCTTATAGAAATCTAAAACATTTCCATTTTTATATTCCAAGATCCTGAAAAGCGGAATTAGTAAATTTCAGTATTTTTTACATTTCCTTATTTTTAGGATGTTGAATAACATAATGATAAAAGAAACACTTCTTCAAACTAAAAAAAATAGAGATTTAAAGAACCCTAACTAAAAAAAAATATATTTTTTTCATTTCTAAGTACCAAATTTCGAACTCCTTAACTTTCCTAATGCTCGAATGCATATACTTCTAAGTTACTTTGTTCTCAAATACTTAACGCCATTTATACCTTTCTCGTATAACAAAGTTGTATCGAAAGGCTATCATTTCATTCCAAAAACGAACTTTTTGTAGAAGGCTCAAAGACCCATAGTGTTTTATACCAATCGACTCAGCTAGATGAACCGAGCAAATGTCTGTCTGTCCGTGTGTATGTGTGTGTGTGCACACATTGTATTGGCAATTTTTTCACATAGTAATCCTCAACAGATTCTCTTGCAACCAGTTGCTTTCGACAAAGAATAAAGTTTAGTTGATCACTATTGAATTTCATAACGATTGCGCATTCCAAAAAATCTAAATATTAAAATAGTTATCTCGCGCTTAGGATCATATGGCCGTAACTGTATTGATCGATTTCTCTTCATGGATTTTTTCTTCCGTAATAACTCAACTGCACCAATGATGTTATCGATCAATTAGTAATTCGCGTTCTATCATTTAGTAGTTTGTCAATAACTCCTTCCAAAAGCTGAATAGTGT
This sequence comes from Armigeres subalbatus, assembly GCF_024139115.2. Classification (NCBI taxonomy): domain Eukaryota; kingdom Metazoa; phylum Arthropoda; class Insecta; order Diptera; family Culicidae; genus Armigeres; species Armigeres subalbatus. The sequence goes on along the minus strand of NC_085139.1, from coordinate 104,109,554 downwards.
TGTGTGGTGGACTTCTAGTGCGAAGGTTTTTCTGCAACTCTGCCTAATGGTTCGTTGTTTGAATTCCACTAGTAACGAAGTTTTTACTATAGTTTCAGTAACTTAAACTAAATGATAACAAAATTGCAATCATTTAGTTTAAGTTACTGAAACTAGCGCTACAACTCCGTTATCGTATACAATAAAAAAAAAACTCAAATCAAACACGTACGCTAATAATACTTCACTAATATTTTTGATAACATAAATTCAGCATTTCATCTAGTTTTCCAATAAGGTCTAATACATTGATTAATTGAGTTCTAAAGCCCTACATCGTTTATGATTGCAAACGATAGTGCATCGATCGAGAATACATGAACCGATGTTATATAAATTCTGATGATGGTCTAATGGTATGGTAAAAATTATATTTTTGTGTTTGAGACTTTTAGGACATTTTGTGGGCTGAGCAACGTCTGTTGCTGAAAAGACAACATATCAAAACGAATGAACCATCAGCCCAAAACGTCAGGCCCATATATTAACTGTCAAAGGTTGAGTCAAGTGCACTGCGGTGTTTTGCGAGTGCGTTTGAATTATATTATTCCGTACGTAAATCTTGAAATTCCAATGGAATAATGAAGAAAGAAGAAGGAAGAAAAAATTGGGAAGAATGAAACAGGAAGATGGAACGAAAGATATGGGAAAAGCAGGAAGCAAGAATGGAGAATGGAATAATGAAGAAAGAAGTAGGGAGAAAGTATAAGAAAGAAGGAAGATTGAAGGCCCCTAAGATTGAAGTAAGTAGAAATAAAAAGAAGAAGGAACAAGAAAGACGGAAGAAAGAAAAAAATGGAGAAAGTAAAAAACAAAAGTAAAGAAAAAAATAAAACGAAAAAAAATGTAAATTGAAGAAGAAATTTGGCAGAAGAAACTAAAAAGAAGGAACATGATACAAGAAAGTCGATGGGAGGAAGAAGAAGAAGAGAGAAGATGGAGGAAGATAATAGGATGAAGAAAGTAAAAAATATCAATATTAGGAAGGATAAAAAAGAAAAAACAAGAATTACAAATCCGGAAAGGATTCCATCCGGAATCCGAGCAGGATTCCATCCGGAATCCGAGCAGGATTCCATACGGAATCTGAGCAGGATTCCACCCGGAATCCGAGCAGGATTCCACTCGGAATCCGAGCAGGATTCCACCAGGAATCCGAGCAGGATTCAACCCTAAATCGAGCAGTTCTGCCGGAATCCGGTAAGTTCCACCGGACTCGAGCAGGATTCCATCCGGAATCCGAGGAGGATTCCATCCGGAATCTGAGCAGTTCATCCGGAATCAACTTGTCATTCCATCGGAATCAAGCAGGGATTCCATCCTGAATCGACCAAGTTCCATCCGGAATCGAGCAGGATTCCATCGGAATCGAGCAAGTTCCATCCGGAATATCGAGCAGGGATTAATCCCTCGAATCGAGCAGTTCCATCCAGATCCGAGCATTCCATCGGAATCGGTAAGGATTCCATCCGGGAATCGAGCAGATTCCATCCGAATCGAGCAGGGTTCATCCGGAATCGAGCAGGATTCCATCCGGAATCGAGCGAGTTCCATCCGGAATCGAGCAAGTTCCATCGGAGTCGAGCAGGATTCCATCCGGAATCGAGCAGGATTCCATCCGGAATATCGAGCGAAGTTCCATCCGGAATCGAGCAAGTTCATCCGAATCGAAGCAGGATTCCATCCGGAATCTCGAGCAGGTTCCATCCGGAATCCGACGAGTTCATCCGGAATCCGAGCAGTTCCATCCGGAATCGAGCAAGTTCATCCGGAATCGAGCAGGATTCCGTAAAGATTCCGATGGATTCCCGTCCGGAATGAAAGTTCGAATGCTCGGTCAGATTCGAATCTGATTCCAGGATGGTCCTGCTCAATTCAGATGAATGCTCGGAGTTCAGTAGACTCCTGGATCGAATAGATTCTGCTCTCGAATGGAGTCAGTTCAATCCAGTTCCAGATGGAATCGCTCACCATGGGCTCGGATTCAGATGAATCTAACTGATTCCGATGGATCCTCGCAGATTCCAGATGCTCCGGATTCCCAGATGGCTCAGTTCAGATGTTCGCTCAGTTCAGATCAATCCACGCTCGTCGGAATCACCTGTCAGTTCAGATTGAATTCCAGGGTCCTGCCGGATTCGGATGATCTGCTCAGTTCAGATCACTGCTCAGTTCTGGCGATCCTGCTCAGTTCAGATGGAATCCTGCTTGGATTTGGATGGAATCCGTCCCGATTCCGGATGGAATCCTCCTCGGATTTGGATGGAATCCTGTCGGTAGTCAGGTGGAATCTACTCAGTTCCAGGTAGAATCCTGCTCGGATTTGGGTTGAATCCTGCTCCAGTTCCTGGTTGGAATCCTGCTCAGTTCCAGTGGAATCCTGCTACTCCGGATTCGGTGGAATCCTGCTCAGATTCATGTGGAATCTTGCTGATTCGGATGGAATCCTGCATTCAGATGGAATCCTTTCCGGATTGTAATTCTTGTTTTTCTTTTTTTATCTCTGTGCACATTTTTGACATGCAGCCTTTGGTTAGTTCTCCATTCAAATGCTTCCGCAAGTTCGATTATCTTTGAACGGTAGACGTTCAGGTTAAACAGGCATTCATTAAACAGAGTTCGAAATTTCCATTTGGAAAGGCAGCTTACCATCGCTGAAATTGAACTCCGCTGCTCGGACGAACGAGATTCATCGGTCAAAGGCAATTCCGAAGAATCGAATCCGGAGCAGGAGTTCCATCCGGAATCGAGCAGGATTCATCCGGAATCGAGCAGGATTCCATCCGGAATCCGAGCAGGATTCCATCCGGAATCCGAGCAGGATTCCATCCGGAATCCGAGCAGGATTCCATCCGGAATCCGAGCAGGATTCCATCCGGAATCCGAGCAGGATTCCATCCGGAATCCGAGCAGGATTCCATCCGGAATCCGATCAGGATTCCATCCGGAATCCGGAGAGGATTCCAGCCGGAATCCGGAGAGGAATCCATCCGGAATCCGGAGAGGAATCCATCCGGAATCCGGAGAGGAATCCATCCGGAATCCGGAGAGGAATCCATCCGGAATCCGGAGAGGATTCCATCCGGAATCCGAGCAGGAATCCATCCGGAATCCGAGCAGGATTCCATCCGGAATCCGAGCAGGATTCCATCCGGAATCCGGAGAGGATTCCATCCGGAATCCGGAGAGGATTCCATCCGGAATCCGGAGAGGATTCCATCCGGAATCCGGAGAGGATTCCATCCGGAATCCGGAGAGGATTCCATCCGGAATCCGGAGAGGATTCCATCCGGAATCCGGAGAGGATTCCATCCGGAATCCGGAGAGGATTCCATCCGGAATCCGGAAAGGATTCCATCCGGAATCCGGAAAGGATTCCATCCGGAATCCGGAAAGGATTCCATCCGGAATCCGGAAAGAATTCCATCCGGAATCCGGAGAGGATCCTCATCCGGAATCCGGAAAGGATCCTCATCCGGAATCCGGAAAGGATCCTCATCCGGAATCCGGAAAGGATCCTCATCCGGAATCCGGAAAGGATCCTCATCCGGAATCCGGAGAGGATCCGATGGAATCCTGTCCGGATTTCCGATGGATACCTGTCCGGATTCCCGATGTAATCCTGTCCGGATTCCCGATGGAATCCTGTCCGGATACCGTATGCAATCCTGTAAGGATTCCGGATGGAATGAAAAGGAAGAAGGAACAAGAAAGACGGACGAAAGAAAAAAAAATGAGGATAGTGAAAAACAAAAGTTAAGAAAAAAGAGGAAAAAAGAAGAAGAAATCTTAAAAAGACGTATTTGATTTTGTAAACAAAGAATCATGCGTTGATTTTTTCAAACTGATAGGACTCTCACGCAAACCATCACCACAGACAAGTAAAGGGAGACTTTAGCCACCTGTTCATGGTGTTGGGGCCCTCCTTAGTCGTGCGGTAAGACGCGCGGCTACAAAGCAAGACCATGCTGAGGGTGGCTGGGTTTGATTCCCGGTGCCGGTCTAGGCAGTTTTCGGATTGGAAATTGTCTCGACTTCCATGGGCATAAAAATATCATCGTGTTGGCCTCATGATATACGAATGCAGAAATGGTAACTTGGCTTAGAAACTTCGATGTTAATAACTGTGGAAGTGCTTAATGAACACTAAGCTGCGAAGCTGCTCTGTCCCAATGTGGGGATGGAATACCAATAATAATAATAAGAAGAAGTCATGGTGTTGGTTTGCGTGGGAGTGCCATCTGATTGGACAAATCGACGTTTGAATCTTTGTTTACAAAATCGCATTCGTGCTTTTGAATAAGTACCCGAGAAATATGGAATAAGAAACAAGAAAGAAGAAAGATGAACAGAAGAAGAATAAAGAAGAGAGAAGATGAAGGAAATAATAAGATGAAGAAAGTAAAAAATAACAAGATTAAGAAGGATAAATAACAAATAATGGATTATAAATTAAAAAGGAGGAAAAAAGAAAAAAAACAGAGAAACGAAAATGGATAAATTAAAACAGAGAACGAATCAAATAATAAGGCGGTTACAAATATTTAATTAACATTTCGTCCTAACTGTCTCCGAAAAGGCAAGCCCCCCTTAAGGTCTCCAAAAAAATATTCAAATGAAAAAAATCAAAAAACTCCTCGGATTTGTTGAAGAATGTTTTGAAATTCCTATAAATTATCCGAATTTTGTTTTGTTGCGCCCTCAAAATATTATTTTTTGGTAAAAAAATCCGAGGAGGGAGACAAAATAGGTTGTAAATATTTGCATCGGCCTAAGAAAAGAGAAAAAACTAATCAAGAATGAAAAGGAAAGATTCTCACTTTGTCCATATTCCTCAATCCTCACTTCTCACGTTTCATTTTTCTAAATTCTCAATCCTCGCTTTTCATAACTCATTATTCTTACTTGTCACTTCTCATTTCTCACTTCTCTTTTTTTCATTTCTCATTTCTCGATTCTTACAATACTCGGAAGAAAAAAAGTACCCAGCGTAGAGTTTTTTTTAAACTTACTTTTGAGTTATTTTTTCTCTTTCTCATCCACTCTTTCTTCTGTTGTCAAAAACAAAAGAGCGAAACAATCCAACGGCGCTCAGTTCAATACGGGAAGCCAATTTTGAGTTTTATTAACTGAGGTCGAAATTGAGTGAAATAAACCTCCATTTGGGTAAATAAATTTTCCGTTGGGTACTTTTTTAACATGGGAGTGAAGACAAACTACTTCGACCCCATTTACTCAATTTTGGCTTCCCGTACGGATGTTCGAGGTTGGGTGAATTGAACTCACTATTGGATAGTTTATGTCTTCCGTGTACCTTTTTTTATTTCTCAGATATGTGAGACTATCTTATCGCATTCCTCTTTTCTTCTAACTTATACTTTCATGCTTCTCCCTTCTCACTTTTCACTTATAATTTTTCACTGTTCATAGTTTTCGGGCTTTTTGTAGAGATAAACAAGATCACTTAAAATAATGATGAAATTTAGTTTTTAATATGATTTTCAAAGTTAAGTAACATCTGTGAAATACATAAATATCGAATAGTTCAGCTATTGATATATTCTGTAAAACTCACAGAAATATGTAGAATCAGTTAAGTGTGAAGGGATAAAGATTCTTCTTTCTTATATTTGCGATTATTTTTATCATTTTATAGGCTAATTATTCCCATTTCCACCTCACTAAACATATGTTCATCTCATCGCGAAAGAACGAAATACAAAACAACGTCTCAAAAATAATAAAACAAATTAAATTCCTTTTCATAGCTTTGCTTTTGATGGGATGAGTAGTTTGCAAAAATAAAACGACGAAAATTATGCTTTATTCTTTTCTCCTGAGATGAATTTGTTGCAGGGGGTTGGAAAAATGGGAAATTTCTCCTGCAACCTAGAATCCTCCCTTGGTTGGCTTTGATCTCACTGCAACTGACGGCATGACGCCACTGTATTGAATGTAACTTCGTTGGCATAGAGGAGGCGTCAATGGTGTCGTATCATACACCCAACAGTTTTGAGATCAAAATCGTTCAAAATAATGCATGGGGTTCAACGTTGCCCATGCGAGTGCTTACTACTAGAAGCAACATACTCGTACACCAGTAGAACGATACAAGTTGAACCAGAATGACCTTCCATCAAGCTACGTGACGGGTCCATAAATTTCACCGGTCAATCGTACCGTTCACCTTGTCAGATGAAGTTAGGTACACCTGCTTTACTCGAAGCTGTGGAATTATTGCGCAACACAGATTAAATCCCTTGAGTCCTATTAGCATTTGATGAAGGTTTACTCTGCTGTTCGTTTGGGTTTCTTTGCAGGAACAGTTCCCGTGAGTGATTGTGCGCACAAACAAAGAAAACACGCTTCAGTTTCAGCTGATTAAACAGCAAACAGCACTGTTACCATCTTTCCCAGCGTGCTAGCAAAGGGATGTCGTTTTCAAATTAAAATTATTCGCGCTCGGAAAAATAGGATTTTGTCAACAACATTCCAATTTATAGAAGGATACAGTTTTGATGGAATTAATTGAAACCTATGCTCCCAGGTTGTGAAACATGGCAGAAAATAAATTTATTATTCGTCGGCATCCCTGCGAAAGGCGCAAACAAACGAAGATAAACGTCTATAAATATGACCTTCCGTCGACACCGGAATGGTAGTCCCTTTCCCAACAAAGCATTCTGCGCTTTACTACGTCTGAAACGTGAGCGTAGTGAAAAAGTATTATCCTTCTCATTTCCGTTGCCTGCATCCAACCCCAGTTCTACATTTCCATCCACATAGTACTATCGCGCCAACGAAAGAGCTTGGTGGTTCCATTGTTCTGATTAAAATCTCTGAACCAAAGCCAGTGCCACCATCATTGTTGTCATCATAGGGCCAAATGCTAGTCCTGTTCCACTAAACCCATTTTGGCATCATCACCCCGGGCGGGCGGCAGAAGTACAGAAATAAGTCACCTGGCATGGAGATAATCCCGATAATGGTTGTCTTGATTTGTGCCAGCAGCAGCACTGTATCATGGTGGGGGACTTCCGCTCTGGAGTTTCGCATTCCGGGGCTGGGGAAGATGAATCTGCAGGTTAGTACCGACCCATCGAATGGGAAGAAGCCGGCGTCGTTTTGCATAACAACCGGCTCACTCCAAGTCTTCAAGCCTATATTCGAATCGTACCGACCGACACAGGCTGAAGTGCGTGCTTTCGTGCAAATGGAGCTGCTTTTGACTGCCGCCGGTTCGACGTTCTTCGAACGATAGACATCAGATGGAGGAGGTCGATTCCGAAGTAATGGGCAATACATGCGGGAATGAAGCGGGCAGGGACAGTTATTTTCGATTGCTAGAGAAATATTTACCCATTCGATTCGATTTAGGCGATGAAGATTTGCGGTGAAGGTCGATTAGTAATTTGTGGTTATTTACAGTTTGTGAGGGACGGAACGACCCAAGGAGAAGCCGATGGTCAAACAGAAACTTCAATGGCGTCGGCTGGGCAAGGGATTCAGAACACAGAGGCGTCAACATCAGTCGGAAGTGAGGATGAAGACAGTGAGAAGAAAGTGACTGGTTCAGGCGAAACAACGACAGTAGAATCAATGACCACGCTGAAGCACACCGACAACTCTCATAAGTCAAACGACAACCGACAAGATAGAACAACAAAAGCCATGAAAGAGGTGGCCGAGCCTTCGGAAGCAACAGAGTCATCAAGTTCAGGTGAAGAAACCGAGAAATCGACACAAACAAGTGACACAAAATCTAGTGCTGTAACACAGGAATCTTCGACAGAACTGTCAAATGAAGCGACGGAGAAAAGAACAACCGAGCTGTTAGACAACACAACAGAAGGAGAATCGATTACTTCGAAGAACGAAACCGAGAAATCTACACAAGAAAACGTACAAAGTACCAGTCAAGCAAGCGTACCAGGCGAGTCCAGCGAATCAACTACTCAAGGTTCACCAAACGATCCGAATAATGAAACCACTGCAAAGGATCAAAAATCTCCGGAAAAACCGGAGCCAATTCAAGACGCAACCCCTGAGCAGAAAAACTCCACCACTGAGCCATCGGATAACGATGACTTCGATATGAGTGACATCTGGGAGGACGAGGAAGAACCTCCGCAGGAGTTTGGCCGAGAGTACGACCTGGATCCCAAGCTGCTCGATTCGGGCAACGGTTTGGGTGATTTCAAACCCAAGCTGGAGTTGCCGCCAGATATGACCAAGGCGATGTTCCTTGATGTGCCTGCGGCCAATGGCAATGCAACCGAACAGAATGCTACCGATGAGGAGCGGGACGGCGAGGGAAGTTTTTTCGACAGATTGAAAAGATTTTTCAACATTGCAAACCTTGTTGAAGAACTGGACACCATTCCGGGGAAGGTTCAGTCGTTGGTGGATCAATTTCATCGAAAAAAGTCAAACGCAGTGAAGAAGCTATGGAAAATGATCGACAAAAGTGCTGAGATGATGGGGAACAAAATTTCTGAAGCGTTCACAAAGTTGAAGGCATCGAAAGAAAAAATATCTCAACAGTGTTTGCAACGTATTCAGGAATCGTTTAAGCAGTATGAAGCTGCATTGCAGCAAGGAATCCAACCGTGCTTTGAGAACGCACAAAGCGCATTGGCCTTGCAGGAGGGTATGCTCAAAAGGGCAATAGAGAAGTACAGCCAAATCGTGACGGATGTACAGAGTTGTGCACATAAGTTGGAAGGTTCGTCAATCAATACCTTTGTTTCGTCTATTTTCAACGTGGGAAGTTGCACGAAGAAAAATGTAAGACTTTATTTCGTTTTATGTCAAACTTATGTAGCTTAAAGGTTATAATTCAATGCTCGTTTCCTTTTGTCAGATCCAATCGCAAATAGAAGGCACCCTTCAACCGCAGATGGAGCGTCTATCGCAGCTTCTCAAGCGGCACGAATCGGATCTAAATTCGAACATGAAATCCACTGGCAGTTGCGTTAAGAAACAACTTCAGATGCCAACACGCAACAAACAACAACAGGAGCTGATCGCTGACGGTAAACAGTGTCTGGAAAGTAATTGACAAATAAATCAATAAACGATGGTGGGTATCCCAGGTATCTGTTTCGAATCGATGCGGAATGTTCTCCTTGTTTAGTACACACTTCCCAACTCAATGTTGATAATAGACCTTTCCCGTAGGAAATTATATAAAATAAATTATTCGCTCAAACGATTCTTTAATTTTTTAGGGTTAACTTTCCCAAAAAAATTCGTTAAATTGTTTCAGTCGATTCTTTGACTTATTTCAATTTTTTTAGAATTACTTTCTGATATTCGGAGAATTCCTTTTCGGAATTCGGAGAATTGTTTTCCGAAATTCGAAGAATTTCTATCCGGAATTTGAAGTATTCCTTTCCGGAATTCAGAGAATTCCATTCCGGAATTCAGGGAATTCCGGAGTCCGGAGTTTGGAATATTCCTGTCCGGAATTTGGAGAATTCCTGTCCGGAATTTGGAGAATTCCTGTCCGGAATTTGGAGAATTTCTGTCCGGAATTCGAAGAATTTCTGTCCGGAGTTCGGAGATATCCTGTCCGAAATTTGGAGAATTCCTGTCCGGAATTCGGAGAATCCCAGTCCGGAATTCGGAGAATCCCTGTCCGGAATTCAGAGAATTCCTGTCCGGAATGTAGAGAATTTCTGTCCGGAATTCGGAGAATTCCTGTCCGGAATTAGGAGAATTCCTGTCCGGAATTCGTAGAATTCCTGTCCGGAATTCGTAGAATTCCTGTCCGGAATTCGTAGAATTCCTGTCCGGAATTCGTAGAATTCCTGTCCGGAATTCGTAGAATTCCTGTCCGGAATTCGTAGAATTCCTGTCCGGAATTCGTAGAATTCCTGGACGGAATTCGGAGCATTCCTGTACGGAATTCGGAGAATTCCTGTTCGGAATTTGGAGAATTCCTGTCCGGAATTCGGAGAATTCCTGTACGGAACTCGGAGAATTCCTGTCCGGAATTTGGAGAATTCCTGTCCGGAATTTGGAGAATTCCTGTCCGGAATTTGGAGAATTCCTGTCCGGAATTCGGAGAATTCCTTCCTTTTCGGAGAATTCCTGTCCGGGATTCGGAGAATTCCTGTCCGGAATTCGGAGAATTCCTTCCTTTTCGGAGAATTCCTGTCCGGAATGTAGAGAATTCCTGTCCGGAATTCGGAGAATTCCTGTCCGGAATTTGGAGAATTCCTGTCCGGAATTTGGAGAATTCCTGTCCGGAATTTGGAGAATTCCTGTCCGGAATTTGGAGAATTCCTGTCCGGAATTTGGAGAATTCCTGTCCGGAATTTGGAGAATTCCTGTCCGGAATTTGGAGAATTCCTGTCCGGAATTTGGAGAATTCCTGTCCGGAATTCGGAGAATTCCTTCCTTTTCGGAGAATTCCTGTCCGGAATGTAGAGAACTCCTGTCCGGTATTTGGAGAATGCCTGTCCGGAATTCGGAGAATTCCTGTCCAGAATTTGGAGAATTCCTGTCCGGAATTCGTAGAATTCCTGTCCGGAATTCGTAGAATTCCTGTCCGGAATTCGTAGAATTCCTGTCCGGAATTCGGAGAATTTCTGTTCGGAATTTGGAGAATTCCTGTTCGGAATTTGGAGAATTCCTGTCCGGAATTCGGAGAATTCCTTCCTTTTCGGAGAATTCCTGTCCGGGATTCGGAGAATTCCTTCCTTTTCGGAGAATTCCTGTCCGGGATTCGGAGAATTCCTGTCCGGAATTCGGAGAATTCCTGTCCGGAATTTGGAGAATTCCTGTCCGGAATTCGGAGAATTCCTGACCAGAATTTGGAGAATTCCTGTCCGGAATTCGGAGAATTCCTGTCCGGAATTTAGAGAATTTTTTTTAGAATTACTTTCTGATATTCGGAGAATTCCTTTTCGGAATTCGGAGAATTGTTTTCCGAAATTCGAAGAATTTCTATCCGGAATTTGAAGTATTCCTTTCCGGAATTCAGAGAATTCCATTCCGGAATTCAGGGAATTCCGGAGTCCGGAGTTTGGAATATTCCTGTCCGGAATTTGGAGAATTCCTGTCCGGAATTTGGAGAATTCCTGTCCGGAATTTGGAGAATTTCTGTCCGGAATTCGAAGAATTTCTGTCCGGAGTTCGGAGATATCCTGTCCGAAATTTGGAGAATTCCTGTCCGGAATTCGGAGAATCCCAGTCCGGAATTCGGAGAATCCCTGTCCGGAATTCAGAGAATTCCTGTCCGGAATGTAGAGAATTTCTGTCCGGAATTCGGAGAATTCCTGTCCGGAATTAGGAGAATTCCTGTCCGGAATTCGTAGAATTCCTGTCCGGAATTCGTAGAATTCCTGTCCGGAATTCGTAGAATTCCTGTCCGGAATTCGTAGAATTCCTGTCCGGAATTCGTAGAATTCCTGTCCGGAATTCGTAGAATTCCTGGACGGAATTCGGAGCATTCCTGTACGGAATTCGGAGAATTCCTGTACGGAATTCGCAGAATTCCTGTTCGGAATTAGGAGAATTCCTGTACGGAACTCGGAGAATTCCTGTCCGGAGTTTGGAGAATTCCTGTCCGGAATTTGGAAAATTCCTGTCCGGAATTTGGAGAATTCCTGTGCGGAATTCGGAGAATTCCTTTCTTTTCGGAGAATTCCTGTCCGGGATTCGGAGAATTCCTGTCCGGAATTCGGAGAATTCCTTCCTTTTCGGAGAATTCCTGTCCGGGATTCGGAGAATTCCTGTCCGGAATTCGGAGAATTCCTTCCTTTTCGGAGAATTCCTGTCCGGAATATAGAGAATTCCTGTCCGGAATTCGGAGAATTCCTGTCCGGAATTTGGAGAATTCCTGTCCGGAATTTGGAGAATTCCTGTCCGGAATTTGGAGAATTCCTGTCCGGAATTCGGAGAATTCCTGTCCGGAATTTGGAGAATTCCTGTGCGGAATTTAGAGAATTCCTGTCCGGAATTTGGAGAATTCCTGTCCGGAATTTGGAGAATTCCTGTCCGGAATTCGGAGAATTGCTTCCTTTTCGGAGAATTCCTGTCCGGAATGTAGAGAACTCCTGTCCGGTATTTGGAGAATGCCTGTCCGGAATTCGGAGAATTCCTGTCCAGAATTTGGAGAATTCCTGTCCGGAATTCGTAGAATTCCTGTCCGGAATTCGGAGAATTCTTGTCCAGAATTTGGAGAATTCCTGCCCGGAATTTGGAGAATTCCTGTCCGGAGTTAGGAGAATTCCTGTCCGGAATTTGGAGAAATCCTGTCCGGAATTTGGAGAATTTCTGTCCGGAATTCGAAGAATTTCTGTCCGGAATTCGGAGAATCCCTGTCCGGAATTCGGAGAATCCCTGTCCGGAATTCGGAGAATCCCTGGCCGGAATTCGGAGAATCCCTGTCCGGAATTCGGAGAATCCCTGTCCGAAATTCGGAGAATCCCTGTCCGAAATTCGGAGAATCCCTGTCCGGAATTCGGAGAATCCCTGTCCGGAATTCGGAGAATTCCTGTCCGGAATTCGGAGAATCCCTGTCCGGAATTCAGAGAATCCCTGTCCGGAATTCAGAGAATTCCTGTCCGGAATGTAGAGAATTCCTGTCCGGAATTGGGAGAATTCCTGTCCGGAATTCGGAGAATTCCTGTCCGGAATTTGGAGAATTTCTGTCCGGAATTCGAAGAATTTCTGTCCGGAATTCGGAGAATCCCTGTCCGGAATTCGGAGAATCCCTGTCCGGAATTCGGAGAATCCCTGGCCGGAATTCGGAGAATCCCTGTCCGGAATTCGGAGAATCCCTGTCCGAAATTCGGAGAATCCCTGTCCGAAATTCGGAGAATCCCTGTCCGGAATTCGGAGAATCCCTGTCCGGAATTCGGAGAATTCCTGTCCGGAATTCGGAGAATCCCTGTCCGGAATTCAGAGAATCCCTGTCCGGAATTCAGAGAATTCCTGTCCGGAATGTAGAGAATTCCTGTCCGGAATTGGGAGAATTCCTGTCCGGAATTCGGAGAATTCCTGTCCGGAAATCGGACAATTCCTGTCTGGCATTCGGAGAATTCCTGTCCGGAATTTGGAGAATTCCTATCCGGAATTCGTAGAATTCCTGAACGGAATTCGGAGAATTCCTATACGGAAATCGTCGAATTCCTGTCTGGAATTCGGAGAACTTCTGTCCGGAATTTGGAGAATTCCTGTCCGGAATTCGGAGAATTCCTGTCCGAAATTCGGAGAATTCCTTCCTTTTCGGAGAATTCCTGTCCGGAATTCGGAGACCTGTCTGGAATTCGGAGAATTCCTGTCCGGAATGTAGAGAATTCCTGTCCGGAATTCGGAGAATGCCTGTCCGGAATTCGGACAATTCCTGTCCGGAATTCGGAGAATTCCTGCCCGGAATTTGGAGAATTCCTGTCCGGAATTCGTAGAATTCCTGTCCGGAATTCGTAGAATTCCTGTCCGGAATTCGGAGAATTGCTGTTCGGAATTCGGAGAATTCCTGTTCTGAATTTGGAGAATTCCTGTTCGGAATTTGGAGAATTCCTGTCCGGAATTCGGAGAATTCCTTCCTTTTCGGAGAATTCCTGTCCGGAATTCGGAGAATTCCTTCCTTTTCGGAAGAATTCATGTCCGGAATTTGGAGAATTCCTGTCCGGAATTCGGAGAATTCCTGTACGGAACTCGGAGAATTCCGGAATTTGGAGAACTCCTGTCCGGAATTTGGAGAATTCCTGTTCGGAATTTGGAGAATTCCTGACCGGAATTTGGAGAATTCCTGACCGGAATTTGGAGAATTCCTGACCGGAATTTGGAGAATTCCTGACCGGAATTTGGAGAATTCCTGTCCGGAATTTGGAGAATTCCTGTCCGGAATTCGGAGAATTGCTTCCTTTTCGGAGAATTCCTGTCCGGAATGTAGAGAATTCCTGTCCGGTATTTGGAGAATGCCTGTCCGGAATGCGGAGAATTCCTGTCCGGAATTAGGAGAATTCCTGTCCGGAATTTGGAGAATTCCTGTCCGGAATTCGTAGAATTCCTGTCCGGAATTCGTAGAATTCCTGTCCGGAATTCGGAGAATTCCTGTCCGGAATTCGGAGAATTCCTGTCCGGAATTTGGAGAATTCCTGTCCGGAATTCGGAGAATTCCTGTCCGGAATTTGGAGAATTCCTGTCCGGAATGTGGAGAATTCCTGTCCGGAATTCGGAGAATTCCTGTACGGAATTCGGAGAATTCCTGTACGGAATTCGGAGAATTCCTTCCTTTTCGGAGAATTCCTGTCCGGATTGTTACCCGTAATGCTGGGTAGGCACCTTTACGTGGTGTGCTACGGGGTTAGATCTACCACGGTTACATTGCCAGCTACAGGCAAATCCTGACCCAACGAATACCTTCCTCATTATCCAACTCCGTGGTACTTATGAGGGTGTCGCTAAGTCGGTGGCCTCTCGTTAAGTAAGTACTACATCAACACTTCCTTCCTCTCCCTAGTTATGGTGAAGATGGGCGTGGCCAGGAGTAGTAATCCTCATGCTTTTGTTATTTTTGTTTAAGACTGGAATCAAGGACCACTCCCCTTCTTGATTTCTGATAGCATTTTAGATAAGGATCTCAAAAGTAAAACATGAGTATCACTAGTGTCCAATCTACGAATTACACCGTAACAATGCTAATGCTAATGCTAAAAATTCCTGTCCGGATTGTAGAGAATTCCTATCCGGAATTCGGAGAATGCCTGTCCGGAATTCGGACAATTCCTGTCCGGAATTCGGAGAATTCCTGTCCGGAATTTGGAGAATTCCTGTCCGGAATTCGGAGAATTGCTGTTCGGAATTCGGAGAATTCCTGTCCGGAATTCGGAGAACTCCTGTCCGGAATTCGGAGAATTCCTGTCCGGAATTCGGCTAATTCCTGTCCGGAATTCGGAGAATTCCTTCCTTTTCGGAAGAATTCCTGTCTGGAATTTGGAGAATTCCTGTCCGGAATTCGGAGAATTCCTGTACGGAACTCGGAGAATTCCTATCCGGAATTTGGAGAATTCCTGTCCGGAATTTGGAGAATTCCTGTTCGGAATTTGGAGAATTCCTGACCGGAATTTGGAGAATTCCTGACCGGAATTTGGAGAATTCCTGACCGGAATTTGGAGAATTCCTGACCGGAATTTGGAGAATTCCTGTCCGGAATTTGGAGAATTCCTGTCCGGAATTCGGAGAATTGCTTCCTTTTCGGAGAATTCCTGTCCGGAATGTAGAGAATTCCTGTCCGGTATTTGGAGAATGCCTGTCCGGAATTCGGAGAATTCCTGTCCAGAATTTGAAGAATTCCTGTTCGGAATTTGAAGAATTCCTGTCCGGAATTCGGAGAATTCCTTCCTTTTCGGAGAATTCCTGTCCGGAATTTGGAGAATTCCTGTTCGGAATTTGGAGAATTCCTGACCGGAATTTGGAGAATTCCTGACCGGAATTTGGAGAATTCCTGACCGGAATTTGGAGAATTCCTGTCCGGAATTTGGAGAATTCCTGTCCGGAATTTGGAGAATTCCTGTCCGGAATTCGGAGAATTCCTGTACGGAATTCGGAGAATTCCTTCCTTTTCGGAGAATTCCTGTCCGGAATGTAGAGAATTCCTATCCGGAATTCGGAGAATGCCTGTCCGGAATTCGGACAATTCCTGTCCGGAATTCGGAGAATTCCTGTCCGGAATTTGGAGAATTCCTGTCCGGAATTCGGAGAATTCCTGACCAGAATTTGGAGAATTCCTGTCCGGAATTCGGAGAATTCCTGTCCGGAATTTAGAGAATTCCTGTCCGGAATTCGGAGAATTCTTGTCCAGAATTTGGAGAATTCCTGCCCGGAATTTGGAGAATTCCTGTCCGGAGTTAGGAGAATTCCTGTCCGGAATTTGGAGAAATCCTGTCCGGAATTTGGAGAATTTCTGTCCGGAATTCGAAGAATTTCTGTCCGGAATTCGGAGAATCCCTGTCCGGAATTCGGAGAATCCCTGTCCGGAATTCGGAGAATCCCTGGCCGGAATTCGAGAATCCCTGTCCGGAATTCGGAGAATCCCTGTCCGAAATTCGGAGAATCCCTGTCCGAAATTCGGAGAATCCCTGTCCGGAATTCGGAGAATCCCTGTCCGGAATTCGGAGAATTCCTGTCCGGAATTCGGAGAATCCCTGTCCGGAATTCAGAGAATCCCTGTCCGGAATTCAGAGAATTCCTGTCCGGAATGTAGAGAATTCCTGTCCGGAATTGGGAGAATTCCTGTCCGGAATTCGGAGAATTCCTGTCCGGAAATCGGACAATTCCTGTCTGGCATTCGGAGAATTCCTGTCCGGAATTTGGAGAATTCCTATCCGGAATTCGTAGAATTCCTGAACGGAATTCGGAGAATTCCTATACGGAAATCGTCGAATTCCTGTCTGGAATTCGGAGAACTTCTGTCCGGAATTTGGAGAATTCCTGTCCGGAATTTGGAGAATTCCTGTCCGGAATTCGGAGAATTCCTGTCCGAAATTCGGAGAATTCCTTCCTTTTCGGAGAATTCCTGTCCGGAATTCGGAGACCTGTCTGGAATTCGGAGAATTCCTGTCCGGAATGTAGAGAATTCCTGTCCGGAATTCGGAGAATGCCTGTCCGGAATTCGGACAATTCCTGTCTGGAATTCGGAGAATTCCTGCCCGGAATTTGGAGAATTCCTGTCCGGAATTCGTAGAATTCCTGTCCGGAATTCGTAGAATTCCTGTCCGGAATTCGGAGAATTGCTGTTCGGAATTCGGAGAATTCCTGTTCTGAATTTGGAGAATTCCTGTTCGGAATTTGGAGAATTCCTGTCCGGAATTCGGAGAATTCCTTCCTTTTCGGAGAATTCCTGTCCGAATTCGGAGAATTCCTTCCTTTCGGAAGAATTCATGTCCGAATTTGAGAATTCCTGTCCGGAATTCGGAGAATTCCTGTACGGAACTCGGAGAATTCCGGAATTTGGAGAACTCCTGTCCGAATTTGGAGAATTCCTGTTCGAATTTGGAGAATTCCTGACTGAATTTGGAGAATTCCTGACTGAATTTGGAGAATTCCTGACTGAATTTGGAGAATTCCTGACTGAATTTGGAGAATTCCTGTCCGAATTTGGAGAATTCCTGTCCGGAATTCGGAGAATTCCTTGTCGGAGAATTCCTGTCCGGAATGTAGAGAATTCCTGTCCGGAATTTGGAGAATTCCTGTCCGAATGCGGAGAATTCCTGTCCGGAATTAGAGAATTCCTGTCCGGAATTTGAGAATTCCTGTCCGAATTCGTAGAATTCCTGTCCGGAATTCGTAGAATTCCTGTCCGGGATTCGAGAATTCCTGTCCGGAATTCGAGAATTCCTGTCCGAATTTGAGAATTCCTGTCCGGAATTCGGAGAATTCCTGTCCGGAATTTGGAGAATTCCTGTCCGGAATGTGGAGAATTCCTGTCCGGAATTCGGAGAATTCCTGTACGGAATTCGGAGAATTCCTGTACGGAATTCGGAGAATTCCTTCCTTTTCGGAGAATTCCTGTCCGGATTGTTACCCGTAATGCTGGGTAGGCACCTTTACGTGGTGTGCTACGGGGTAAGGTCTACCACGGTTACATTGCCAGCTACAGGCAAATCCTGACCCAACGAATACCTTCCTCATTATCCAACTCCGTGGTACTTATGAGGGTGTCGCTAAGTCGGTGGCCTCTCGTTAAGTAAGTACTACATCAACACTTCCTTCCTCTCCCTAGTTATGGTGAAGATGGGCGTGGCCAGGAGTAGTAATCCTCATGCTTTTGTTATTTTTGTTTAAGACTGGAATCAAGGACCACTCCCCTTCTTGATTTCTGATAGCATTTTAGATAAGGATCTCAAAAGTAAAACATGAGTATCACTAGTGTCCAATCTACGAATTACACCGTAACAATGCTAATGCTAATGCTAAAAATTCCTGTCCGGATTGTAGAGAATTCCTATCCGGAATTCGGAGAATGCCTGTCCGGAATTCGGACAATTCCTGTCCGGAATTCGGAGAATTCCTGTCCGGAATTTGGAGAATTCCTGTCCGGAATTCGGAGAATTGCTATTCGGAATTCGGAGAATTCCTGTCCGGAATTCGAGAACTCCTGTCCGAATTCGAGAATTCCTGTCCGGAATTCGGCTAATTCCTGTCCGGAATTCGGAGAATTCCTTCCTTTTCGGAAGAATTCCTGTCTGGAATTTGGAGAATTCCTGTCCGAATTCGGAGAATTCCTGTACGGAACTCGGAGAATTCCTATCCGGAATTTGGAGAATTCCTGTCCGAATTTGGAGAATTCCTGTTCGAATTTGGAGAATTCCTGACTGAATTTGGAGAATTCCTGACTGAATTTGGAGAATTCCTGACCGGAATTTGGAGAATTCCTGACTGGAATTTGGAAAATTCCTTATTGGAATTTGAAAAATTCCTGTCCGGAATTTGGAGAATTCCTGTCCGGAATTCGGAGAATTGCTTCCTTTTCGGAGAATTCCTGTCCGGAATGTAGAGAATTCCTGTCCGGTATTTGGAGAATGCCTGTCCGGAATTCGGAGAATTCCTGTCCAGAATTTGAAGAATTCCTGTTCGGAATTTGAAGAATTCCTGTCCGGAATTCGGAGAATTCCTTCCTTTTCGGAGAATTCCTGTCCGGAATTTGGAGAATTCCTGTTCGGAATTTGGAGAATTCCTGACCGGAATTTGGAGAATTCCTGACCGGAATTTGGAGAATTCCTGACCGGAATTTGGAGAATTCCTGTCCGGAATTTGGAGAATTCCTGTCCGGAATTTGGAGAATTCCTGTCCGGAATTCGGAGAATTCCTGTACGGAATTCGGAGAATTCCTTCCTTTTCGGAGAATTCCTGTCCGGAATGTAGAGAATTCCTATCCGGAATTCGGAGAATGCCTGTCCGGAATTCGGACAATTCCTGTCCGGAATTCGGAGAATTCCTGTCCGGAATTTGGAGAATTCCTGTCCGGAATTCGGAGAATTGCTGTTCGGAATTCGGAGAATTCCTGTTCGGAATTTGGAGAATTCCTGTCCGGAATTCGGAGAATTCCTTCCTTTTCGGAGAATTCCTGTCCGGAATTCGGAGAATTCCTTCCTTTTCGGAAGAATTCCTGTCTGGAATTTGGAGAATTCCTGTCCGGAATTCGGAGAATTCCTGTACGGAACTCGGAGAATTCCTATCCGGAATTTGGAGAATTCCTGTCCGGAATTTGGAGAATTCCTTTTCGGAATTTGGAGAATTCCTGACCGGAATTTGGAGAATTCCTGACCGGAATTTGGAGAATTCCTGACTGGAATTTGGAGAATTCCTGTCCGGAATTTGGAGAATTCCTGTCCGGAATTCGGAGAATTGCTTCCTTTTCGGAGAATTCCTGTCCGGAATGTAAAGAATTCCTGTCCGGTATTTGGAGAATGCCTGTCCGGAATTCGGAGAATTCCTGTCCAGAATTTGGAGAATTCCTGTCCGGAATTCGGAGAATTGCTGTTCGGAATTCGGAGAATTCCTGTTCGGAATTTGGAGAATTCCTGTTCGGAATTTGAAGAATTCCTGTCCGGAATTCGGAGAATTCCTTCCTTTTCGGAGAATTCCTGTCCGGAATTCGGAGAATTCCTTCCTTTTCGGAGAATTCCTGTCCGGGATTCGGAGAATTCCTGTCCGGAATTTGGAGAATTCCTGTCCGGAATTTAGAGAATTCCTGTCCGGAATTTGGAGAATTCCTGTCCGGAATTCGGAGAATTCCTGTCCGGAATTCGGAGAATTCCTGTCCGGAATTCGGAGAATTCCTGTCCAGAATTTGGAGAATTCCTGTCCGGAATTTGTAGAATTCCTGTCCGGAGTTTGGAGAATTCCTGTCCGGAATTCGGAGAATTTCTGTCCGGAATTCGGAGAATCCCTGTCCGGAATTCGGAGAATCCCTGTCCGGAATTCGGAGAATCCCTGTCCAGAATTCGGAGAATCCCTGTCCGGAATTCGGAGAATCCCTGTCCGGAATTCGGAGAATCCCTGTCCGGAATTCGGAGATTCCCTGTCCGGAATTCAGAGAATTCCTGTCCGGAATGTAGAGAATTCCTTTCCGAAATTCGGAGAATTCCTGTCCGGAATTCGGAGAATTCCTGTCCGGAAATCGGAGAATTCCTGTCTGGAATTCGGAGAATTTCTGTCCGGAATTCGGAGAATTCCTGTCCGGAATTTGGAGAATTCCTGTCCGGAATTCGTAGAATTCCTGTACGGAATTTGGAGAATTCCTATACGGAATTCGGAGAATTCCTGTTCGGAATTTGGAGAATTCCTGTTCGGAATCTGGAGAATTCCTGTCCGGAATTCGGAGACCTGTCCGGAATTCGGAGAATTCCTGTCCGGAATTTGGAGAATTCCTGACCGGAATTTGGAGAATTCCTGACCGGAATTTGGAGAATTCCTGTCCGGAATTTGGAGAATTTCTGTCCGAAATTCGGAGACTTCCTGTCCGGAATTTGAAGAATCCCTGTCCGGAATTCGGAGAATCCCTGTCCGGAATTCGGAGAATTCCTCTCTGGAATTCGGAGAATTCCTCTGCGGAATTCGGTGAATTCATCCGCGGAATTCGGAGAATTCCTCTCCGAAATTCGGAGAATTTCTCTCCGGAATTTTAACATAAATTTTCCATAAAAAATTCTAATATATATTAAATTTTCCATAAAAATCCTAAATTCCTAATAAATTCGGATGGATTAAGACAACAAATCCATACTGAGATAATAAAAATAAATAACGAGAAAGGTCTATTCGGTGGTTGAATAGTCATTACTAGACAATAATCCTTTGCATTTCGCTACGATATGATTGTCTTGATAGAGAGCAATGCAATTGCATTGTTTGTGGGTATTTCCAATCATTGCCAGTTACGGTAAGAGCAATCGGATACGGCAGCCGTATCTGAGCCAGTAGTGTTTGAGCTGCGGTGAGCTCGTAATTCTGTGTACAGAATGCGTAGGAATGGTGGTACGGTTGAGTTTTCTTCGGAAATGGGCGATATTGCTGAAGTTCTGTTTGCTCGTTATCAGATGCAGAATAAATTAATAGTCGAGCACGCGCTGTAGTATTTTGTATAACACAAAATATTGCTTGCAATCCAGCATTTTATGCTGGACAACGTGTGTTAAAGAGTTAAACAGATCTGTATATACATCGTCATAATCGAGGGGGTTATAAGCAGAGGGGTGTAAGTGACATTTTGGTCAAAATTGTTTAGACTACAGCAAAAAATACTTTGGTTCTTGAGCTTTTTGCGACAATATGTTTATATATTTTGAACGATGTTTACAAAAAATGTTAAAAATCACAGAAAATTAGTAATTCTCAATGAAAGAATGTCTCCTTTAAGCAAACGCGTTTGCTCGGTATAAGGCACAGAAAGGGGTAATGCCTTCTTGAAATGGATGCGTCTGCCCGATATAGGACTAAAGATATTGATAACCCCTTTTTTAAATGGTAGCGTCTGCCCGGTACAAAGCGAAGGGATGATATAATGCCTTCATTAAATGAATACGTTTTCTCGGTATAAGGCGAAAAGAATAAATAAAGGATTATTCATAAAAACGTCTATCCCTAACGAAATAAAGAGTGGCGATAGCCTATTCATTATAACCGACCCCGTCTGCCAGATATAATAAAGGATTTGCAAGTGGCGTTTGAAATTTCGAAAACTACTTCTACATATTCTGTAAGGCCTTCCTAGGAGGAGCGGGAAGATGCATGGCTACCAATTACGTAGTATTAACCCATGCACAGCAACTAACATGATGACTATCATCGTGACGTGATTGCCTAAGACATGCGTGATGCCACCTGGTATATCATGAATTGGGCGATTTTGTGCATAATTTTTAGAACATTACCTGATAGACCCAGGCAATTACCAAAATTCAACACTAGGGGTGTTACTTATCTTATGCCGAAGGATCGGAATACTTTGAGCCCAGCCAAATACAGACCAATTACGTGTTTTCCGGGTATGTATAAAGTGCTGTCATTGGTACTAGCGAAAAAGATGCAGAACCATTGCGACAACCTGATGACCGAGAAACAAGAAGGTTGTTGACGCAGCACACAAGACTACAAGAATTAGCTCACCATTCATGAAGTCGTTGGGCAGACCACCCACATGCAAAGAGTATTACTTCGACTATACGAAGGCGAACGACTCAGTAGCGGTTGGTTGGTTGGTTGGTTGGTTGAAGGCGAAATATACAAGTTAAGAAGTCCTTTCATCGTGTCAACGGTATTTCGAAATGATTCTTGTTTGTCGGTTAAAGATAGCAGTGGGTAATAATTATTTTAAATTAATATTAATATATATTCAAATATTGCTACGAATGCGCCCTTTCGATTCTAAGATTATGGAATAAAGGGAGGAATGTAAAAATGACAGGGCAGTCAGAATTGAGTCGGGAACAAAAAAGGACGTGGAAGCAAGTTTATCCGCTCTTACCTCTTTTTGTCTTTTTATCCGAAATATCCGAGAAAACCCTAAACCAATGATCTATTAGAAGTTTCGTCGATTTCGCCTACTTACGCAGGTGTTTTGTTGGAAACTTTGTTACGTTGATGTCAGAAGTGGGGTATCGTCATGCCTTCCACTCAGATTGTGGCCATTAACACCATACTAGGTGAAAAGTTCAAAAGCTGAATGATCAGATCATCTCCAGCTTAGACGAAATGCGATCCGAAGTGAAAGATTTTGGTACCGAACGGGAATGTGTTGGTGAGGTTTTTTTTTTATTGTCTTTATTAATGAGGTTTTCGGCAGTGTGTTGGTGAGGTTAATTACTTGAAAAATATTTGTGTGGGCTTCGTGGCAGTGCGGTTAGCGACGTTAATCGTCTAGACGCATGGGCTATGGAGTGTGGGTTCGATTCCTGCCCTGGTAAGGAGGAAAAAATAAAAAAACTCGTCGGATTTGTTAAAGAATGTTTTGAAAATTCTCAAAATTATCCGAATTTTATTTTGTTGCCCCCTCAAAATATTATTTTTTGGCAAAAAAAAAATCCGAGGGGGAGGGGGACAAAATAGATTTTAAATATTTGTATCGGCCTAATCGTAAAAAAAATGTCCCTACCAAATAAACTCCCAAGTAACATTTCAAGTTTTATTCCGCTCTAGAAATGGTTTTCAAGATCGAATTACAAGAACTGACAATAAAACCCATTACTACAGGATTACCTTCTGATGACCACTATAAGAGTAAGATATGTCCAAGTGGCCCTCTCTAGATTACCACTATAAACCTCTTATAAGAGTATATAAAAATCCGTTTCAAGCACCCGCAAAAAAGGGAATTTGGCTGCGGCAGCTGTCAAAATTTTGCTTTGAAAAAAGAGAAACAAAATCTTGCAAACAAATAATAACAAACTAAAGTGTTGATGAAAATCATGATGAGGACGACTACAAAATAATACTTTTTCAAAGTTTTTTCTCCAATGTACTTTCATGGAAATGAGGTGCGCGGTCGATTTCATGGTGCAAAAATGAGATTAAGCACTACGCGCCCGCAAAATAATATAGTTTTGGGCAATGAATTTAAAATTATTATAATATCAATAACGTAAATCTTCACTAAACTAATTGATATTACACCCAGATATGTTTGTTTTTTTTATACCCTTTACCAAAAACCTGTTTTTTGCGGCGAAAACACCGTCTAATCATAAATTCCAGTGATAAATTTCACTGACATGAAGATGGTTCTCCATTTCCAATATAGCCATCATAGATTTCGATCAGAAAAATGTTGCTCTTATTAAACATCGTTATAAACCCTTTGCAATGTAAATATTCTTATTGGGGTTATTCATTTGACCACATTACGACCCAAAATTATGGCTTTGATCAAGCTTTGAAAATTGGACTTATTATGCTCTTCGTTACAACCGTAGAGCTGCTAACAAGACCAGTCGGCATTTGACGTTTGAAGCTTTTCGAAC
The DNA here is from genome assembly GCF_024139115.2 of Armigeres subalbatus. Taxonomy (NCBI): domain Eukaryota; kingdom Metazoa; phylum Arthropoda; class Insecta; order Diptera; family Culicidae; genus Armigeres; species Armigeres subalbatus. Next base: position 104,085,537 of record NC_085139.1, on the reverse strand, counting down.
AGATTTATTAGAGGTTTATGGATAGCAATAAGATCGCCAATAAATCTGAGCAACTAGCCATGGTGACTGCTGTCATAAATCCGCTATAAGAATTAAATAAATCTAACAAGCATGTAAATTGTTACTTGGGCTATGTTTCTGTCAATTGCTGTTAGGGTAACGGCTGTATTTTGGACCGGGCTCATATTTTGGACCACCCAGCTGAATTTTACATTTTTATCACGCAAAAATAAATAAAACATGCAACATTTATATTTTATCGCAAAAAGAAACTATCCATAAGGTATCTCCTACATTTGTTTCTTATAAAGTATAACAATTATTAAGAAAATTTTCACGCATTTACCCATTCCGGCTGGATTAGGCCAAAACCAAGACGACATTGTAAAATTGAAGTCAACTTTCAAAAGCTGTAAGTTTATTTGTACATAGATTTAAAACATGTGAATGATATCGTTGACTTATTAAAATCTAATTGAAACAGTTTCATATCTCGAGCAAAACAATTTAAGTTTAAAACAGTATTCTGAGGCATGTCCAAAAAAGTTTCATTTTTCAATGAACCGAACATATTTTTGACATATTTTCTTTTTAAGTTTTAGATTTCTTAAACTTTTGTTTTCTAGTATAAAACCATTAATAAATTACTGTTCATACCTCGGTTCATACAGCATTTACAAATTAACGCTCTCCGTCCGTGCTGCTTGCCAATGCAACGGAGTTCCGCGTTCTACGATTATGTTTCGATTGAAAAAAGAATGTGCAAGAGCAAGGAAGAACCGGGCAACCCTCTACTATCAATGGCGCAAATGGAACAGATCTGGTAAATTACATAAAAAATATGGCAGGGTAGGAGTGACCATGTGCATACGTCATGACAATGGGCCGCATGTTTGTTTTGTTTTGATGATGCTGTACCGAGTGGTACTGAAATTGATATGAGTTTCAATACCCTTAGCTGGTAAATATTGCTCTAAGCTTTTGAGTGCTTATAAAGGTGTATTGCTTAACAAGGATTTAAGGATAAAAATGCCATACATGCTTGAGATTTCTAATTTAATCTAATAGTAACGTAACTTGGCAAGCAATTCAAAGTTGTTCGAGTGGTCCAAAATATGTTCAATAGGTGGTCCAAAATAAAAACAGGTGGTCCAAAATTAAATCTCACATATCTTCAGAATTTATGATAGTTTGATTCTTTCGGTAGGATTTACAACATTTTTATCAACAAATTCTACCTAGCATTCACTACTTTTCAGTTGCATAGGTATTTGAGCAAGCATTATTACAAAATCTTACTTTTATTCGAAAAATTGTTCAACCATCTCCTAAAGTGGTCCAAAATACCTCCCTTACCCTACTAGTTAGCCAGATGCTATTGACAGAGTCTGACGGGCATTTTATATTCCGCGTTAGTATTGTCCTGTTCGTGTAAGTTAATCCGAGTTACTCGTCATCTAAAGTGATCCTGAGTTGAATATAAGGGGCCGCACTCTTATTACGTACGTATTACACCCCCTACCTAGGCTGACCATACGTACCGTGTTTAACGGGACAGTCCCGTTTTCAGGCCTTATTAAGCTGTCCCGTCGTAATCTAAAAAATCCTCAATTTGTCCCGTTTTTTCATTGATTCTTCCAAAGATTTTTGAAAACTTTGTTTTCGTGATTTTTTATGGGTATAAGTTCTTCCAAAGAGATCCAAAATATTATTCAAACAAATTCAACATTTTAGGCAGGAATCTAAAACTAAATACAAACAAAAGTGGACGCAACCCATAAAAAGTGTGAGATGTTATAAGTGTTGCTTTTGAAAGAATGCTATCAAGGTTTTAGACAGTTGATGACAACAGGTGACAACGGGAGATTTTTTCATATAGTTTCATTTCAATTATCTTTTTCTGCTTATCTCGAAGGCGTTAAAATTTGGCCAATTTCATGAGTGGATTGATTGGAACCAGTAACTTGGTAGGAAGTATATCCTGAAAATCAGGTCAAATTGAGTCAATATAATGATGCGCAGGGACATCGATTTCAATCGATTGATTCTTTTTGAAACATTAAGAATTATTCAGTCTTCTCGAATAATTCTGAATATATTGAAATCATCTACTGTGAAAAAACGACGGCATACAAAAATAGTTTATAGGTGAATCAGCTGAATGAAATCGTATTTAAGGCAGTTTCAAACCGAGGGAAAATTTGTTCGGATCTCGGACCTTACGTACTTTGAGGCTAGTTTACAGATCAAGAGCTTGTCTGCAAATTTTGCTTCCATATGTGAGGGCGGGATTTATTGGATTCTGTTGTAGGAAAGAGGTACTTTGACTTTTTTTTTACATTTTCAATTGTTTAGAATTGGAAAAGTTTTATATTGGTCAGTAATAAAATCCATGTTCAAAAAGAATAAAATAAAATATTTCAGAATACCACATTTTTTTTAACAAATTTTTGAAAAATGCCTAATATGTGGTTTCTTTGTGTTTTTTTCCGCGCCCTTTTGAAGAGTGAAATGTTTGTAGTTTAGTATTTTTCCACAACTAACTTAACCCTTAAGTCACTCTAAAAAACTTCTTAAACGAAAACTGAAAATCAAGCTCAAAGGTTTTGAAATTTCCACAGCTCTTGAATTTTGTCACAAGGTTTTTTGACATGTCCCGTTTTGCAAGTGCGTTTGTCCCGTTTTTTCGCCGAAATGATCTGGACAGCCTTCCTACCATCATGTAAGATTTTTCCATACATTTTTTTTTATTTATATGAATGCGTAAAATACGACAGACCCTCCTTCCCTTCATAGGTGCTTACGTAATATGTGTACGGCACCTAACACGACGGGTGGTCTTCTTCCGAGGTGGTGCGTAAGCGATTCGTTAAAAATTTCTCCAGGAACTGCCGCGGCACTGCAACCATTGCACTATGGTCCAAGGTGTAGATTTACGCGGAAAAAAATGTTGTTCTACAAAGTTTGGAAAAGTGAGGCCATCATTATGGCGCTATCAAAAAATAGCATTATACATATACCATTATACATATAAACAAAAAATTACAGAATACTTTCAAGTAATGTTCTCCAAAGTTATAACGCAACTTATTCCAATAAATTTTGCTAAAAAACTGTTTCTGTAGCTCTCAAGTATGGCTGATTCAGAGCAATTTTACCTAATTGGCTTAGGGTGTCCCTAAAAACAGTATATTTGATCTGCTATATCGAAAGCTGCTCCAATTGTAGCAAACCAAAAAAATATGTTCACACGGTATTTGAAAAAATAACTCATATTCTTAATTATGTCAAAGATTTGGAGATAGATTTTCTTATCTCAAGTTTTATCAATTAGGTAATGATTTTTTTTAACTCAACAACGGAAAAATATAATAAAAAATAAAAAATCTATAGCTTTTCATTCATTTTATCATTATCACCCTATTGCAAGATTTACGAGACGCATTTTAGCGTATGAATTGTGATTCTGGGCTGACTGGTTGAATTTTTGATACTTTTCGAAAACATGAAAAGGTCTAATGCATAAGTTATGAAATTGATGATTACACAACTATTATGCCAAATGACCATTATGCCAAACGGCAATTATGCCAAACGACCTTTATGCCAAACGGCGTTATAGCAAACGACTTTATGCCAAATGACCTACCACCGTTTGTTTGCTGCTATGTCAGAGTCGTGCCGGCGTGCGGTCAACATTTGCATGAGATTTTTTTGTATCGGCTTGTGCGCAGCGCAAACAGCACAGAATAGAGTTTAATTACCTGTGGCGCAAAGCCTAGAAGGAGTGCTATCCGTAGGTCAGCTTCTGATTTTTAAGAGTTCAACGGTAAGTGTTACATCGGCAATTTTATTACTCAAATGTTTAGGGAAAACAGAGGAATAGTAATCTAATAAATTAGCAAAGATTTGTTATCAGTTAGGGAATTTTGTAGAACAACGACTTTTAGAAGATAGTGTTTTTATGCACTTAAAAGGTTGGTTTGGTTGGTTTGGTTCTTTATTATAGACCTTTGAACCGTATTGGTTATTCGGGTCCGTACTTAAAAGGTTGAAAATCACTTTAACATGGTCAAAACGTAAACGGAACGAATCACAATGTTCACAAGACTTGTAGAGCATTGAAAATAGCCCAAAAACATTGAATTGGCTTGAGCCACCTCGAAATTTTATCCGAATTAGCTGAAAATTTGACAGAAGGCTTATTTTAGCATATGAATTGTGACTCTGGGCTGACTGGTTTAATTTTTGATACTTTTTGAAAACATGAAGAGGTCTATTATGCATAATATGTTAAATGTTTCTAATGATTGTCACTTGAACGTTATAAGAGAGATGTTTCGAATTGATTATTGTGAATTAAGATCAAATTCTATCAAATCACTGCTCGAAGGAACTTTGGTAGAGTTTTTATTATCCGCTTATTTCACTTAAAATCGTTTTACCTCTGGGTCAGCAGCAAGATCGTCGTTGACTAAAACAAACTACAAAATAGCAAAATTGTAAATGTTTTAGAGAAAAACTATTTTTTACATTGATTAATTTGATTAATTCTTGCAGGTAACCGTTAGAATTCGAAATGAGCAAAAAAGCTCGTTTCGGCATCCAATTAGAATATACAACACCACCTTTTCATTACTATCACATTGGCAACCCGTTAACCAAGACGAACCTCTGCCATAAAACCTAACCCCCAGATTCCAATAAAATTCCGCAGGAGCTCGTGGCGAGTGCAGAGGTGTTCTCGGCTTGCAGTGGGCGAGTGACTGCATCATCAATTCCTTCCCATCCCCGATGACCGTGAGGACGTGGCCAGCGCCGTTATCGACCATCCAAAATACTAGAGCTCTCGGACTGTGCACATTGAGGTTGAAGAGCAAATCCCATGCTTCCATCCATTGGTTTCCCTGTGCAATTACGATTGTTCTGGTCGATCATGGAGTAGCAACTACGAAATGCACGGTCGTCATGCTCATGCTCATGCATTAATGCGAGGGAAGATATGATCCCTTCTTTCAGAGGATGGCAGAAGGTCCAGTAAAAGGCAAAAGTTCCTTACTTCAATTCAAGCATTCACTCGGTTAGAGGCAAGGGAAGATGTGATTCCTTTATTTAGAGGATGTATTTGCTCGACAAAAGGTAAAACACGACATAGTTCCTTTGTTCAATTCAGGCGTTTGCTCGGTTTAAGGCAAAGGAACATATGATCCCTTCATTCAGAAGATATTTTTGCCTGGCAGAAGTCAAGAGAGGGAATGGTGGCTCCACCCCTGTACCTCGAATGCCATTACCCCGAAGGCCACTACCCCGAAAGTCCATTACCCCCAATACATTTCGAATCTGTAGTTTTCAGCTATCACTATTTTTAACACCCACGGATAGTGATGAATCGTAAAATGACAACTTTTGAGAATAATTTGCTTGGAATAAAAGTATATACTACTTAGAGTTACTTAGAGAAACGCATTAAAGGTTCTGTTTAATCAACATTTTTGACTTTTCGTATAATTAACTTAAATTATCATTCTACGCCATTATTGTCTGAAAAGTTCTATTCTACGAAATGGTGTAAGTAAGGAGATAACGCCTTCTTTCTATAAACATAAGATGTACAGTGGAAATAATACCTTATTTAAATTAACGCATTTGCACGGTATAAGGCAAGCATAGGAGTTATTGCCTTCTTTAGATGAATGCATTTGTCCGGTATAAGGCAAACAGAGGAGGTAATGACTTTTTCAAATGAACGCATTGGCCCGGTTTATGGCGAACAGATATGATAATGCCTTCTTTTAATGAACGCATTTGTCGAAACTAAGGCAAACAGAAGATAACCCAAGCAGCACGCTTGTCATCAATGAGTTACTGTGACCTATGTACGACCAAATCAAGTCATATATGAGTTTCTGCAACCAAATCGACCTAAATTGTGCTACTCGGGAATGGTTGAAGGAGATCAGAGTTGATAACGTTCGCATATTCGACGAACAAAAGAGATCCTCTCATTCTAGGGTCTTGTCACCATGCCTTTCTTGTCACAGTAAGGTTCATCGCCGGCAAACTTCAGAAGCAACTTTTCTACCCCTTTATTCTGTTTAAATACATGGTCGCTAGTCGACTCAAGCCCAGTCGACGTGGGCTGAAATTTCCTCCAGATCCCTGCATTGAGCATTAGAACGTGCTGCGAAATTCTCACCTTAGATTTAATAGTCTTCCAAGCTAGCACATGATATGTAACGGGATTTTTCGGAAGGAGAATTATTCATTCTTTACTGTTTTCAAACAGTTCTAGTCTAATGACACGAATCGCGAGACCATCACGGTGAACCTTGTAAAAGGACTGTCGGATCAAAAAATAAGCACGGATCTACGATAAAAATTCTCGTAAAAATTGTTTTATTTACTCGACTGGAGTCGCCTTGAATAAGTCGTAAAACAAGTCGCAACAATCATTCACATGAATTAGAAATAAATTTCTATTGATTATTTTTTTCCCATTAAATAAACTATAAACTTTAAATCAGGACTGTGTCGGGGTACTGGCTCATTCGGGGTAGTGTGCCACTCGGGATGATGGCATTCGTGATAGGGACTCAATGGAATGGAATTATGGGTGGTGTCAAGGAATCTAAATGGTTTCAGTTTCAGTTCAGGAATTTGCTTGGTTTAAGACACGGATATAAGATATTTTTTATATTAAGATATTTACACGGATATTAAGATATTTACACGGACAAGATAATTCCATTCTTTCAAAGGATGCATTTGCCCGGAAGACGACAAGAGTCGATATGATTTCTTCCTTCAATTCAGGCATTTACTCGGCTTAAGGAAAAGGAAACAATGATAATGATAATGGCGCCGAGTGAGTGCCTTTTTGACATTCAAGAGGTAGAAAATATTTACATATTTTAATCAATGCAGGCCTTGATTAATTGAAACCCATTGGCACTCACCCGGTATCAACAAACAAACAAAATGTCAAAATCTTTAATATTTCCTTTTTGTTATTCATGGGTTTGGTACTTTCCTAATACTTTTTTGTAATGATTTTATTTTATTTTTTAGCAATGGTAGAAGCCTATAAGAAGCCACAGCAAATCAACAAACATAAAATTATTATAATCTGCAATCAGACATCTGGGTGAGGCGATGAAGGAAATGTCAGAATGGATTCAAAACGACCGACTCACTAAAATCAAGCAGTATTTCCAGGGGAGGTAGTTGATGGGAACCTACGAATCGAGAATTATAAAAAAAGAGAACAGGCACTTTGGACTAAAGAAAAACACATTTTGGTGCTTTTACTTTCCCAAAGTTCTAACCGGAAAGTTTTGGAACTATTGTGGCTAACCTAGTCTCGAGTGGGCCGTTCAGTACGATATTCTAGTGCAGCTTAAGGGCAGGTGATCGGTGATACCACCTGAACCTGAACTGAATCGCCTCCAGAGTCACAATCCTCTGAATTCCGGTATTATAAAGCCTTCTTCCGCGAGCGCTGGTTGAACCACGTGTTTATCAAAACCAGTGTTGTAAAATGTTATTTGCATTATTTTTCATAATTTTCCCAGAACTTTTTTCAGTAGTAAGCTATCAACTATTAAGTATGGCAAACTTATAGCGCTTAAATGTGGCTACAACTTTGTCTAACAAGACATTGCTGTAAATATGTAATCTGGGGCGTGGGAGGCAAAATGTTATTCAAATGACATTATGTCAAATGACACGTGACATTTTGGAGAGATTTCACTCTCTAGCCTCAGATGTTATATTTAGAGCAATGTACTTTTGGACAAAAATATAGCACTATTCAAGCGTTATGCGTGCATCTAAAATTTTGAAGTAAATTCGGCTTCCGAAGAACGTTATGAACAAATTAGTCAAATGACATGCAGATGACATTTTACAAGCCTGATCAAAACCTTCGCAGAATCAATGTGGCAACCATTGGGATTCGCAAATGGTCGTATCACAGTGAACCTTTGTTCTCATCATTTGCGGTCCCCGGGCCCCGACGCATACAAAATTGCAGGAACTGCGTCGGCCAGTAAGATAAACCAGCGCCAGTGAATATCCGATCGACCCTCCGTCCTTAGGACCGCAAGTTTGATTCCCGTACCGTGCCTTTCGTTTGGTTACTATAGTCAAAGCCTCTGCCTACGCTCATATTCTACGGAATCATTAGATGACCGCCGCGCCGATACGGATCCAAGCCATCTTACTCGCCGTTGACTTGCTCCGGTGGATTCAGGGGGTTCTGGGGTAGGTCTTATAAAGCAAAAAAATGCTACAACTAAACTTGCAGTTATCCTAGAAAATAAAATAAAATTATTGCAAAAAATGCATAAAAAATAACCAAATCCTTGAACAACATAATATGGAACATATTTGACATTTGTTTGTTGATAACAGATGAGTGGCAATGTTCTCCAATGAATCAAGGCCTACATTGATTAAAATATGTAAATATTTTCTACCTCTTGAATGTCAAAAGGCACTCATTCGGCCGCCATTATCGTGCGCAAAATACTGGATTCAAGCATTTGGTTCGCACGGTTCTATGCAAGGGGAGATATGATCCTTTCTTACAAACCGTTTGCTAATAAAAGGGAGAAAAACAAAACAAACCACCAATGCCTATTTAATTCAATGCTTATCTATCTTGTTGGTAGGTGCGTCAACATTTGAAATGGTCCCGTTTTGACAGGGGACCTAATTTGTCACGGGACTGACGGGACTTGACAGGGGGCTTAATTTGTCACGCCGTCCAGTTTCCAATTATCATGTATTGCCCATATGAAAGAAACCACGTAACTGAATGGCTCAACAAATCTTACTTATCCATTACACAGCTCAAATAACAATTGTGCCAAATGACCTTATGCCAAACGACCATTATACCAAATGGCCGTTATGCCAAACGGCCATTATGCCAAAGGACTTTATGCCAAACGACTTTATGTCGAACGGAGTACAATCCAAACAAACAGTTTGCTTCATCGGCAAAAAAAGTCACGATGTCGCGTAATATTTTCCCGGAATGTTTTTTGGATTGTTCAAGAGAATTGTATGTTTTTTGAATTACATTGGTTTTTTAAATATGCATGGAAAGTTCTTCTGAATTTCCACGAAAAGTTGTTCAAAATAGGAACGGGATTTCTTTTCAAAGTTCCTCGAGACATTTCAAAATTTGGGACCGATTTTTTTGGAATTCATTTGATTTAAGTAATTTTTTTTTAGGATTTTTTTGGATTTTATACATTTAGGTTTACACGATCAAAAATACGACTGGAAAAAATCGTTTGAAAACAGAATTCTGTGTACTTGGAATCCATTACAAAATATTTTAGATTTTTATGGAAAGCCCTATTAAATATTGACCGTAATGTCATATGAATTTGCACACGAGTTTTGGAAGTAAATTATTGTTCCTGCTTTCTGGAATAAATGCTTTTCCAAAAGTGCCTTCAATGAAGAAATATTAAATGTATTTTAAGCAGTCGTGCCCCGTTGCGTTGCCAAACTTTTAAATTCCACTATTGCTAGTTTTACAAAAATCTACTTCTGCATAGATACAAAAAAAAATGATCTTGTTATAATCGAACATTTCGTTGCTGCAAAATTAACACTTCTGGCGATCAATATTATGGACATATAATATTCAAGATACCCCCTTTACCTTTTGTAAGAACTTGCGGAACAAACCTGGAAATAGAAAAAAAAGAAGGAAAAAAGTTAAACCAATGGAATATTACGGGGAAAACATTACTTCCACACAGTAGTGTAGTACTTTGATAGCGAAAACTTATTTTTATACTAAAACTAGTCGACCCGGCAGACGTTGTCCTGCATAGTAGGCGAAAATGCGCGTTGTGGACTTTCCATGCGAAATTTCCATACGGTTATTAGTTTTAGTTTTTACTGATTTACTCAACCTTACCCATGATTTTCGCATAAGGAAATATCATATAAACCCGTCGGAAACTATAACGAATGTTTCTGCTGAAGAAATGAAAAAAATCCATCCAGCCGTTTTCGAGTTATGCGGATACGAACACAGCATTTCATTTTTATATATAAGATTTATTTGATTCACAATAGAAAAAGCCGCAAATAATATATCAAATTGTATATTGGTTCGAATAATGTGTTACAGCCCACAAATGTTGATATAATTGACCTGTTTTCAAACGCTTTCTGACTGCATTATCTGAAACACGAGCAATAAAATCGTTAGATGTTTTTTGGTTTATAAAAAAATGACGAGCGATGTACCATACACGCTTATTTTTATCTACTCAGTGGCTGAGTAAAATTGTATTGCCATCTCTTTTTATTTCCCTAGGAAACTTTTCTTAATTTCGGTGGAAAAAAGCGACGGCAATACAATTTTGCTCAGTTACAGAGTAGATTTAAGTTAGAGTGTATGAATTGTTTAAGATCATAATGCCTGTATACTGAAAATAGGGAGGAAACGATTTGAGCAATATGTAGAAGTTCTCTTTTTCGGGAAAGGTAAATTCACATTCGATGCACAATAAGAACAGACAGGGATGCTATCATGCATTAGCTCGATACGACGAGATGAGTAGAAGTGCATGTTCTCTGCACTCTTAAAACAAATCGTAGATTTCTGTGAAATTTCACCGAAATATCAACAGCAAAACAATTCGGTAAACAACCATTTTACAGAAAACTCGGTGGTTTTGACAATTTAACAAAGGAAAAAATCACAGAAACTTGGTGCAATAATCACCGAACAGTTCTGCTGTTGACATTTCGGTGAATTTCACTGAAATTCATCGAAATCTGTGAAGTAATTTAAGTGTGTGTAATGTAGGAAATCGAAAATAACCTGACCAAAGCTCCTTTAATCATCATTCCACTAAAGAGACGATTCTTCATAACTACTCTAACACCACGGACGGAGCCTCAGGAGCTTATTTTGGAGCAATTTCCATAATGGAAGCAATTTCCACCCACTCGATAATGGTCTTTGTCCGCTGCATACCACCTCGTAATGTCCCAACTGCGCCCAGGAAGAAAGCTTGTAAGCTCTCTCATAATTTATATTACCTTAATAATGGCACCAAAGGTGGCGTGATTCGTTCCCGTTTTTCATCCACTTCGTTTTACCGCAAAATGAATGGTTTTGCTGCCAGATCGATGGCAAGTAGACGGCACACTACTCAGAAATTCAATTTGTCAAATGCTACCATCATCAGCAGAAATAAAGGTGGGATGGCGAACACGAGCGCAATTTGCGTCCCAATTTTACGCCGACGACATTTCCTTCTCGGATTAGCAAGACGCTCGATCCGCCGTCGAGGCTCAATCTAATTTTGCGAATTGAATTGCGAAGTTATCCTTGATTGGAAAAGTTGCTCCGCGGTTCCCACGTCTGCCATCATGGGAGCAACAACACACCTTTGGGGGTGGGAACGGAAATGAACCTCCTGGCGGTGGCGCACCTAAACCCCGGCCCCGGTTGTAATCTCTGCGCTGCAATTTTATTGCTTTTCTCGTCCTTTGCACAAGGCCGCAAACACTCCCACGGAGCTTACAATGGCATATCTCATTTCATCCCTTTCATTTTTCTTCATGACACACCGAAATTTCCATAACAATGGCGAGATGATCCACCTAACCAGAGGAGGGGATGTTGCTAACCCATCCATCGTCATGCCGTTGTTGTCTCCAGTTTCGTCGTTGTCGTTTGGTGACCTCCCATGGAAGTGGGATGCATCATGTGTGTATGCCAAATGGCAGCCCTACATCGTCCGACCGGCGGGCGAATGCTCCTCCATGTAGGTACGTGACAATGGCAGTGGGACAAGAAAAATGACGGCAACAGCGACGGCTAATACGACGGGGCGGCAGCCACTTATGTTAATACATGGATAACATAATAGCGATAGATTCCATCGAAGCACGGATCAGCGATTTGATGGCGATCCATAAACTTAGATTATTTCTATGCTCTAAGAATGTAAACGAAGCGGTTCCTCCCGCGAACGAAAATAAAGACATTTCCATTCATTTGGTAATATATAAGTTGTTTTTCTGGGTCGGAGAAAGATGAGCCATCGACTGGAGCTTCCAGGCAAAATAAATAACAAAGCGATAGTGAGTCACAGCTAACAGACAAAGAGGTCCGAGAATAGAATCTAATTACAAACGTGTTTTGAATTGCCAATGCGTACCACTGGATCTAATGCTCGACCTTACAGATTTTACTTTGAAAACCTCAGCGGAAGTGAAGATGCCCGTCCGTTTCCTATGTGTATTTGTATAGACATCCGTGACAGTTGATAGACGTCGGACAGGATGCGGGGTGTTCGGGTCGCCACTCGAAGACGACGACGAAGGAGGGAGTAAGCCACTGTCGCTCGTTGTCACGTTGCTGCTTAGGACATTTATTGGCCCTCTGAGACCTCATAAACGGGAAAGCGTTTGGATGGTATTTACTTTCGCCAGTGGCGATGTCGCGAGAGCCAACAACTTCATCACCACTGCTAACCATAATAATATCCTTCGTTGAGGATTTTGCCGCCTCATCATTTGCGGGGCAACCGCGTCGCGTCGCCTGGGCTTGGACCAATTGCTATATCTTAATAAATCTTCGCTTTCTCGTACCGAATTGGGACGGATCCTGACGATGGTGGTTGGGGGCAGAAAGTTGAGCTAAGATAAATTCCGTGAACGTGATCCATGGAAGCTTTCTTCTAAATAGTCTGTGGTAAACAGATACGCAAGCGTTTATCTTATTGGGAATAACGAGAAGTTTTGTAGCAGATACATAGATTGGTACATAAATATTTCATTATGTAGTTCCTAAACATTTGAGAATTTTTGATCTAAGTCTTTTACCAAACCATCTCGGATTTTAGATGTAGTAAACAAGCCTTGTTAATCGACACGATTAGCGCACCTCACTTTGGTCATTTTGACCCACTATCCCCAACAGCCAACGGTGAGTGTGATAGGAGTGCACTCAACTGATAAGATACTTCTGCACTCATATGAGAGTTGGCGCGAAAGGTAATAAAAACAAAAAGCGAAACAGGATAGACAAAACTCGTTCAACGTTGTTCAACATCTTTCCACGCATTCCATAGAATATTAGTAAATTAATTAAGATACCAAGTGAATTAAACCATATAAATATCGGTAAGCTAATTCCTTATGAATACAGTGATAGTGAAATCAAGATTTCTCTCTAAAAATTAGGCTACGACCAGCTATAGTGTATTAGCATATGTGCTAAGGTAGTACACGATTTTGCTATCAGAACCGGTGAGAAAATTACAAAATTTCCCACATTATCGAATTAAACATGAATTATACCGATATCATACAGCTCGATTTGCGCATACCCGTAAACTAGAAGTCCATCCGGCTCAATTAGTACCCGTAGCGAAGGCCAGTGAGGACACTAAACGTAAGTGCAAAATATGATTTATATAATGTTAAGCTCTAAGGATACTACTATGTTGTACCCGTCATCAGGGGTTCACAAGGCCACTTTCACGGTACATTTTACCCAAGCCTAAAATTGTATGAAGATAAATTCATGCTGATGAAGAATTTCATAAATCTCGTGTAGTAAATAAGTTCTATGTGTCTTCTAATAGGAAAATTATATTCTCCAATTCATCAACGGATTACGTGCGTATCAAACTCATTTCCGTGACGGAGAATTATAATTCCGGAACCTCTCGTTGAAACGACTTTCAACAAGCCTATGTGCATGTGATTAGCTGTAGATCAGTGATTGCGTGTTGATCCTTGGAGTATGCAGAGTTTACCATAATTAATCGTTGCTCATGACATTATTAATAGATGTGTGCATATGTTGCGAGGCCATCACCATCCCCTCAGCGACCCCACTCTCTAGCTTCGAGGCCCTCCCCGGTGGTACACGTGGCCTTTTGGCCTTTCTCGTATACAAAGTATATGTTAAGGCTATAAAAACGCTCCAAAAACGAACTTTTTATAGGAGGCCCGGGGACCCATAGTGTTATATACCGATCGTGTGTGTGTTTTTTTCCTAAGCAATGGAGGGGGAATCTACTCAACAGACATCCTGGGTTGTCCAGGAAGTGCGGGGTTAGGGACCACCTCCAAGAGCAAACGAGGGAGGCAGGACTACATCCCCGACCCGCTAAACCGTTTCCATTGCCGCCAAGCCCAACGTCCCTTCGGTACAACCAGAAAGTAATGCTTCAAAGGGGGGGCAGTGCACAACGCACCCTCGAGGTAAGCTGCGTGTCCTTGCAGCATTGAACATGGTGACTCGCTGTTTTAGAAGAACACCATGGTATCGTGCCAGCGCGTTGCCGGCTTTCCAGGTAGCCTTACCACGCCCTATGTCCTCGGAAGGTGGGAAGGGTCGACTTCGCGCCTGCTTCCCTCTGCACGGCTGGTATCAAGAATGATGCCGCGTGCACCCCAAATTGACGAGGACCCCTTTCCGTCCTCAGGCTCGGAACCCTCCCGGTTGACCGACGCCGCGAAAGCGACGATACCATGTTGTTCTTCGCGCGGCCACTTGTTCGATAAAAGGATCGAGCTCGACCACAGGGCACCGGTATGACCCATGAAGCCGACTCCGAACCCTTGGACCACCTCTTATTTGCGCCCGAACTAGCCATCCTCGAGTCCACGCGCCACCTTCTGTGTAGCTCCGAGGCGATCTGAACGATAGCCGATAAAACGGCGTTCCAGCCAACATCATCTTTACATATCCTCCGGACTAAGTTGTCCGGGGTAGTGTCCAGACCACATGTGGCAAGCATGTGGTCACGCATTGTGCGAAAACGTGGGCACACGAACAACACGTGTTCCGCCGTTTCCTCTAAACCTGCGCACACCGGACACTCGGGCGAGGCCGAGTGTCCGAACCGGTGTAGATACTGTCTGAAGCAACCATGGCCTGTAAGGACCTGGGTCAGGTGGAAAGTTATTTTCCCAAGTCGCCTCTTGACCCACGTACCTATCTCCGGTATCAGCCTATGTGTCCGTCTATCCTTAGTGGAACTGTCCCACGCACGCTGCCATTTGACCATTGAGGCCAACCTGACAGTCCTACGGATGCCTCTCGTGCCGCGCATTTCGAAACACTCTATGTCTTCACCAATAATGATGTCAATAGGAATCATACCGGTGATGACATGCATCGTGCGACACGGTACGGCACGCGCTCGCAACTCTTAGGCACATGAGCCTATAAGTACTTTCAAACTTCGTTCTGTAGCAGTTAATACGCAGGGCCATGCCCCAAGCTCGCCTCCCATACCTCCATACCATATGGACAGAGCGACACTAGCCAGAAGCGTGCGCTTGCTGGCAGAAACCGCAGAGCTATTGGACATCATCCGGGACAATGCCACTATAGCTGAGGAGGCACGCTTGCAGGCGTAATTGACGTGGCTGCCAACGGTGAGCTTATCGTCGATCATTACCCCCAAGAGTTTGATGGAGCGTTCAGAGATGACCGTGCAGTTGCCTGCCCTTATCACCGCTTGTTGCTCCGACTTTCGGTTGTTGACAACAACCACCTCAGCCTTGTGGGCTGCAGTCAACTCCACCTCTTCGATCGATTCGCCGTAGACTTCCAGCGTAATATTGTCAGCGAAGCCGACGATTACCACGCCCACCGGGAACTTCAACCTCAACACACCGTCGTACATGACGTCCTATAACACCGGACCCAGTATGGAACCTTGCGGAACCCCTGAGGTTATGTCAACGCACTTCCGCCCGCCTCCGTGTCGTATACCAATACTCGATTCTAGAAGTAGCTTTCGAGAATCTTGTACAGGTACACGGGAATTCCAAGACGCAGGAGCGCATCTGCAATAGCTGTCCATCTGACACTATTGAATGCATTCCTCACGTCGAGAGTCACTACACAATAGCGACCCCCCTCCTCTAACGCTGGATAGCTATCTCCGTGGATTTTGTAATCGACTAGATAGCGTCTACGGTCGACTTACCCTTTCGGAAGCCAAACTGGTTACTCGATAGACCATCCGCGCCCTCCGTGCGTATCAACAACCTGTTGAGGATGATCTTCTCGAGCACCTTCCCCGCCGTATCATCTAGGCATATTGGTCTATATGCCGACGGATCACCAGGTGGTTTTCCCGTCTTTGGCAATAGTACCAAGCTCTGCCTTTTCCATGCTTCAAGGAAGACCCGCGATGATCCTCTCCAGCATCTCTGGAGATCGCTCTGTAGGGGCCATCGCCCTACGTGTCTTGGCCATTACGACCCTATAGGCGTCACCCCAAGGATTCGCATTGGCACTTTGACATAGGCTCTCGAAGCAGCCTTTTCTGCTTTATCTAATCTCAGTCTTCAGATCGGCTCTAGCGGCCATGAACGCCACCCGTCGTTCAACAGACTCCTCTACTGTGCATGCTCGCTGTATTCACCTCCGTGCCCGTAGGCAGGCGCGGCGCAGTTTTGCAATTGCTTGAGTCCACCAGTATGCCGGTGGCCTCCCATTCTTAGGGTGGACTTTCGCATGCACGCGAGTACTGTTACCAGCTGCTCGTCGCTCAGAGCGAGAGTATTGTGCTCGCGGCGGAGCGCTTCCTTAAACACCTCGTCGTTGAAGTACGATGTCTTCCACATACGAGGGCTAGGCCTCGGCCCTCCTACCTTCCGCTGAATGCTGGTCGTATAGTCGATAGCCATCATCTACCCTCCAGTTCGAACTACTCGTTTGGCCAGGGATCCAGAACGTAACGTCGATAATCGACTCGGCCCCGTTCCAGCTGTAGGTACATTTGATACCGACATTGGCCAAGTCAACATCCAACATGGCCAGTGATTCCAGCAGGATCAGCCCCCGTTGATTCGTGGAACGGCTTCCCCATTCCATGGCCCAAGCGTTGAAGTCTCCTGCTATCACTACCGGCTTACGCCCCATCAAGTTGGCCGTCACACAATCCAGCATACGACCGAACCATCGAGGAGACGCATAGCAGCTGCAGAAGAATACCCCGTTATCTTTGGCAATGACGAAGCCCTCGTGTGTCGAAGACACCAACTCTTGGACTGGGTATTTCCCCGTCATGCATATCGCCGCCATTTTAGACCCATCGGTGACCCAATTACCATTCCTGGCGGATACCCGGTAAGGATCTGCTATGATGGCGATATCCGTCCCCCATTCAGCAACTGTCTGGCACAGCAGTTGCTGGGATGCATCACAGTGGTTCAGGTTTAGCTGCGTTACCTGCACTGTGATTTTGCAGCACGCTTAAACGCCGGGCACTTCGAACCCCCCACGGGGTGTTTGCTGTTCGCAGCTTTGCTGGAACAAATCAAACAATTGGGAGGGTTCGTGCAGCATTGTGCCTTATGTCCCTCCAATCCGCAGCGTCGACAGAGCTTGCTTCTGTCAGGGTCTTTGCAGTCTCATTGCTTGTGCCCCGGTTTCAGGCACTTGAAGCAAACTTCGGGTTGCTCGTATATGCCCACAAGGCACACCGACCATCCCACCTTGACGCTTACTAACTTGACTACCTTGGAGGCGTCCGCAGCAGATAGTCGAACCAATGCTACCTGTTGTTGTGTTCCTTAGGGGCACGTTCTGAAGTAATTAAACCTAAATGAATTATATGTACTGAATTATTACCTAAATAATATTTGACGTGTTCAATGTCAAATTTCGTGTTATCATTGTAACACATACGAATGTAATAGTTGTCTGGTCAGAAGAAACGATACAAATACAGTTCTGGAGCAATGAGCCGGTCTCATTAGTTTCCCAGATTTCGAAGTGGAAGTTTGCCTCCTTTTATTATCCTCAACCGAAACACCTTTACTTGGACGTATCAACTGGCGACGAGGACAACTAGGACAGCGTGCAGTCAGTGATCAGGATAGTAATCAGTAGTGCAATCCCGAGACAAATCTCGATCCTGTTCCGAGTGCTGTGGGAAGAAAAGATACGTTCCGAGGATTATTGAGTCTGGAAGAAGACCGTGCTCATCGTTGGCTGGATTAAATATAGTTTTACGACGATAATCCGCTTCAAAAGTAAATCTGAGCTGATTGGCACGGATAACTCTTGCTTAGTGGCAAAAAAACAAAAGGTTCCCCTAGAAGAAAAGAATCATCCGGAATCGGACGAGCAGAATACCAGGCTAACTGGTCGGTTGGGCAAAATTATACTCCGCTGGCTGACTGGCTAGTTGAGGGTCACTTGAGCGGTTTCTGGTAAGCTACTTAATTTTTGTACATTCCTGGTGATTGGTGAATATCCATTTATTGACATGGCGGCCTTGACGACAATAATGGAACCTTATAGGAAGGGAACTTCTTTTACTGAATGGGCTGAGCGTTTAAGTTCCGTTTTTCGCCTGAATAAAATCAAAGAAGAAGATAAGAAAGATTATTTTGCTACATTATGTGGGCCAGCCGTATACAGTGAAGTGAAGCTCCTTTTTCCCAATAATAATTACGACGATATTGCATATGATGAAATGATTAAAAAACTGAAAAATAGATTTGACAAATCTGAATCTGATATGATTCAGAGGTTTAAATTCAATCACCGTGTGCAGCAGCCGGATGAGACGATAGAAGATTTTGTTCTCTCGGTGAAACTGCAGGCGGAATTCTGTTCTTTTGAAAACTTCAAGCAGAAGGCAATTCTTGATCGTATAATAGCTGGGGTTAAGGACAAAGCATTGCAGCAGCGTCTACTAAGTGAGGATAATCTCACTTTGCAAAGTGCCGAAAAAATAGTGGTCACTTGGGAAATGGCAGCTAGCAATGCGAAGAAAATGGGTCCAAGTGATGCTTATGGTCAAATTGCTGCCCTCCGGGGGCCGGGAGGTTCAGCATTCAGGAAGCTTACAGAAACATTTAAGATGGCAGGGTCGCCAGTGCAAACTAATTTGAGAGGATCGGTGAAGAATCGATTGGGTTATCAACCACAGCAAAGGCAGCGGCCATATAATCAAGCTAGGCAAATAAGTTGGCAGAAAGGGTCTATGAGGCAAAGAGAATATGTTGAAGATAGGGTTTGTGATTTTTGTGGTATCAAAGGACATGTGAAACGTAAATGTTTCAAACTAAAAAACCTGAAAAGGGACTCCGTTCAATTTGTTAAGGATTGGAAGACGGATAACGGCGTTGATAAGGACGAAGAATCCAGCATTAGCGGGCTGTTCAACCGACTAAGGACCGATAAATCTGACAGCGAGGACGATGATATGGACGCAGGTGAATTTCAATGCATGATGCTGTCTTCAATAAATAAAATAAATAACCCATGCTTAGTTAACTTGATGGTTGATGGTAAATTTATAAATATGGAGGTAGATTGTGGATCTTCGGTTACAGTTATTGGTAAAATCAATATTTTCGCAATTTTAACAAACTTTTGGATAAATGCAAGAAACAATTAGTAGTGGTGAATGGAAACAAATTGAATATAATGGGTGAAGTAAATGTTTCAGTGAATTTTAGAGGAAAAACCGCGAATTTGCAATTGTTAGTAATTAATTGCGAAAATGAGTTCACACCACTACTGGGAAGAACTTGGCTGGATATATTTTTCACAAATTGGAGAGAATTTTTTACCAGCTCTTTGACAATCAATGGTTTAGCTGAAAATAGGACCCAATCAACTATTGAGGAGGTAAAACAAAGGTTTCCGAATGTTTTCATAAAGGATTTTTCTATTCCCATTGATGGATATGAAGCCGAACTTGTGTTAAAAACTGAATCCCCCATATTTAAAAAAGCTTATAGCGTACCTTATCGGCTTCGTGACAAAGTGATTGTTTATTTGAACCGTTTAGAACGAGAAGGAGTTATTACTCCAATCAAAACTAGTGAGTGGGCGTCACCGGTCGTAATTGTAATGAAAAGAAATAATGATATTAGACTTGTTATTGATTGTAAGGTATCAATAAATAAGTTGATTATACCCAATACGTACCCTCTACCGACAGCTCAAGATTTGTTCGCAGGTTTGGCTGGATGTAAAGTATTTTGTTCGCTGGATTTAGAAGGAGCATACACACAGTTATCTTTAACTGAAAGGTCTAGGAAATTTGTGGTGATAAATACGATCAAAGGGTTATTTGTTTATAACAGATTACCTCAAGGCGCTTCTTCAAGCGCATCAATTTTCCAGCAGGTAATGGATCAGGTATTGGATGGATTGAAATATGTTTACTGTTATCTAGACGATGTGCTGATAGCTGGCATTAATTTTGACGATTGCAGAGATAAGCTCCTATTGGTTTTACAAAAGTTGAATGACGTTAATATTAAAGTAAATTGGGAAAAATGTAAGTTTTTTGTTACCCAACTTGACTATCTTGGTCATGTTTTGAGCGGAGACGGTTTATCGCCATGTCCCGAAAAAATTGCTACAATTCAGAAGGCAAAACCTCCCAAAAATACTACTGAATTAAAATCTTTTTTGGGATTAATTAATTATTATAATAAATTTATTCCACATTTATCTTCTAAGTTGTATCACTTGTACAACTTGTTGAAGAAAAATGTTAAATATGAATGGAGCGAAAAATGCAACCAAGCCTTTGAAATTGGAAAGCGCTCTTTGCTTTCAACAAACTTTTTAGAATTCTATGACCCTGTGAAACCAATTGTCGTTGTCTCAGATGCTTCTAGTTATGGACTAGGTGGGGTAATTGCCCATGTAGTGGATGGTGTTGAGAAGCCGGTGTGTTTTACGTCCTTTTCATTGAATTCAGCTCAAAAATCGTATCCAATACTTCATTTGGAGGCCCTAGCATTAGTGTGTACCATAAAAAAATTCCACAAGTTTCTCTACGGTCAGCATTTTAAAGTGTTTACTGATCATAAACCGCTTGTTGGTATCTTTGGGAAAGAAAAAATTCTATATATGTGACCCGTCTTCAACGTTTTGTAATGGAGTGTTCAATTTATGATTTTGATATAGCATATAGACCTTCAGCAAAATGGGAATGCGGATTTTTGCTCCCGTTTTCCTTTGCAACAGCCGATACCAAATGGTTATGACGTAGAACACATTAGAAGCATAAATTTTTCAAACAACTTTCCAATAGACAACAGAACTATTGCATGTGAGACTGTAACGGATGAATTTCTAAGAAAAATTATACACTTTATGCAACATGGTTGGCCAGAGCGTGTCGAAAAGCAATTTGTTAATGTTTTCGCAAATCGATATGATTTAGAGTTAGTAGATAATTGTCTATTGTACCAAGAGCGTGTTGTCATTCCTAGAAAAATGCACAAAGATATTTTGAAACTACTTCATGTTAACCATAATGGTATAGTTAAAATGAAGCAGTTGGCACGTCGTACTGTTTACTGGTTCGGCATAAATACCGACATAGAAAAATTTGTAACAAACTGTGAAACCTGTGGTTGTATGGCAATAGTCCCTAAACAAAATCACGTCTAAATGGACACCTACGGATAAGCCATTTAGTAGGGTACATATAGATTTTTCTTTTCTCAAGTCATGCTTCTCTATTAATAGTTGACAGCTTTTCAAAGTGGCTTGAAGTAGAATGGATGAAAAGAGGGACGGATTGTACAAAAATTATTACGAAACTAGTTGCACGTTTTGGGTAACCAGATTATTTGGTATCAGACGGAGACCCTCCTTTCAATTCACACTCTTTCGTGCAGTTCCTGAGTAAACAAGGCATAATTGTGCTCAAGAGTCCACCCTACAACCCGTCCAGTAATGGGCAGGCGGAAAGACTTGTTAGGACTGTGAAAGAAGTATTGAAAAAGTTTCTAGTAGATCCAGAAGTTAGAGAATTGGAATTGGAGGACCAAATTAATTTATTTTTAATCAACTACAGAAACACCTGTTTGACGGAAGATAGGGAGTTCCCATCTGAAAAAATTTTCTCTTATAAGCCAAAGATTTTAATTGACCTAATCAACCCTAAACACCAACCTAAAAACAGCATAACGTCTTACACCAAACGCTCAAGTGATGATAATGATTTGTCAAAACAGTTAGGGTGGATAGTGAAGACCCCCTAGAAAATTTGATGGCTGGTGATATTATTTGGTATAAGAACCACAATCCACATAATCCTGCCAGATGGTTGAAAGCGTCATTTATAGCACGAATTTCTCGACATGTTTTCCAGGTGGAAATTGGAAGCGTGCGAACAACAGCGCATCGCACTCAAATACGACCAGTTGTTAATCCGCATTCATCTGACCGGCCTAGTGTGATGATTCCTTTACCAAGAACTCGTAGCATGAGAGGCACCAGCAATGTACCGGCACCGGTCGGTGATGTTGAGCCTGCAGCTGAAGTTTGCCAACCAGAAACATCAGAGATTGCATCAAGGAAGAGAAGACCAGAAGAATCGCCACCCGTTAGTTTGAGACGTTCTAAGAGGACAAGAGCATGCAAGGCCGATCCTAATTTTGTATATTTTTCATAGAAGTATAAGTGTTGAAATCGTTAAAATGAATTAATGTTCATTCGAATGTTATTTATTAGAATTAAGTTCAAACTTTTAAAGGGTGAAGAAGTTGTTGTGTTCCTTAGGGGCACGTTCTGAAGTAATTAAACCTAAATGAATTATATGTACTGAATTATTACCTAAATAATATTTGACGTGTTCAATGTCAAATTTCGTGTTATCATTGTAACACATACGAATGTAATAGTTGTCTGGTCAGAAGAAACGATACAAATACAGTTCTGGAGCAATGAGCCGGTCTCATTAGTTTCCCAGATTTCGAAGTGGAAGTTTGCCTCCTTTTATTATCCTCAACCGAAACACCTTTACTTGGACGTATCACCTGTGTCCCAGCCGGACCTTTCCGTAGCACAAGTCGAGTCAAGTACAAGACACTGAAGACGGCCTTACTGTTGAGGTCGAAATACGTATCTGTCAAGATACAATTAAGTGGTGGAATTCAATGGGATTGTATAAACTCGTCTTATGACAAGTGAAGACATTCCACTAAAAAGCTCAAAATAATATTCTTAACATTTATTGTCTTAATTCTAACAGGATGGCATGTTCAACAGAGTTTCCTCCGGCTTTTCGGTTTTAGTGTTTGTGTTCGTTCATGATTTCTGTCTCCTAACTTGTGTGCGGTTTCTCTTCCCTAGCTCTCTCTTTCGTTTGTGCTCTGCACGCTTAAAATGACTTATATATTTTTGTGTTCCGTTCACACAAAACGGGCCTCTCCTGGAACAACTCATATTATGAGTAATTACGATGTTACTCATTTCTGTGTAACCGATGGCCGATGACTTTCGGTGACTTCATTTTACACAGCGAGAGAGCAGTCGGAAATCGAACCTAACCTCAATTGTTAATGTTAAAGTAAGCCAACTTTTCCATACTTATTCGGAGGCTTCTCCAATCGTTTCGATCAACAAAACAAAGTGCGATGGTTGTATTCGCACTTTTTTTTTGTTTCGCCATCAAAACAAAAGGAAAAACCTCCGAAAAAGTACGATTTCTTGCAGCACATTCTGCACACGTTCGCCATCATAGCGACCCGAAGGGACTTTGACAGTTCGAGGCAAACTCACTTACACATATCATGCACATGTGAGACAGTACACAGCGACTGCTTATGTTTCACACAAAATTTTCACTCATAGTGAGAGTTGGCCAAGGCGTCGCCGTTATGTGTGAAAGCTATTCATGCGATGTGTACTTGACTTTAAGCGTGTGTGCTGTATGTCTTAATGTGACATCACTCTATAAGGCATTTTATGAGACAGATCGAAACAGCTGTTTTTCTCGTGTTTATCTACTTTGACAATCAGTGGGAGCCCGTTTGTTTGGTAATTTCGCGCTGAACATTCCGATGGGTCCCACATCAATTCTGCCTGTTTTACTTTTCGTCTACCAGGGCTTTAGAACAAAGTATTTCATATGATTCTTGAAACGTATCGTTAGATTATTCATACCATTGCATTCTAAGCATGAAATGCTGAAGAAAACTCGAATGAAAAGTAAAACGTTACAAACATTATTTTGTGTTCGGACCTAATGGAATGTTCACGCAGAATCATACCAAAACAAAACATTAGAAGTAAATAATCGGGCCACCGCGAAACGTCTCATAAAATGCCTTATCTCGCAGCGCAGCTGCTGACTAGTCTGCGCTCCTGCTACTCGACGGTATTTTGGTGGTGGCGAAAACGGCTCACGCACGCATGTTTTCACGGGTCGGTGATGGCGGACCCAAGCGATAGTCGGTGGGTTTTGCGACTCGCGAAATATGGTTTGGCTTTAGCAGCACATTTGGGTCATCAGTCTACGACTGGCACAAAAAACGTTTCCTCCGCGGCGCCCTCCTCGGACGCCGCACTCCAATCAAAAAAAGGGTTTGATGACTCACCGGTTTGTTTGGGCTTACTGACCCGACCCAGTCGATGACCTGCCGGTGCCGGTGGGGTCGACACTCCCGGCTTGTTGACGCAGGCGGTGACGCTTCTTAATGAAGCCGACGAAACAGAATGGCGGTTGCATGCCGGCTGGTGGATCTCGTCCACGTGGAGGTCCCCTGGCCTTCCCTCGGACCGATATGGCGACGGATCGGTCCGCTTCTGGCAGGTGACGATCGCCAGGAATATTCCGTCCGTTACGGGGGGGGGGGGGGGGGTTTTGGCGTCGCGCTTGGGTGCGATAGTTACTGACAAACGCGGACACTTCTAACTTATTGGATGATCACGGACGAAATGATTGAGCCCGTGAATTTTCAGATCAAGGAAGGTGGACTCGGACACAACCGGAAAAATGTCATTTCCCGACTCCCTTCGTGTATGATCGTGACCTTATTGGTACGATGGATAATCTGACACGAAAGTTGTGCTGCTTTCCCTCTCCCACCTTATCCAAAAAACAAATGGCCTCGACCTTGGAGAGCCTGGCTAATTGTTAAATGCCCGCTTGCCTATGTTAAGGGATATGTTATCCTAAACTATTGGCGATTTGTAGATTGGCTGTCTTACAATCTAATTAAAATTCCTGACTGCTACAAGCGTTTATCCAAAAAGGTACAAATTACAACAGGTTAGTGGTCACGGGTAGTTAATGTCAGATTTTTTGGTTCTGTTTCAGTTCCTTGTTATCAAGCTGCTCGGCGACCACCCACATCCCGGGTAGTGGCCCACCGAGCGTGCTGATAGGGCTATATCCCATCACTGCTGGGGAGACTCTGATGCTGCTAGTTGCAGCCTCCGTCACTTCGCTTTCCGCCTCCCTGGGAGGAGATCTCGTCAAACCCTCTTTGACAAAGAGGTCTACCCCACCCCATCCATAGCTAACGCATCGCCAAAAGAAGAATTAATTTTCATTACTGTTGGGTGCCTCTTGTAGCTGCCGTCGAATCCTTGGAGTAGTCGCATTAATCATCCCATGATTATCTTTGCATGCATTACGGCATGCAGGAAGGTCATGCAAGGTTTGACACTAAAGTATTCGGAGCCAGTTTAGCGCAAGTCAGGAAAAGGCATCTGAGTCTACTCCCACCCAGCAGGCAAAGCTTTGTGGCAGGATTGGACAGCCACTGTTTTAGGGGACGGAAGACAGCCTAGTCATTAGCCTAGTCACTCGCGTTTCGAATCAGTGTCACCCGGCTCTACTAAGCGAGTAGAATGTCAGACTGCCAGCCCTTGCTTTCACAATATTACGATATCCTAGACAAGGTCCGTTAACACGCGGCCAGAATACCGTAATCAGGATCTCACTGGTATTGATCCTGATGAGCCAATTGGCACTCCCTGCGCTCCTGTGCGCTTTGAGCGGCACTTGGTCGCTCTGATAAGGCCTGCTTACGGACACATGCAGCTTTTTGTAGAGGTTTAACAGAGCTCATTGCCAAGCCCCACCACGTCCTAGGCAGGCCCCCTAACTCGCAGAGGCCGTGAGGAGGGATCGTAAAGTTACGGCAAGGCAATGGTCTTTCGTGTCTGCTATTTAGCATCGATTTGAAGGGGGTGGGGGTTAGGGACAAAAGGTCGAAAGGACAAAAGGTCAAAAGACAAAACGTCGAAAGACAAAAGGTCGAAGGAACAAATGGTCGAAAAGGACAAAACGTCGAACGGGACAAAAGGTCGAAACGGACAGAATGTCGAACGCGACAATAGGTCGAAAGAAACTAAAGATCAATAAGATCAAAAGGTCGAAATGGACAAGGAACTGAAACAGAGAGAGTCAATCTAGCACCCGAGTTTTCACAATTTTTAACAAATAAATAAAATTCATTCAGTGAGTACAACTAATAGATGGATGTTGAGTATTCTAAATGTCACTTCGATCTGTCAAAATAGTGCACGCCGCACATCAAATACACCGGCGTATATTGCACGACGGTGCATTTTCAATGCGTGGGCCTGCGTGGCTACGGAATGCAATCTTTTGACATATCGAAGCGACATTCAGAAAACCTATATTTCTCGGGTACTTTTTCAAAACGACGTATGTCGCAAATTGTAAACAAACCCGTTTTCAACAGCATATGGCATCAAATTCATCTAAAAATGTGTATATTTTCAAAGCTACGTGAAAATGTGTTTTTAAAAATGTAAATCAATTTTTTGCAAAACGGTGTAACATCATTATTGAAAATATTACACATACACCGCTTAGCAGAAAATGTACTTTAAAAAGTTTTTTCGAACAACTAAGTAAATAGTTTAAAACGTGCGTCTACTTGTACTTTTTCATCACTGATTTCAAAATTAAACATGTTGCTTAAATATTCTGATTTTCGTTAAGAAAAACATTTTACGTTGTTTTTCTGCAGCAAATGTTGTTACGTCGTGTTGTAAGTGTTGCAATTTTTTTGTCGCATGTGCGTGAAACGTTTCAACATGACGCAACATTTCGACGTATCAACAATGCAGCGTACGGAGCAGCGTAACATTTCGACGAAAGTAGCATGACCTCGGTCATGCTGACGTATCAAAACGACGTATGTGATTTATCTGTTGCAGAACGTTGTAACATATATTTTTATCAAAATAACTGAAATGTTCACACGCAGTGCAGATTTTAGGGTCAGTGACGATGAACCTTTTCATAATGTATCGTTGAGGTGTATTCAATTGCAATAAAAATGATTAGTTTCTAAATAGGAATAAAAATGAAATCTGAAAACTTTCAAGCTCATTTTCTCAGCTTGATCAAAATGTTACATACGCCGATTTGAAAAAGTTCCCGAGATTTCATCTATTATATGCACTAATTGAATGAATTTCATTTAATTGCTAAAAATAGTTTAAAATAAAAGAGCAACTTTTTTTGCCAATTGAATAGTACAACTCTTTCTCGAGCAATACAAGTTTTATTCATTTCCTAAATCAACAATCTTTTTGACCCTTCCTTCGGAAGTGTCTATAATTTCACTTTGTATACGTTACGCAGGTGTGTTACGTATTAATCTATCAAGAAATCTCGTGAATTATTTAATAAAATGTATGGTATTTTAAGCAAATTCACTTTGACATTGAAAACATAATTATAACAAATGATATGACATGGAATTATGCCTATTTTTCTGATTTGTTTTAAAGAAACAAATTATTTTAATTGAGGAACATATAGAAGTATGTACAAAAAAATCTTCTCAGAAAAGCAAAAACGTAAAAATTGAAAGGAATTTCAAAAATTTCTTCAGTGGAAGCTAGATAGCAAATGTGAGCATGTTTTGAGACACTAATAGATCACTTGTATGCATGTATGTGTGCGTATGTGTGCAAATTCTGAAATTTACTACCTTAAAAATCTCGCTCATTTTTAAGGTATTGAACAAGTTTAGTTTTACCAAATTAGGCATCCATAAGGCGAAATATATGTTATTATTGAACGCTATTGAGTTTCGCTTAGATCAATGACTGATTTAGTTAGTTCTGGATTAATTAATATCGAGGTCTCTCGAAATTTCGAGTACAATATATGCAACCAGCGTTACGATAGTTACTAACCATGTCACAATAGTTATTCAATCCGACGAGCGCCTTATAGATAGGCAGCATGAAGTACAGTACGTTATCATTCGTTGAGTTGTCACTCAACCCATGGCATCCGCCTTTGGGTAGGCAATTATTTTGTCACTTTCACAGTAAATCGCCGTGGGAAGCTGAGTAGTTTTATCTCGTTTTAAATACTGGAGTCTGGAAAAAATAATTATAACTAAGGAAGGGTCGAAATCTCACTGTAGGTGGATTAATCTGGGTTTTATCTCTAACAAAACTATCTAGATATTCATAATATTGTTTCATAGTAATTACTCCTTCTTCGAAAATTGCTCATTCTTCAACTTTGATTGATGTGATGAGTGTGTTATTTCTACTTGAAGTTAAATGCATTTCATAAATTCTTTCGGAATACACCCAACTTGTTATCAACTTGTTCTTGATCTGCCTTTTGTCCCTTTCGACCTTTTGTCCTTTTTGGACCTTTAGTCATTTTCGACCTTTTGTCCTTTCGACCTTTTGTCATAGATTTCGGAGGGGAATACCATCAGGGCTAGAACGATTTTAGAAGGCCTGTTGAACTGTTTGGCTTAGTCGACGACATTGCTGACGTAACTTTGAGAAGCTGGAAGAAGCCCGGATCCGATTGGAGAGGGAAGCAAAGCGAATCAAAAACACCATTATTACGTCCAAGACAAAATACATGACAGCAAATAGCTCAAAAGTGGACAACGTTAGCCAGCCACCACAAATTTGTGTCGGTGGAATGAAGGGTTTAGGGTCATTTGGCCGAATGCCGTTTGGCTGAATGCCGTTTGGTCAAAAGGGTCATTTGGCCGAAAGCCATTTGGCCGAACGCCGTTTGGCCGAATAGTTAATATTTGTTTCCGTATTAAGTGAAGTGAAAAGAAAGATGTTCGAAGGAAGAAGAAAGAAGAAAAGATCAACAAGGAAGGAGGAAGAAGGAATAAGGGAGAGAGAAAATGGAAGAAGGAAGAAACAAGAAGGAACAAGGAAGAAGGAAGAAGGAGAAAGGAGGAAGGAAGAAGGAGGAAGGAGGAAGGAGGAAGGAAGAAGGAGGAAGGGAGAAGGAAGAAGGAAGAAGAAAGAAGGAAGAAGGAAGAAGAAAGAAGGAAGAAGGAAGAAAGAAGAAGAGGAAATGAAGAAGGAAGAATGAAGAAGGAAAAATGAAAAAGGGAGAAGGAAGAAGGAAGAAAGAAAAAGGAAGAATGAAAAAGGAAGAAGGAGGAAGGAATAAGGAAAAAGAAGACAAAAAGAAGCAAGTATAAGGAATGAATAAGGAAAGAAGATGTAAGAAGTAAGGAGAAAAAAGGCAGAAGGACGAGAAAAGAAGGAGAAAGAAGGCAATAAGGAATAATTCCACAATTTTCACTTCTCACTTCTCGCTTCTCAATTCTCACTTCTTATTACTCACTTTTCTTTACCCACAATCTTAGGATTTTTTCCAATTCCGCCAAACTGCATTCGTCCAAATCACCCATTGGGCAAAACGGCATTCGGCTAGATGGCGTTCGGCCAAACGACATTCGGCCAAATGGTCCGACACCAAATGAAGGTGGTTTAGGAATTCGTGTACTGACCGAACTGACGCAAAATGGCGGAAACCCGGACAAAACCTCAACAAAAATTTTCGTGAGGCTTGTATTTTTTTAATTATCACACATTAAATGAACTAATTCCAAAATTTGATGATTGCAGCTTGTAAATTAAATTTTTGATAGTAAAAATGGCAATTTTTATGGAATGCCAATAGAATACTGCGTTTAAAAGCAGCCCATGCTCCAGTTGGAATGAAAAGTCATCCAAGAAGTGAAAGAAGAAATTACATTTGGAGCCTCTGAATTAGAATTTCATAACGTCACAACTTAATAAATAGATAATAGATGAGAAGACTGTTCTACAATTAGATGGAAAATGAAACAGTAAATACTTATATTTAAAGTGAGCAATTGAGGAGACAACAATTCAAGAAGGAGGCCAATTGATGTCACAATTCAATTATTTGCTTACCACACCACTTTCTCTCACCACAATTAGCATCTCAGACCATTCCATACGCGTATGTATATCGTTCCTATCCCCTACACTTCGGTTCCCATTCGAGAGGGAAGGTATCACTTTCTTTTGCCTTTCAGTCGCAAAACATGTTGACACGATTTTCCTCGAGGCCAATTATTCAATTACATTCTCCGACTTATCTTCCCACTGCAGAACATGTTACAGAACGGCGATACGTTCATAACTTTTTCCGACATTGAATTAGTCAGCTTCCATGTTTCGCTGTTTTGAACATTCATTGTCGTGAAGAAGGTCACTCGCTTATAATAAGTAGTCTACGGTCTTTGTCATTTCAAGTCAAAGCTGAATTTTACAACCCCCCATTTCCACTTATAATTAGTGTCACTCTTCTTCACGTTCATCTATTCCAAGAGAAGAGGTGTTTAATGGGGGTTGGTAATTGCAAGCTTCTTGCCACTTAATTGCTTGACACACTGGAACAGTGCACGTTCAATAGTTTGACCTGCTACTCACGTCGCACAGAATGGATAGTTATTTGACAAGGAAAACAACATTCACTCGCACTAGTCTGGTATCAGATAAATTAATAATTTTGGCTCTATGCTGGTCTTTCCTAGGACACGGAGCGTACTGTAACTTTGCGACCTTGTGATGCTTCGCCGCATAAATTGCCAAGTCGTGCGCGCAGTGTGCTGCTTCGATATAGTCGAAGCAGGTTTGGGCGCGGATGTTTACTACGGCGCCACGAAGCGTGAAAATTTCACTTTTCATAATAAGCTAACTAACGAGCTTGCCATCTGCTTCTGAGGAACTCGTCAGCAATCTGTACGACCATTATTGGCAGAGTGAGGTGGTCGCAGGTTGTACGCACGCTTCTTACTGTCATGTTTTGTGTCAAACGCGTGGATATCTGAGTTTTGATTATTTAATTTTTAATTCTATGGGATAAATTTTCAAATTCTGTTTTAAGAACTTTAAACTTTGAATCCCGTTTTTTAAATAATGAAAAGTCCTAATTCAAAATTTTGAGAAAAAAAATCAGGCTAGTTTTTATCTCGATTCAATGCACGATGGAGTCAATATAAAAGCCAACACTGACTGTATTAAATCTCAAAGATAGAAAGATATCATCACCAGTACACGGTTCAGAACATAAAACGACTTCCTATCAAATGTACAAACGACAAAACTTTAAGTATCTGATTCTTCCGCAAAAAGAGGATCACAACGACTGTAGTGCAAATAGTTTTTCCAGCGTGAAACGACTCACCTTCCGCCCCCTTCCGTCCCTTCTCGGCTCATGGAAAGCGAAAAAATAATCTCATTTCCCATATACTCTGCCGTGAACACTACAGCCAGCGTTGTCGACGGTAACGATACACAAGAAAGATGCGACACGAGAGACCATCATCAGCCGGACGACGGTTCGTGCAGTGATTGCCCGACCCCACATCATTCTCCGCGCTTCCGTCTGAAAGGAGGCTACACCTCCGGGGCTTCCGATAGCGCTTCAGATTTTCCACAGGATGGCGTGTCCTGCTTGGTGTGATGAATGCAATGCCGCGCGCCATGAAGATTGAACCGACGAGATACGGCTTTTATGCGCTTGGTAGGATTCCTGCTCTGTCGATGGGAAAAGGCGGAAAATGGTAATAAATTTGATATTAAAGAGCAAAGCTCGAATCAAGGCGCAAAATGTAGGTGGTAGAGCTATGGTTTCTTGTTGGCTGGAAAGGTTAAAGTTCGGTTTTTAATTTAATCAGCTTAAGAGGCTTTGTCACTACCAAATGCTTTAGAAAAACTTTAGATATACAAAGGTATTTCTGATTCCTTGTAACAACAGAGTCTAATATTCCTTCTCTGCTTCTAAGAAAATTCGAAAATTTCTTGGAATTTTTGTTGGCAATTTTCATAAACATATTATATGAATTTTTCACAAAACAAAAAAGAAATTTTTAATGTCAAAGCTGCAGTAACAAAATCTATTCGCATGACATTCTGTGTAAGCCACTCCAAAATGCATAATTCTACTAGATAGGTAAGCATGCTGCTTCTCATAGTGAAACAACATTGCCCTGCTGGACAATGATGCGACGAGGAGATTTTTGCAACCAAATGCATCAGATGTCGTCCCTCGTATCGCATCGATCGAGTCATGATGGGAAAGTTTCCGCCGATAATTAGCGTCGTTGTCGTCACTGTCGCATCAGAAACTTTTACTAATTTTTCAACAATTCACTGTGACGAAGGTCGGATCGGATGTTACGAAACGGGGAAGCATCTATATTTTCGTTCCCGGTCTGAGAAACAGTGCGGGGTAACTAATGAAAATGTGACGACAACGTGCCGTGCCATCAGCATTGGCGGAAAACAGAGGATCCATCGCGTCGACGGTCCTGGGCCAAAACTTCCCTCTGCCGTGGCGGATTGACGGTGGAAGTTTTTAATGGCGTTATAAAATTCAATGAAGTGTGGAGCCAATGAAGTCGTTGCATGCTTTTTACAATCCTAATTAAATCAATGTGTGTGCATAGTGTTTCGATGTTGTACGGCAGTAATTTTGCATTACTTGTCGATGGAGACATTGAAAGTAGACTTATGGATCTTGCGGTTATTGCCTGTGGAAGTACCTTATTTCTACCAAACTGCGAAAAGGTGTCTCATTTATGAGATGCAGCTTTGAGTAAAAATAGAGAGGCATAGGAAAGGAAATTCGGAAAGACTTTGACATATATTTGTGGAAGTTTTTAAGTAATCGAGAAAAAAGGAAACCTTTTCATCGACTACCACATCAAAACTATTTTTTTATTTTAGTATTTCTTGGATCTATTATTAATATCAATACGGGTTGGATAATATCAATATCAATACGGGTTTAGAAAGGGGCGCAGTACAACAACGGTGATAGTTGAACTCGTTGATTTTCTGTTCGGAAAAATTGAAAGTAAATGTACGGTTGGTGGCTTATTCATTGACCTCAAAAAAGCCTTTGACACGTTGAATTATGGCATACTTCTGCAAAAGTTGGAACTATATGGAATTCGTGGCGTAGCAAACAACATTATCCGCAGTTATCTATCTGATAGACAACAATATGTGGCCATAGAAGAAACACGAAGTTTTTTATGTACCTGCAACATTGGTGTGCCTCAAGGCAGTAATATTGGACCTCTCTTGTTTCTAATTTATATAAATGATCTCGGTAACTTGCCCCTGGAAGGAATACCCAGCAAACACAAGATCGTATATGCTAGCGAATAAGTGTACAAAGTGGAGGCCATATAGGTACATTTTGCAGGCAAGTCAAATAGAGGCATGCGCCTATATCGCCTCCAACATGTATACTTATTCGCTAGCATATGCGACTTTGTGTTGGCTGGGTACCCAGGTTATTTGCGGACGATACTTCTATATTCTATCCAAATCACTCCGGCTATTATTGTTAGTACGAACAATGATTTAAGAATCCTATTGAGTTAAATAAGAAATTTTCCATAAACAATTAGAAAATTGCCAATAAAGAAATCAGGGTATGAGCAATAAAGGGTGTACGGAATCAAATTGCACCACTTTGAACTACTCGCCAAAAATTAGTCTATCAACCGATTGTCATGAAATTTTCAGGGACTGAAATACAATATGCAAGCTTTGACTACGTATAACATTTTCACTGAAATTCTTAAATACATCCAAATGCTGAAGCTTTTTTCTTAAATGAGCTCATAAGATTTTGTACATGTCCCTAACTAACATTTTTCATCCTGAAATCTATCTCAACAAAAAAAATGAACTAACTTTATTGTCTCAGTCGATTATTTAACTTAATTAAAGTCAACTTTCCCAAAGAAACCATATTTTTTGACGCCTCTAACTATTACAAAAATCGAAAACAAAACATCAAAAAAGTGCTGCACTGTGAACCGGCCTGAACAATGAGATTGATGCTCTCCCAAAATCTGACAAATATCAGTCCAAAATTAGATTTCAGCGCTTTTCCTATTTTTTTATTTTGGTTTTTTACTATAGAAGCGACAAAACAGAAAGTTTTTTGGAAAGTTTACTTGTATTAGTCGGATAATCGAAAATGTTGACGTTGGAGTTAGAAACCAATACGAAATGTTGACGTGAAAGGCTAAATTCAACATTTTGTGTTCCGTAATGATCAATTTCGGAGGCTTCCGAAGCTCGTGTTTTCATTCCAGACTAGTATCTTTCGATCAGCCGCAATTCTGGTGATTTTGGAGTCAGAGGCACATAATTGGATTACTTACATATTTTTATAAGATGTGGAATATGGAAGTGAATGCGCAAGATTTATTTGCCCACGTCCTATTCCTTCGGCTGTATTTTCGAAACTACTGGAAATTTCGTAATGAAATTCACGCAGTGTGAATAACACATGCTGAAGCCGTCTTCCACATTTTTTCGTTAAATTCGCCCAGGAGGCAAAATGTTATCAACTTTTGAAAGTGTTGCAATTTGATTCCGTACACCCTTTAAATAATTATAAAATTTTCACAAATAAAACAAAATTTACATAAACAACTAAGAATTTTCCATAAAACAAAAATAAATAAGCACTTTTAAAAGCAAAAATAACAATTATAAAAGAAGAATTTTCCATACAGAAATGAAAATGTTCCACGAAAAAAATACAAAATGTCCATAAATAAATCAATACTAGCAATAAACAATTACAAAATCCTCTACAAAATAAATATTTTTTTTCCATAAAAAATTAAAAATTTTCCACAAAATAATCAATAAAGAGCAATAAAAAATAAGAAAGTTTCCATAAAAAAATACAATAAAGCAATAAAGCTGGTAAAATTTTACATGAACTTTAAATGCTTTTAAAGAAGGGGTCAACTATGGAAAAAAAGCACAGTTTGATTGATTTTTTATATTTCTTTATGGAAATTTTCTTATTTTTTATTGATCATTTTGTGGAAAATTTTTATTTTTTTATGAACAAAATATATTTATTTTGTGAAAAATTTTGTAATTTTGTATTGCTTATATTGATTTATTTATGGAAATTTAGTATTTTTTTCGTGGAACATTTATTTTTTTTTATGGAAAATTCTTCTTTTATTGCAATTTTTGCTTTTAAAAGTGCTTATTTATTTTTGTTTCGTGGAAAATTTCTAATTGTTTATGGAAATTTTGTTTTATTTGTGGAAATTTTATATTTATTTATTGCTCATACCCTGATTTCTTTATTGGCAATTTTCTATTTTTTATGGGAATTTTCTAATTGTTTAGGGGGAGTATTTATTTTAGTCGTGGTTTTCCGTTCGTAAAGGTATACAAGATTGTATTCATTTGTATTTTTTAGTGTATTTTTTGTAGAATATCCTCAATAACTGAGTTGACAAACATTTGGCGCGACGTTCACTGTGACTAAGTTGAAGGATGTCAGATGAAACATCACAAACTGTCGCATTCGTCCGCTCTAGAGTTTCCATTTCCCGGTCATTTTCGTTGTCCCGGGAAATCCCAGGATCCCGGGATTTTTCGATGTTTCCTTAGAAAACTTTTTTTTTATTTAACAAAGATAACGAACTAAAAGGTTAAACACTTCAAATGTACTCTCAAAAATATGTTTATATCCAAAATACGAAAATAAAATGAGTTTAGATTAAAATGCATTCCATGTAACACGTACCTGTTGAAGTGTTCTGATCTGCTAACATATCTGTCCGCTGCAGCCAGCAGACAAAGTTTAGGCTTAGGCCATTTGGCTAGACGGGTCGTTTTATCGAATGGATCGTTTGGCCGACAATTTGAAAGTTTTTTCTTCCGATTACGAGTAATATGAAGTTACTTCTAAGTAAGGAATGAGATATTTCTAACATCACATTAGTAATAACATATAATGACAATGAAGAGTAAGAAGTGAGGAATGAAAGCTGACAAGTGAGTAGTGAAAAAAGAGATGTGAGAAGTAAGAATCCAGAAGTGGAAGTAAGAAATTAAGAAATAAGATATGAGAAGTGGAACCTCGGAAATAAGGAGAGAAAAGTAGTAAATAAGAGTTAAGAAGTGAGAAGTGATAAATGAGAATTAAATATTAAAGAAATGAGAAGCGATAAATGCAAAGCTAGAAGAGAGAAGTAAGTAATTAGAAGTCTTGCGCTTAGTAACATAGGGGCGTAGCTGCATTGATCGATTTCTCTTCATCGATGTTTTCTTCTTATCAATAATGTAGCGAATTCCAATTGTTTCGTGGCGATAAAGGATAGTTGCAGTTTGCACCAGAAGCAATAATCACGGTTGTAACTTTAAATTCAGTTAAGTTATTAATGGAAGAAAAAATGGATGAAGAGATGAAGAGAAATCGATCAATATAGTTACGCCCCTTTGATACTAAGCGCAAGAAGTGAGGTTTGAGTAGTTGAAACTAAAAGTGAGGAATCAAAAGGGAGAAGTGAGAAATGAGAATTGGAAAGTGGGAAATTAATCCTTATTCCTTCTCTTTCCCTTCTTCTATCTTCATTCTTCTTTCTCCAATCTTCTGTTTAGCCTCTCTCATACAACGAAGTGTTTTTTTTTCTTCCTAAGCAATGGAGGGGGAATCTGCTCAAAAGACATCCTGGGTTGTCCAGGAAGTGCGGGGTTAGGGGCCACCTCCAACAGCAAACGAGGGAAGCAGAACTGCATCCCCGACCCGTTTCCATTGCCGCCAAACCCATCGTCCCTTATAGTAATGCTTCAAAGTGCACAAGGGCCAGTGCACAACGCACCCTCGAGGTTAGCTGCGTGTCCTTGCAGCATCGAACATCGTGACTCGCTTTTCTAGAAGAACACCATGGTATCGTGTTAGCGCATTGCCGGCTTTCCAGGTGGCCTTACCACGCCCTATGTCCTCGGAAGGTGGGCAGGGTCGACTTCGCGCCTGCTTCCCTCTGCACGACTGGTATCAAGAATGATGATGCCGCGTGCACCCCAAATTGACCTTTCTGCGATAGGGCCTATTCGCCAGCACACAGAGGGACTTGCCGACGCGAGGCCTACGCCTGCCCCAGCCTTGACGAGGACCCCTTTCCGTCCTCGGGCTCGGAACCCGCCCGGTTGACCGACGCCGCGAAAGCGACGATTCCATGTTGTTCTTCGCGCGGCCACTTGTTCGATAAAAGGATCGAGTTCGACCACAGGGCACCGATATGACCCATGAAGCCGACTCCGAGCCCTTGGACCACCTCTTATTTGCGCCTGAACTAGTTATTCCTCGAGTCCACGCGCCACCTTCTGTGTAGCTCCGAGACGATTTGGACGATAGCCGATTAAACCCCAGTCAACATTTTGATACGTATAGCTTTTGATATAAGTTGTCTTATACAAGCAAGTAAACTTGTATATAATGCACAGAATCGCTATATACCTATTAAAGTGGAGGCCATATACGTACTAAACAACGAATTTCTTGAGTTTTCGTAAGCATTATTACGATCTAGCAAACACAAAAAAAACATTGTAAACAAACATGTCTCGAACATTTGACCTTTGGATCCAACGCCTAATGCTCTGACGATGTACTAAACAGCGACTGTTGAAAAGCAGCAACTTTTAGACAATCATAATCTAGATGAAACTCTAGTGTTGACTACGATATTACAGTATACGATGTCTATCACATTTATACGATTCAGGTACTATGTTGTTGTATGTACAAATGTAGCTTGAGTCTTATATGGAAACTTTTTGTAATTGTTTCGATAATGTTTATACATAAAACGATTGCACAGCATCCCAAACGATTCTGCCA
Source organism: Armigeres subalbatus (assembly GCF_024139115.2). NCBI lineage: Eukaryota > Metazoa > Arthropoda > Insecta > Diptera > Culicidae > Armigeres > Armigeres subalbatus. Next base: position 104,047,765 of record NC_085139.1, on the reverse strand, counting down.
ACATATTAACGATGATGAAATGTCAACATCAACAGTTCGCCGTGTTTACCACTAGTGCTGAGTTATTTTCATTTGTTTGAAGTTTAGTTGTTTTTTCAATGATTGGCAGTGATACGGAGCACAAATTGGCAGGATTTATAAAACGGGAAATAACAGCATTTATGTTACGGAATCAAATCACATCGGATGAATTGAAGTAAGTAGAAATGAAATTTATTTTATCGCTGAGATACAGTGGGCTTTGGTCAACGCGCAGAAGTAAAAACTATTTACGTACAACGCACATCCGTATACGATTTTTATGACAACACGTATGTGGATATACGATATTTGCGATTCAATCTGATTAACAGGATATAGTTTATATCATTTTACGATTTTTTTCAACACAATCGTTAATATTCCATATGCAGGTATTACATACGATAGTAATCGTATTTGGGCTTTTTTTATAAGTAATCATTTACGAGTGTGATAAAAAACTGCAGTATATGCGATCAAATATATACTTTCATATACGATCTGTGGTTTACTGGGACGGCGTTCCAGCCAACTTCATCTTTACACATCCTTCGAACTAGGTTGTCCGGGGTAGTGTCCAGACCACATGTGGCAAGCATGTGGTCACGCATTGTGCGAAAACGCGGGCACATGAACAACACGTGTTCCGCCGTTTCCTCTAAACCAACGCACACCGGACACTCGGGCGTAGGTACTGTCTGAAGCAACCATGGCCTGCCCATTGAGGCCAACCTGACAGTCCTACGGATGCCTCTCGTGCCGCGCATTTCAAAGCACTCTATGTCTTCACCGATTACGATGACAATAGGCATCATACCGGTAATGACACGGTACGGTACGCGCTCGCAACTCTTAGGCATATGAGCCTATACGTACTTTATAACTTCGTTCTGTAGCAGTTAATACGCAGGGCCGTGCCCCAAGCTGGCCCCCCATACCTCAGTATGGATAGAGCAACGCTAGCCAGAAGCTTGCGCTTGCTGGCATAAACCGCAGAGCTATTGGACATCATCCGTGAGCTTATCGTCGATCATTACCCCCAAGAGTTTGATGGAGCGTTCAGAGGTGATCGTGCAGTTTCCTGCCCTTATCACCGTTTGCTGCTCCGACTTTCGGTTGATAACAACAACCACCTCCGTCTTGTGGTGAGCCAGTTATAACTTCCTGGAACTCATCCACTCCTCCACAATTACGATCGAGTGGGCTGCAGTCAACTCCACCTCTTCGATCGATTCGCCGTAGATCTCCAGCGTAATATCGTCAGCGAAGCCGACGATTACCACGCCCACTGGGAACTTCAACCTCAAGACACCATCGTACATGACGTTCCATAACACCGGACCCAGTATGGAACCTTGCGGAACCCCTGAGGTTATGTCAACGCACTTCCGACCCGCCTCCGTGTCGTATACCAGTACACAGGATTTTGTTTTTACACGATTTTTTTTTGCTCGTATTTTTGTTCGTGTGACTTCAATTTGCCACTAAAATCTTTGCAACATGTTTCAAAAAATCCTAAATAATTCAAAGAAAAATCACATGGTAATTAATATGCGTTAAGCATTTAGGATGGGTAAAAAATTAAGAAAGTGTAAATCGTGTAAAAACAAAATCCAGTGTACTCGATTCTGGAAGTAGCTTCCGAGAATCTTGTACAGATACTCGGGAATTCCAAGACGCAGGAGCGCATCTGCAATAGCTGCCCAACTGGCACTATTGAAAGCATTCCTCACGTCGAGAGTCACTACTGCACAATAGCGAACTCCCCTCCTCTTACGCTGGATAGCTATCTCCGCGGATTTGGTAACCGACAAGATAGCGTCTACGGTCGACTTACCCTTTCGGAAGCCAAACTGGTTACTCGATAGACCATCCGCACCCTCCGTGCGTATCAACAACCTGTTGAGGATGATCTTCTCGAGCACCTTCCCTGCCGTATCAAGCAGGCATATTGGTCTATATGCCGACGGATCCCCCGGTGGTTTTCCCGCCTTTGGCAATAGGACCAAGCTCTGCCTTTTCCATGCTTCAGGGAAGACTCCCTCGTCCAGGCATCTCTGCATGACAGATCTGAACATCTCGGGAGCCTCGGCAATGGCCGCTTTGATGGCCAGGTTCGGAATACCATCCGGTCCTGGCGCCTTACCTACACTAAGGGACTGTACAATCCCCGCAAGTTCCGCCACAGTTACTCTTCCCTCGTCGGCCACCCTGGCCCCTGGCAACTCCACAAAGGGAGGCCAGGGACTTGGGTCGTGACGTGGGAAGAGCCCCGCGATGATCCTCTCCCGCATCACTGGAGACCGCTCTGTAGGGGCCATCGCCCCACGTGTCTTGGCCATTACGACCCTATAGGCGTCACCCCATGGATTCGCGTTGGCACTTTGACACAGGACTTCGAAGCAGGCTTTTTTGCTTGATCTAATCTCAGTCTTCAGAGCGGCTCTAGCAGCCACGAACGCCACCCGTCGTTCAACACGCTCCTCTTCTGTGCGTGCTCGCTACATCCGCCTCCTTGCCCGTAGGCAGGCGCGGCGCAGGTTCGCAATTGCTTGAGTCCACCAGTAAGCCGGTGGTCTCCCATTCCTATGGTGGACTTTCCTAGGCATGGTGGCATCGCATGCACGCGAGAGTACTGTTACCAGCTGCTCGCCGCGCAGACCGAGAGTATTGTGCTCGCGGCGGAGCGCTTCCTTAAACACCTCGTCGTCGAAGTATGATGTCTTCCACATACGAGGACTAGGTCTCGCCCCTTCTTCCGTCCGCTGAATGCTGGTCGTATAGTCGATACTGTAGCGAACCGCCAGGTGGTCGCTGTGAGTGTAGCCATCATCTACCCTCCAGTTCGAACTACTCGTTTGGCCAGGGCTCCAGAACGTAACATCGATAATCGACTCGGCACCGTTCCAGCTGTAGGTACTTTTGGTACCGACATTAGCCAAGTCCACATCCAACATGGCCAGTGATTCCAGCAGGATCTGCCCCCGTTGATTCGTGGATCGTGGATCTTCCCCATTCCACGGCCCAAGCGTTGAAGTCCCCCGCTATCACCACCGCCCTACACCCCATCAAGTTAGCCGTCAAACAATCTAGCATTCGACCTGCTCGATCGACCATCGAGGAGGCGCATAGCAGCTGCAGAAGAAGACCCCGTTGATTTTGGCAATGACGAAGCCCTCGTGTGTCGAAGACACCAACTCTTGGACTGGGTATTTCCCCGTTGTCCATATCGCCGCTATTTTAGACCCTTCGGTGACCCAAACGTTCCCGGCGGGTACCCGGTAAGGATCTGCTATGATGGCGATATCCGTCCCCCGCAGCGTCGACAGAGCTTGCTTCTGTCAGGGTCTTTGCAGTCCCATTGCTTGTGCCCCGGTTCCAGGCACTTGAAGCAAACTTCGGGTTGCTCATATATGCCCACAGGGCATACCGACCACCCCACCTTGACGCTCCCTAACTTGACTACCTTGGAGGCGTCCGCTGCAGGTAGCCGAACCAATGCTACCTGTGTCCCTGCCGGACCTTTCCGTAGCCGAACGGCTGCGGTGGACGCCTCCACTTCGCACTGTCGCCGCAGTGCCGTGACGAGCTCTTCGACTTCGGTGATCTCGTCCAGGTCTTTAACCCTTAGATTCACCTCCGTCGTGCCCTCACCTTATCCGTCTCGCCTAGGACTTCCTCTGCCAACTTCTTGTAGGCGGTGCCCTTTTGCGAGACGCCCCGCTTTAGCTCGAGGATAATCTCGCCCATCCGGGTACGTCTTATTCGACGTACGTCGGCGCCGAGTTCACCGAGCTTGACGTCACTACTCATCGCCTTCAAGACGTCCGAGTACTTAGCCTCGTTCGTTTTGATGACTAGGGCATCGCCCCTGGAGCGATTGGCGCCTACCCTAGACCCTCATTCGCCTGGGCCTTCTTTTCGGCCCTTGACGTCTTCGGTTTCCTCTTGTTCTTGACCAGGGTCCAGGAGGCGTCTTCCCCCTTTATTTCCCTGGTCTGGGGCGGCTGAGAGCTCTCAGCCTGCCGTAACCCCTTACCACCGTCTTTCCTGGGTGGACGGACCTTTCCAGGTCCTTCCTCCCCCGGTATTGGAGGTACCTGGCCGGGGTTCAGCTTCCCAGCCCCACTACCCTTGTTCGGGGTAGTAACCCTACGAGTTTTGGGGTGGCCCCCAGGGAGCTCATCCCCAGGAGACTGTCTCCCCCGTTTTTGTGTCTGCTCCGTTGGAGCAGTCACCCCCGACGTGCCCGCGAATACTTGAGCCTCAGTCTGGGTAGACTTTGGCACCACCGTCTTCGCTGGCACGCCCTCGGTCGATTCGACCTTGCCCAAATCCGCGAATTCTTGGGCCTCAGTCTGGGTAGACCTCGACTCCACGGATTTCACGGGTTCGCACTTGGCCGTCCCGACCGCCGTTTCCAGCTTGGCGTCCAACATCGACTTTCGAAGTTTCAGCAAGCTCCTCTTGAGGTCCTTACTGATATTATGCTTCGATGACGCAAAGTCGATGATGGCGTCCAGCTGTTCCGTCGCCACCTCGAAGGCCGAAAGCCCGTCGCGTTTGCGGTTCATCGCCTCCGCAAGCCATGGGCCGTCAATAACCTCTACCGGCGTTTTTTAGCCGAGAGGAAGGTTAAGTGACCCACGCTGGCGCTGCGCACTGAGCTGCCGACTATTGCCTCTGGCCTCCTAGGCGGAGACCTGAACAACCCACCTCTTGCGAAGGGGTTGTCGCCTACACTACTACCACTAGTTGAAGAATTGCCTTGGTTTTCCATTTTGGTCCCACGAGTTGCTCGGGAAAAGAGGTCCACCACGCCAGAGCCCAGCATGACGCGGTAAGGGACAATTACTGTGGAGGGTGCCCAGGTACCCCACAGGCTCCGTTAGAGGCCTAGCTTATTATTTCACCCCCCTGGCCACGGGTCGCATGACGCCTTGGGATTAGGGGTTAGGGACGATGGTCCCGGTCTAACTCGCAGTGGCCATGGGGAGGGGTCGTCAAGCCCTTGGGCAAAGTCCCTGCTGCCCCCTGTGTATGTATGTATGTGTGTGTGTATGTGTATATGTGTACAAAATTTTGTAGACACACTTTTTGGAACTTAGCATTGGCCAAATTACTCGCAACAAGTTCCATTCGATTGAGAATCCTGTCCTTGTTTGCTATTGAAAATTGGCCAGATTGGACTATGGTATCCGAAGTTATGGCCAAAATACTATTTTCTATGCGCAAAACACGCTGAAAAGCACTCACTCATATTTTTTGTATTTTTTTGCATGAGAAAGGCACCAACACCGCTAGGTGGATTAATCAGGGTTTTTTGACGTAGGACTTACGTCTTTCTTTACTATACTGGGTGTCATTTAGATTTTTGGAAATCAAGAGCGTTACGCTGGAAGGGAAGATTTTGAACGCTACTAGCGCCTTTATCTTTCGATGGATTTTTAAGATTTATATATCAATCGACTCGGACACTCTCCAGCATTTTGTCTATTTCATTGAAACTTAAGATTATTAACGATAAGCTATTGAAAATTTCAATTATTGTAAAAGCCAGTAAAAATTTCATATGTAACCAATCCCGTGCATTCCTAACACGGACATCAGAATGCGGTATGTCACGGGCCTTCGGGTCTACCGGGAGATTTTCTTTGTGTATAAAAGAAGCAGTGCCTGCCGTGTGCGAGTCATTACAATTTGTGACAGCAGCGCGTACTGACGTGCTTTTTGCTCGCGCATTTTTCGTTTCGTTCGCTCGTTCGCTGTTTACCTACACAGTGACAGCATGCAGTCACCAGCGGTAGAACTGCCGGTGGGTCTGCGAATATGCATGAAAGAAGTGGGCGCTTTTTTTTGTTATTCTGTGCTTGATGATGATAATGGTCGGATGCAGTGGTGTCGGTTGCGAAGGATCCAATTGCCCATCGCATCGCTCGGAGTTCACGGCTAGAGGCCGATGATGGCTGAGGCAGCGAGGGCAGCAGTGGTGGATGGAGAAGAATTAGAGAGATTTGGTCTGCTCAACCACGAAAAGTGATTGGTTTCATAATCCACATGATCCCGGAATGGGTACGAGTCATGCCATATGACTGACAATATGTTAAGTTGTGCTTGGTACTAAATGACACGTACATTAAAACATGGTTATACTATAACAGTTCTGATTCCCCAGCAAAAAAAAAAGTCAACTACACTGATGAAAATAAAAATTTGATTAAAATAATTACTTTCGTTTATTTGCAGAAGGCATTAGCAATTAAAGATGCACAATCAGCAATATTGTTAATATCCATTTTAGATTAGAAAATTTCGCTGTATTATAGTAAATCTTTAAAAAAAATCCGAAAAAAATAATTTCCAGAAGAATATTTAAATAAAGTTTATCTTATTCTTTGTTTTTCACTTTCTGAGAAATTGCATTATTAAATTTGACGTAGACTCGGAGTTTGAAATCAAAACATTAAATAATTTTTCGTTGATGTAATAGCAGTACCTCCGCTATTTTAGTAGGGTAACTGCTCCTTGACTTGTTTCTTATTATTGTGATTTTTTCAGCAGTAAGCACGCATGTTAGCAAAGAGAAGCAACGAAATTGGTGATGTATTTCTTTGTATGGAGAACGGGATAGTTCCCCTAAAATAGCACATTTTGCCCAAGTTTGAAATTTTTATAAATAGAATTTTTAACTTCAAATACTATCATCAACAGGGAATCAATATTCGAGCAACGCCTGACAATATACCCTTTGTCGTCAACAGAGTTTGTTACTGACAAACGCACCTAGCGACAAACCTTTATCAGAACCCGAACACAATATGACAAGAATCATTTGCCTTGCATGCTCTGATATTTCCGAGAATACGATGCTAATATTGTAATCATTGTTGGATTCTCAAATATTTCCATAAAAGATGAAACTATGATAGCATAAAACCGAAATTTCCTCGAGAAATAATGCAAAATAACGGGATGAAAAGTTAGCAACAAAATTGTCTTCTTTTTTGTTGCTGACAAAAATATTCGGATCTTTGTCATTATTATCTCCGACAAAAACAAAGCTTTGTCGTTGGTTCTCTTTTGTCGCTTGTTTCGCAAGTGCATTTCAGAAAAATTGATTCCCTGATCATCAATAAGAAATCTATAAACGCCCTACATTTGCTTGAGTAAATAAGGGCTTAAAAGTTAGAAACAAAGCAATTCTAATTATGTATTTAATTATTAGTTTTATTTCCAGAAGTTTTAAATAAACAAATTGCTAATTGTAGAATTCTACACAGCATGGAAGTTGTCGTTTCCAATATCAATACTATAATCAAACTCCATAGATCCAAAAGTTAGAAGTTAAATGTAAATACGCTACGTTTATACAAGTCCTACGTCTACTCGCAGTTATGTTGAAAACATTACCCATTGCTCGTTTTTTTAAATTCGATTTCTAGGTCAGACCGAAATGGGCTAATAAGGTAACAAATGTCATCTATACGGCCGTACGGCATTCGTTCAAATAGTGTGCGGCCAAACGGCATGAAGCCTATTAGCACTCACCCTGTCCTTTCACCGGAGAGTTGTGCAGAAAGGGTCATATGACCAAAAAAGTCGTTTAGGGGAATGTGGCATGTGTGAATTGATTAAAATGAATTAAACAGTGGGAAGTAAGAAGTGAAATATGATAAATAAGAAATGAACAATGTGATGTGAGAAGTGAGAAATAAGAAGTAAAACATTTCACTTTTCACTTCTTACTCCTCATTTCTCATTCATCACTACGAAAAGGAGAAGTGTTAGTGAAAAGTAAAAAGTTGGATTTTAGATGTGAGAAATTAGAAGTGAGACGTCTCACTACTCATTTTCACTTACCACTGCGAAAAGTGAGAAATGAAGAGTAAAAATTAACTTCTCCTTTCGTACTACTACTTCTTAAGGACTGTATCGAAAAAAAGTTATCCACTTTCAAAGTGTTACTACTCAGAAGCTCATGAAGGTATTGGTTTGTTTTACCTTGCAATCGATGTATTCATATGTTTCAAAAAAGAATTTGTGTGTTTGTTGAAAATTTGTTGTTTCCGATGTATCGCAAATTGAAAGGAATATTGAAATTCGAGTTTTGGACACATGGCTCCGTAAGAAGGGCATCGAGATGGATAATTTGACCAAGCGTTTCGCTATCCACCCCCAAAGGTAAAAATTCATGGTCAACAAGCTTGGGGAATATTACACGTTTGCCAACCTCTCGGAAAAGAAAGAAAATCAAAATCAAGTGACCGGAATTTAGACCTGAAAGTAATCATGTTATAAAACGAGGAAATTTTATGCCGATTTGTGACCAGGAAGCAAAATGCTCGGATAAATGTTGGAATGGTGCAATATGTATTCAGTATTATATTTTTTCAAAAAAAATATAAACTGAATTAGCATATAGGGGAACGGTTCGCCACTTCATCTCATAGCTCCTATTTCCATCCCATCAAAAACAAAGCAATGGAAAGGAATTTGGTTTGTTTATTATTTTTGTGATTTTTTCCAGCAGTGAGCACGCTTGTTGACAAAAAGAAGCGACGAAATTGGTGCCGTATTTCTTTGTTTAGCGATGAGATGGATATATGTACAGTGAGATGGAGATCGGAACAGTTCCCATATTGCTGGACAAATTTTGATAAAGTTTTAAAATTCACCCGATTTTATTCGAATAAAATGATGTGATAACTTATTTTCGATACAGTCCTTACTTCTCTATTCTCATTCTCACTTTCACAGTAAGAAGTTAAAATGGGAAGTGAGATGTGAAAAGCAACAAGTAAAAAGTAAGAAATAAAAAGTGAGAAGTAAATCCACAATTCACGGACATGTTTTTGGTGACAAGTGTGATGTTGCGTTGGTCAGAACAATTGATGTAATAAACCATAGAAGAAGATTGTCGCTGTCGTCACTGGCAAAACATTTTTTGCTGGTCAGGATAGGTCGAGCACTGAATGTCAACAAAATCAATACGTTTTGACAGTTATGCGCCCAAAATGTTCGTAAATGAGAACAAATAGAGCCAAAGCGAGCATATTATTCTAAGGCTTATTACCAAACCCATTCTCGAGCAGTAAATAAGTAAGGGGTCGTTCAAAAATGATGTCACAGATTTTAGAGGGAGGAGGGGGTCCAAGATTTTGTGACAGTACATGTACTAGGTGTACCAAAAAGCGTGACAGAGGGGGGGGGAGGTGGTCTAAAAATCCCAAAAAATAGTGGACGTCATATTTTAATCGCATGCATACAGTTAAATGAGTAAATGCACGCTAACTTTCATCTGCTCAGTGCCCGGTACAAATCGTTTACTCATTAATGGGTACTTTTTCTCTACTATCTCGTTCTCTTTGCTGAAAAATTTACCGATTTTGGGAGAATAAGTTGATTTACTCATTTAAATGAGAACATTTACTCTATTTCCGTCAAAAGCAGGATTTCTTAATTATGAAAAGTCCCACTTTTGACGGAAATTAAGTAAAATTTCCATGGAAGAAAAGAGACGGCAATACAATTTTACTCAGTCACTGAGTAGATAAAAGTTAGAGTGTGGGAATTTGAGGCGTACTAGTAGCTATTGCGGTATTGCGTAGACGAGCTATTGCGGTGCTGGTGTTGTTCAACCGGCATCCGGCAAACAAGTCCCTGGTATCGCTGAAGAATCAGAAGAAAATTCTTCTCTGGTAAACAGCTCTGTTTAGCGATGAATCGTAGTTTAACAATATTGTGAGAAGATCGTCAATCATGGCGGATGCAATATTATTTTATGAGGATTGTTACCGCCGCATTAACAGCCCTGGTTGCAGCATAATGGGCAACATGACAGTTCGCGCTTAGTAGTAGTGTAAGAGAAGCGAAGAGAGAAGGTATAATGGTGGTGGTAGAACTCGAAGAAGCCAGGAAAGATCCGTCTCGTTTGGGACGCTGCAGCGACGGTGAGAGGTGTTAGTCTTAACTTTCAGTTGCTGTCAGGACCGGATATGCTCGTTCCACTGGTCAAAGTCCTCTCCGGTTTCCGCGAATGGCGGATCGCTTTCGGTGGCGACTTGATGGAGATGTTCCACCAACTGCAGATTCGCCCCGAGGATAAGCAGAAGCAGCGGTTTACGTCATGGACGTAGCGACATTCGGTCGACAAGTTCCCCATGCTCGGCGCAGTTCGTGAAAAACCGGAACGCGGAGGAGTTTGCTGCACAATATCCGGAGGCATCGGTGGTGATTAGCCACCGTCATTACGTCGACGACTATTTCGACAGCGTCGACAATGTGGAAGCGGCCATTAAGCTGGCGAAGGACGTTAGATTGGTCCACCTGAAAGCAGGATTCGAGATCCGGAACTGGGTGTCGAATTCGCCAAAGTTTTTACGGAATCTGGGGGAGGAAAAGCCGGCAGTGCCGGTACCCTTCGGCCGAGACAAGCAATCGTTGAAGGAAAGAGTTTTGGGAGTAATTTGGGACCCTAAAGCGGATGAGTTTTCATTCTCGACTATGCATCGGGAAGAGTTGCAGCCGTACCTGCTGGAGGGAAAGGGACCGACATAACGGCTTGTCGCAAGCTGTGTGATGGGGTTTTTTGATCCGCTTGGGCTGCTGTCACCATTTACCATCCACGGCAAAATTATCATCCAGCATCTCTGGCGTTCCAATTGTGGGTGGGACGACGAAATCGACGAAAAATCTTGGACATTGTGGTAGCGGTGGACAAATTTGTTGCCGGATGTCGAAACTATCCGGATTCCTCGCTGTCATCTCGGAGGCGCCAAGTCCGCCGAAGTCGATTCACTGGAAGTCCACATCTTCACCGATGCCAGCGAACACGCATACGGCGTAGCCTATTTGCGAGCGATAATTGAGGGTGAGGTCCGCTGCAGCCTGATGATGTCCCGGGCCAAGGTGGCCCCGATAAAGCGGCAGTCAATTCCCCGTTTGGAGCTGATGGGTGCCGTTCTGGGGGCGCGAATGAGCCAGATAATTCTGAGCACGCACTCGTATCAGATCGCCCGCACAATAATCTGGACGGATTCCCGCACCGTATGTAGTTGGCTCAACTTGGATCAACATCGCTACAAGCAATTCGTTGCATTTCGAGTCGGCGAGATTCAGGAGCTGTCGAAGGTTGCGGACTGGCCATGGATTTCGACCAAGCTGAACATCGCAGACGTGCTGACGAAGTGGGGTCAAGGTCCACCGTTACAAAGTGATGGAGACTGGTTTTGCGGACCCTCGTTCCTATATCGGCCGCGAGAACTGTGGCCAGCGACCGTGGTACGCTTTATAGTCCAATTGTCGGCGAGAGAGACGAGGTGAGCCGATAGTTACTGCACAGGCTACAGCAAAGCAGCAGCAGCTGATGAAGACGATGGCAGCAAACTACGAATCCGTCAAAGCGCCTCTTCGGCGCGAAGAGCTTCAGCAGGCGGAGACAATCTTGTGGCGGCAGGCTCAGTGGGATAGCTTTCCGGACGAGATGAGCACGCAACAACGGCCAGGAGCGCGGATGGAAACCATCAAGAAAAGTAGCCAAATCTACAAAAGCTCACCGACATTAGACGACGAAGGAGTATTGCGCATGGATGGGAGGCTGGCAAATTGTGCGGAAAGTTCCTTCGACAAACGACACCCGATAATCCTGTCGCGTTCTCACGCGATAACGCAGAAGTTGATACAGCACTACCACGAGCAGTTCGGACACGGTAATTCGGAGACTGTATTAAACGAGATGAGGCAGCGATTTCAGATCCCGAAAATGCGTCCGGCGATAAAGCAAGTGGTGAGCAAGTGCATCTGGTGCAAGGTCAACAAGTGTCGTTCACGAACACCGAGAATGGCACCACTACCAGTTGAACGGCTTACTTCTCACCTTCGGCCTTTCAGCTCCGTAGGGTTAGATTACCTGGGTCCGGTAGAAGTCACGGTTGGTCGGCGAAGGGAAAAACGTTGGGTGGCAGTTTTCACCTGTTTGGCTGCGGTGCACTTAGAGGTTGTGCACAGTCTCACAACCGAGTCGTGTCGGATGGCCATCACTCGTTTCCGGAGCAAGTTTGGCAAGCCAAGCCAGATCTTTTCTGATAATGCCACTTGCTTTCGCGGAGCGAATAACGAGATGGTGAAGATGGACGTCATCAATCGGGAGTGTGCAGAGATCGTGGGCAGTTCATCTACCGCGTGGCATTTTATTCCGCCGGGTACCCCACACATGGGAGGTGTCTGGGAGCGGATGGTGCGGTCTGTGAAAGAGGCGATGCGGGCGCTTGATGACGGGAGAAAGCTCAACGATGAGATCTTGGCGACAACTCTGGCGGAAGCAGCGGACATGATCAACACGCGTACGTTGACCTACTTGCCGCAAGACTCTGGCGAAGCAGAAGCACTGACGCCGAACCATTTTCTACGGGGAACGGTGTCGGGTTCTGACTTGGAGGTGGAGAGGTTTTCCACGGGTTCTGCCGAAGCTCTGCGGTCCAGCGGTCGAAATGGTTCGATGAACAGAAGCCGATCGGCGAAGGCGACCTGGTATTCGTGGTCGATGGGAAGAACCGGAAGTCCTGGCGACGAGGCATTGTGGTGGCGGTGATAAAGGGTTCGGACGGACGGATTCGAATGGCGGACGTGAGAACTGCGGACGGCAAGGCTCAAAGACGAGGTGTGGTGAATCTAGCGGCTTTGGAGATTCGGTAAATCCGGAGAGACCGGATGTTACGGGCTGGGGTGTTACGACGCCGCATTAACAGCCCTGGTTGCAGCATAATGGGCAACATGACAGTTCGCGCTTAGTAGTAGTAGTGTAAGAGAAGCGAAGAGAGAAGGTATAATGGTGGTGGTAGACAGTGTAGGGAGTAAAGAGGCGAACAGAAAGTAAACAAACTTCGCCATCGCAGCTAATGAGTAAATTTATTATCGAATTGTTGGAAGGCAAAAATCGTTATTTAGTGTATTTGAATTCGGAATTATTTATTACGAGCAGCAGAAAAAAAGTGTAGGACGGTTGAGATACCAGTGAGTAGAACCTGAAAAGAAACATAAAACAGTAATAATCAATCAACAATTTGTAAAAACTTACCTGCAGATACGGTGAAACTCCTGATTTTCTGAGCAGAATAACTCCAAACGGCAAATAAAGTCTATCTCCTGTTCCTCCTGTGTAGATCGTAAGTAGAACCCGGAAAGTGCTAGAATAATGATTCATTAATTGACAAATTATATTTGAGTAGCAGTTTGTCGATAAAATCCACCAACCCAAAAGTAGGGTAGTTGAACCTTTCTTCAACACTTAAAAAAAAGGATTGGAAAGCATTGTAGAAGGAAAGGAAACCAGTTTATTTGTAAGTACGTTAGATAATCAAATTACTATTATCATTTACAAAGGAAATAAAATTACAGTTTAGCGTTGCTGAAAATCAATCAGCTGCTTAGAAAATTGGTTTCCCTGTCGGGAACAAGGTTGTTTATCCGCCCTACGACTTAGGTTCTACACATCAAATTGTGCAATTGTGGGTCGATTCATGCAAAACAATATACTTAAAGGCGTTATGCTCATTTACGCCCAATGCAATTTACATTAAATTACTTCAACCGTCTAAGACGAGTTTAGTACTTTCCATTTAATTCCACTACGTTTTCTTATCTTTGCAGATACGTATTTCGAGCTCAACTGTTAGACCGTCTTTAGTGTCTCGTACTTGACTGACCATTAAATTACTTTTTCAGAAAATCAACGACCCAAAATATACTTACTCTAAAAATCGGTAAACAATGGTTTCTGAGTAAAAGCCTATCGGTATTGAAATGGTGACATAAACCGCCTTATCGTCAACCAAATCGAGAACCTCAAGAAAATCGAGAGTCGAAGAATACATCGGAATGGAGTCATAATCAATAAACAACTGTTTGAACATATCCAAAAGGATGCATTTAATTCGCCCCAGAGGAAAATGATATTTTTACAGTTTGTACGATTTAATTCTGTTTTATGCATGGGTTATGTGTACTTAACTAAAAGTCACTACATTTGAATCGTGTTGCTTTATGTTTTTATGTGTTTGTCGATTAGAGCCCTCTTTTAAGCAAATCATTTATTATAGTCGGTTGGTTGCAAATATTTTGTTTAAAACTGTAGGTAATCGAAGAAATTTTATAAAAAAATGCAGCACTTTTGCCTAATACCTATTTACATTTTTTTTTTGCGAAAATAAGCAAAAAATTGCACATTGTTTTTTGATGCATTAAATCTTTCCGAGATATGTAATGGTAATTTTTTATTGGGAAAGATAACCGGTTATTTTACACTTATTATCGGGTCAAGGAAGGGTCAAAACAAAAATTACTAAAACATTGGAAACAATATTGAAATGTTGAAATAAAGAATATGTGTTTAACAAAAATGGTAAAATCATGTACTTGTTAAATAAAAAAAATCCTCGGAACTTGATTTGAATTGGTGTAAAAAAATTATAAGTGGTTCAAAATGGAATTCTTATTTCTATGATACATCATCATGAAAATCCATTCCAAATCCGATTAACATTAAACATTATTATCAAAATTCCATCGTTCCCATAACTTGCAAATGTGTGGTCAGTTATAATTCCCCTGCTAGCCATTGAACAGTTTCAATCATAACGTGGGTTGGGTAACTGCATTTATCCAAATCCCTTTGTCCGTCCTCGACGGCGATTTTGGCAGAATTCATTGGAATGGTGGAAATAGTTCTACGTCGTCAGCTCGATTTATCCCATTGTTCAAAAATGTGGTTGACGATGACCAGCGCACTGTCATGCTCGTCAAACTCAGCACTTTGTCGTAGATACTAATTTTTTAAAGTAATTTTACACGTCAAGAATTTTTACATATTACTTACAAATTATCAAAAATATGTGTTACCAGTTACTTACGGATTTTTGCTTCGAGTAGGTATTTTTAACAGTTGAAGATTGTATAAAATATGTTCAAGGATTGAAAGGGATCGATTGATCCAATACATTTTTCCCGAATCAATTAGGAGTTTACTTTTTCACGATATATTGTTTATCTAACACTTTAACGACAGACTAAAGTCACCCTCTAGGGTGAATTTCAAATTAAATCAGCCCCCTGTTTGTGGCTGCTGATGCTGTGTTGAATTTTGCAGCAAAATTCGTTGCAGAAGCAACCACCAGAGTGCGCGTATCGCACGGACTGGTTTGCCCGATGGGCGGTTTTCGTTTCACATTGAAGCAAAACAGACATTGGCGCACAATTACATACAGTGGGGTTTGGGCGGTGGTGGGCCATGGGATTACTTTTTGCTGATTGGATTGTTATCCTTCTAACCGGGAGTTGGGTTTTGAGAGGGTTCAGTGGAACTGGAAAGTCTGTACGGACATATTCAGCGAGCTGAATGGAAGCCGTGGTGGATGCTCGCCGAAAGGATTGGATTAAATACATATTGCTTTATCAGAGTACAAGTAAATGAAAAAATATGGAATTGATAAAAAACACTGATTAAACCACGTAGCGGTAATTGTGCCTTTCTCGAGCATTATAAAAAATATTTTGACCATAACTTTTAAGCCCATAGTGCGATCTAGCCTATTTTGAATTGGAAACAATGGAACAAGATTTTTCTGCGTTACGTAATTAATGGATCTTCCCTAACTTCATAGCCCATAGTCTGGATAATTTTTGATAGGAAACGATGGGACAGAATCCCCCGTCGAATGCAATTCGTTGCGAGTAAATCGGTTAAGGATAAGTACCAAAAAAGTCATCTAGACTTTTTCCACTTTTTGCGCATACACACACATACACACGCACACACAGACATCCCATCAATCAGATAGCCAAATTTATCACTATGGGTATTCGGGTCTTCTATAAAAAGTTTGTTTTTGGTGCGATCATATAGCCTTTACGCGCCTCCTACTTAGTATACGAGTAAGGCAACAACAATTGTATACGATAATAGAGGAAATGACTTCTTGACATCTATTGCCAATATATCACTCACGCTAAGCCAAACATTATGCTTGTCATATTAAATTTATGCGCACAGGAGAGAATATGTTTCACACAAATTAATCATTTTATTTTTTCCAATTCCTTGCGAATCCCTCAACCGAACTAATTCAATTTCGGAAAGGAAATAATTCCCTGGTTGTTTTTTTTTCATTCTCCGCATACACTCAGATGCCTCAACGAGACTTTTTTGTGGCTTTCTCGCGGCGCTGGGCTCGCTTTCTTCCGGCAGGACGAGCGTAACAATTCGACGAAATCTATTAATGTTGGGGCGCTCGGGTTGGAACAGACAGACAATTGCTTTAGTGGGGCGGGTTTCGATTGGGCCGTTTGCCATTTGGGAAATTAAGCCTGCTGTTTCGTTGTTTTTCTTTTTACTGGTTATTGCTTTGCACCATTCTCGCTTTTCTCTAATAAAAGGGAAAAAACTATATGACTATATATGATTATTGAGAAATATCTGCTGTTTTTAAAGATAACACGATCCTTCTGATTTCCACTTCAAATTATAAACGAGAAGAACTGGCTCTTGTGACCTACGCCATTATTCACGCTAGAGCTTGATATGTAGATTATACGAATTAATCTAACTTCGATTCGGCATTATCTTTTCACAACGAAACATTTGTAACTGTGTGCACATACCTACTCATCATCAGAACTAAACGACTTCGTATTTTTGAAAGGCATGAAACATTCCTCAGTAGCTTGAGAAGCCTCATATGTTTGGGATGCTGATGACTTAAAATAAAAAGTTTTAAAAGATGTCTCAGGAATTTTAAATTTTTGCCATGAAGCCTTTTTACCCTTCTTACACCCTAAGAAGGGTATAAAGATCGCTTGAAAAACCGACTTTTTATCCGAGGCTCAGAGACCCAAGTCGTATATACCAATCAACTCAGCTCGACGAACTGAGCACATGTATGTATGTGTGTGTGTGTGTGTGCGTGTGCGTATGTGTGTGCGTTACAAAAATCTCACATCAAGATCTCAGCCGTCCGTGGACCGATTTGCACGATTTTAACACTAAACGAAAGCTATGACTTTGTCATTGTACGAGTTCAATTTTTGCAATCGGACATTTGGTTCCAGAGATATGTGAGAAATACGAACATGAAGTGCATTTTCAGAAAACTAACAAAATAATGTCACATGAATATCTCAGCCGTCTGTAAACCAATTTGCATGATTTTATCTTTAAACGAAAGCTATGACTTTGCCATTGAACCCATTGTATTTTGTTTTTGCAATTAGACATTGGGTTCCGGAGATATCTCTGAAATACGAACATAAAGCATTAGACGTATCAACTTCACACATTGGTAAAATATGTCCCATCAAGATCTCAGTCGTCCTTGGACCGATTTGTGCGATTTTATCTTTAAACGAAAGCTATGTTTTTGGCCGGGGGCAGCAGGGACTATGTCCAAGGGCTTGACGATCCCTCCCCAGGCCATCTGCGAGTTGTGGCGCCTGCCTAGGATGTGGTGGGGTTTGACAGTGGGCCCTGTTAAACCTCTATAAAAAGCTGCATGTATCCGCAAGTAGGCTCCGCCAAAGCGACCGTGTGACGCTCAAAGCGCACAAGCCCAAGTCCTGGTGTTAGGTGGGACGCTAAACAGCCCTGACACGACGGCCCTCCGACGAGACAGGAGGTTTGCGCAGGCCCAATAAGCCGCCTTTAAAAACAACTATTACGAACGACATAGAAGATAATACGACTCGATACAATCGGCAACGACTTAGGCGACGAATAAAGGATCACGATTGGAAGCTTGGAACATGGAACTGCAAGTCGCTAGGCTTTGCAGGTTGCGATAGGATAATCTACGATGAATTACATCCCCGCAACTTCGATGTCGTAGCGCTGCAGGAAATCTGCTGGACAGGACAGAAAGTGTGGAAAAGCGGGCATCGAGCGGCTACGTTCTACCAAAGCTGTGGCACCACCAACGAGCTGGGAACCGGCTTCATAGTGCTGGGAAAGATGCGCCAACGCGTGATTGGGTGGCAGCCAATCAACGCAAGGATGTGCAAGCTGAGGATAAAAGGCCGTTTCTTCAACTATAGCATCATCAACGTGCACAGCCCACACGAAGGGAGATCCGACGACGAGAAAGAAGCGTTCTATGCGCAGCTGGAGCAGACATACGATGGATGCCCACTGCGGGACGTCAAAATCGTCATCGGTGACATGAACGCTCAGGTAGGAAGGGAGGAAATGTATAGACCAGTCATCGGACCGGATAGTCTGCATACCGTATCGAACGACAACGGCCAACGATGCATAAACTTTGCAGCCTCCCGCGGAATGGTAGTCCGAAGCACTTTCTTCCCCCGTAAGAATATCCACAAGGCCACATGGAAATCACCTAATCAAGTAACGGAAAACCAAATCGACCACGTTCTAATCGACGGTAAATTCTTCTCCGACATCACGAACGTACGCACTTACCGCAGTGCGAATATTGAATCCGACCACTACCTCGTCGCAGTATGTCTGCGCTCAAAACTCTCGACGGTGATCAACACGCGTCGGAGTCGTCCGCCGCGGCTTAACATTGGGCGGCTACAAGACGGTAGACTAGCCCAAGACTACGCGCAGCAGCTGGAAGTGGCACTCCCAACGGAAGAGCAGCTAGGCGCAGCATCTCTTGAAGATGGCTGGAGAGATATTCGATCCGCCATTGGAAGCACCGCAACCGCTGCACTAGGCACGGTGGCTCCGGATCAGAAGAAACGACTGGTATGACGGTGAATGTGAGCAGTTAGTTGAGGAGAAGAATGCAGCATGGGCGAGATTGCTGCAACACCGCACGAGGGCGAACGAGGCACGATACAAACGGGCGCGGAACAGACAAAACTCGATTTTCCGGAGGAAAAAGCGCCAGCAGGAAGATCGAGACCGTGAAGAGACGGAGGAACTGTACCGCGCTAATAACGCACGAAAGTTCTATGAGAAGTTGAACCGTTCACGTAAGGGCCACGTGCCACAGCCCGATATGTGTAAGGACATAAACGGGAACCTTCTTACGAACGAGCGTGAGGTGATCCAAAGGTGGCGGCAGCACTACGAAGAGCACCTGAATGGCGATATGGCAGACAACGGTGGCGGTATGGTAATGAACCTAGGAGCACGCGCGCAGGACATGCGACTTCCGGCTCCGAATCTCCAGGAAATCCAGGAGGAGATCGGTCGGCTGAAAAACAACAAAGCCCCTGGAGTTGACCAACTACCAGGAGAGCTGTTTAAACACGGTGGTGAAGCACTGGCTAGAGCGCTGCACTGGGTGATTACCAAGGTTTTGGGAGGATGAGGTTCTGCCGCAGGAGTGGATGGAAGGTGTCGTGTGTCCCATCTACAAAAAGGGCGATAAGCTGGATTGTAGCAACTACCGCGCAATCACATTGCTGAACGCCGCCTACAAGGTACTCTCCCAAATTTTATGCCGTCGACTAACACCAATTGCAAGAGAGTTCGTGGAGCAGTACCAGGCGGGATTTATGGGTGAACGCTCTACCACAGACCAGGTGTTCGCCATACGTCAGGTATTGCAGAAATGCCGCGAATACAACGTGCCCACACATCATCTATTTATCGACTTCAAAGCCGCATATGATACAATCGATCGGGACCAGCTATGGCAGCTAATGCACGAAAACGGATTTCCGGATAAACTGATACGGTTGATCAAGGCGACGATGGATCGGGTGATGTGCGTAGTTCGAGTTTCAGGGGCATTCTCGAGTCCCTTCGAAACCCGTAGAGGGTTACGGCAAGGTGATGGTCTTTCGTGTCTGCTATTCAACATCGCTTTGGAGGAGTAATACGAAGGGCAGGGATTGACACGAGTGGTACGATTTTCACGAAGTCCGTCCAGTTATTTGGTTTCGCCGACGACATTGATATCATGGCACGTAACTTTGAGAGGATGGAGGAAGCCTACATCAGACTGAAAAGCGAAGCTAAACGGATTGGACTAGTCATCAACACGTCGAAGACGAAGTACATGATAGGAAGAGGCTCAAGAGAGGTCAATGTGAGCCACCCACCACGAGTTTGTATCGGTGGTGACGAAATCGAGGTGGTTGAAGAATTCGTGTACTTGGGCTCACTGGTGACCGCCGATAACGATACCAGCAGAGAAATTCGGAGACGCATAGTGGCTGGAAATCGTACGTACTTTGGACTCCGCAAGACGCTCCGATCGAATAGAGTTCGCCGCCGTACCAAACTGACTATCTACAAAACGCCTATAAGACCGGTAGTTCTCTACGGACACGAGACCTGGACGATGCTCGTGGAGGACCAACGCGCACTGGGAGTTTTCGAAAGGAAAGTGTTGCGTACCATCTATGGTGGGTTGCAGATGGCGGACGGTACGTGGAGGAGGCGAATGAACCACGAGTTGCATCAGCTGTTGGGAGAACCATCCATCGTTCACACCGCGAAAATCGGAAGACTGCGGTGGGCCGGGCACGTAGCCAGAATGTCGGACAGTAATCCGGTGAAAATGGTTCTCGACAACGATCCGACGGGAACAAGAAGGCGAGGTGCACAGCGGGCAAGGTGGATCGATCAGGTGGAGGACGACTTGCGGACCCTCCGCAGACTGCGTGGTTGGCGAAGTGCAGCCATGAACCGAGCTGAATGGAGAAGTCTTTTATGTGCAGCACAGGCCACTCCGGCCTTAGTCTGATGATAAATAAATAAAATGTTTTTGTCATTGAACCCATTCATTTTTTTCTGCAATTGGAAATTCGGTTTCAGAGATATCTGTGAAATACGAATATGAGACATATTTTCAGACTACTAATGAAGAATTGTCACACCAATATCTCAGCCGTCTATAACCCGATTTGAACTCTTTTGGGCTTAAACAGAAGCTGTAATATTGCCATTTAAGGCGGCAAATCAAATCTGCAGTCTTTTTGTTTTTTTTTAAAATTGTTGAATTTCCAGAAATATCCCTTTTTTTATTTTGAAATTGATAAAAGCATGATGATATCAGTTATTTTATACTCAATTGAAGGTCATATGCATAGAAATTGTAATATGCACTGGGCACACACAACCATTCAAAAGTGTAAGAAGGGTTGCGTTCACTGTAGGTGGATTAAGTCGGGATTTATATTTGGAACCTAAAACTCAAATGATTTAGAAGCCCATTCCGACACTTTTGAAAAGCCTCAACCCCATTCTTTTGTAGCAAGAGTTGATTCGTAGAACCTTGGAAGCATTCCTTAGAAGCTTTGACAGATTCCGAAACATTCAACATTTCAAAAGTTTGGCAAGTTGTCGTATTTTGTTGTTTTCTTTGTTCGTTACATGTTTACTTTAATTTAGCGCCCTACTCCATAGTAAGATTCGTATATTTTTATATTTGTTGCATGAAATGTAAAAAAAACATCAGAACGTTTCTTCCCTTCTGAGATGTTACTTAATTAATGTATGGTTCGTAAGTATCCTAACGCGGTTAACGTTCTCAAAAATGTTTTAAGCATTTCATAAATCATGGACAATTTCATGCATTATCTAGGAATTTATTTCATTCTGACGCTTTGCAAACATCTCTCGGTCATTATACCGACATCAGTTAATATAATGTGATACTGCCGTAGTGCTGTGCGCAGCTGTGTAAAATAGCTATTAGAATATCGTGAATCGTATTCCGTTTGGGCAAAGTCGTGCGAGAAACAGCAGTATTATGGGTTAGCAGACCATTTCGTTTTGATATATGTTATCTTTGCTCAAATAAAACCACCACATAAAAGGAAATGGACTTCTAATAAAAGCATATCAGTCCTATTGAAAAAATATATCACCGTCTACCACTTAAACTGAAAGCAATAATACCAAAAACAGTTACTGAATAATTCGCAGCACAATTAAATCATTGGTTTGAGAAACTGCAAGTGGGGTATCGAAATCCGTACACTTAAGCACCATAGTATATGAAAAAGTCATTAGAAAATAGGAATCGAATGTAAATAAAACGTTTGTCATTGACACAGGAGCATGAAGGTTTCTACTTCTGAAGTGTTTCACATTTACTTATTAAAAACTACGAAAAACATGATAAAGAAAATGAATAAAATCAACTACTCCTGAATCGAACACCTTCCCCCGTGGACGGATTTCGAATCAAAAGATCAAAATCCGTACAGCATTTTTTTTAACTGAATATTTAAATTGAAGTAGTTCGATTGAATAAACTACCACTGTAAATAGTTCAAAACGCACCTTGAGAAGCGACCCCATCGATTTGTATTCCACTCATCTTATGTAATGATTCGCAATTAGCAATTAAAACACAATTACTTTTGGTGCAATTATGCTCTACCCGAAAACAAAATGGCGGCAGAAACTCCGCGTTTGGTGGGTGGCGATTTGTTTTTGATTTTTGTTGTTTTAATTTCAAAGCCTTCTTTCCATTTCTATGCACTAAAAGCTTACTGTCAAGTATCTGAACAGGATAAGATAAATTATTTCTAAATTAATTACCTTTAACCCCCCTTAATTTATTGATATCTCATGAGGTGGACGGATTTCGGTGCTGTACGGATTTCGGTCCCCCACGATATATCCATTTACACAATTCCGAGAAACAACAAATGTTTTTGAACAAAATGGCACCGGATCTTCACGTATCTTCGATATTGCCCTATTTGTTAAACATTCGACTCAAAAATTTGATGAATATGAATAGTCAAAGTAGTTGTGCTGTTTACGCTGAATTGAGTTTGATCCGGGAATTAACCCAGATATTCAGTAGCAGATGCAGCCTAAGCGCTATGCCCACATGACATTAGCTAAAGTAGGGTATGACAGTGGGCTTTGTAAAACTTTTATTAAAAGCTACATAAACCAACAAGCAGGCCCTACGGTAGCCACCGTGTGCCACAGCCGTTGTCCAACAAGACGAGCGTGTGTTCACAAAGACGACTCAAACAGCGTCTGTACTGACATTCAACCACTGAACTGATTATTTCCTGACAGCTATAACCAAGTTGGCAGTCGTGGACATTAAATCGAGCACATCTTCTCTAGCCGGAAAAAAGACGGATCGTGATAATGTTGATGTTCAATATAAACGCAGGGCTGAAATCGCGGTTGACTTTCACAGGTTCAAAAACATTGATTTAGCGGCGGAAGGAGAGGGTCGGATGGCGACTAAACACTAAGGAACTTAGTTCAGGCAACGCAGAAGAGCAGTAGACGACCATCAAAAATAACTCTCCCGGAACCCCCTTGGCACCCGAGGAAGGCTATAAAGCGACCACTCGAAACACCCATGGATTCAGGCCATCCTCGCTTGCAGTCGACAACCTTTGCCTGGATTCCCGGGCACTGTGGGGTGCCAGGGATCGTCCCTGCAGACATTTTGGCTGGAGTTAGTCACCAAGGCCGGCGTTTCACAACATCGGTCCCCTCGGATCAAAAAGATCATCAGCCAGAAATGGGAAAACTAATGGGCTGCTTCCAGAACCACGCAATTGTAAAAGGTCAAAGGATCCACGGCACCCTAGAACGACATGCCCAGGCTCAATAATCAGCAAGTCATCTTCCGCATCCGCACCGGCCACACCCAATGCTTACATAATTTTGGCGGAAGGCCCTTCCGGATCGTTTGTGACATCTATGATGTACAAAACTCAGTGGAACATGTGATCTGCCGATGTGTAAAGTTTGACATTCGTCGCTCCAGCTACAGAATACCGACAGACATACGAGATAACTTAGCTTACGATACCGCTATTTGTCCTCATTAACTTTCCACAAGATGGAGGACTGTATCACCACATTTAGATTTAGCTTGGACCTCCCGGGCACCCCATCTCGGATATAAGTAAGTTCCACCCACGGAGGTATGCGTGCCTTCCTGGTCTTTCCAAGGCTGTAAATCCCTACCCTCCCTCAGTGACCAGGCTACCCGAGCACCCCAACCATAATCTCAACAATGATAAAATTACGGAGAACAACTCGACTCAACCATTTGGATGCCTAGACATCCGTACAGCTACAGCTGGCAACCCGGCCAACGGACAAACAACTGCTTCTGCCGAATGACCAGGTCGGCCGGGCCCCATTATTGGTCATACAGTGTTGATCGGATTTTGTCACTCTCGATTTTGTTTACCCTCGACTTTATCACGTTTCTGACCCGATTTTGTCACATTCCCTATTTTATCACCCCTAAATTCACTAGGGGGTGATAAAATCGGGATATTTCTGTATCTCCATTTCGGCCGAATGACATTTTCAGTCAAATGGCTTTCGGTCAGATTGTTTTTGCCTAAGGCAGTGATTCTCATCCTGAGGATACCACGGATAAAAATGCGTAATGGCGGATGATTTACAGTTTCATTAAAAACTTTATATAGTACACATGTGCATGGCGATTAGAAAATGAAAGACTTTTGAATTTTGCCCACCCCAAGCAGCACAGTGTATGGAAGCATGTCACACTATCACAGTGTATGGGACAAAAGATCAAAAGGACAAGAATGTCAAAGTAATCTACCTGATTGGAACGAATTGTTGAATAACATGGAAAGAATATGCTTCTAAAATAAAATCTTGAATCTTGAATGGTTTGGAAACCTATATTTGAGATACATAAAGGCTTTTTTCGAAAAACTCAGTAGCTTCGTTGCAAAAGGCTTGGAAGCCTCCTTTCATGAGGCTCGGAAGCCTTCTTCCAAAAGGCTCGGAAGTCTGCTTCCAAGAAGCTCGGAAGCCTGCTTCCAAGAGGCTCGGAAGCCTCCTTCCAAGAGGCTCGGAAGCCTGCTTCCAAGAGGCTCGGAAGCCTGCTTCCAAGAGGCTCGGAAGCCTCCTTCCAAGAGGCTCGGAAGCCTCCTTCCAAGAGGCTCGGAAGCCTCCTTCCAAGAGGCTCGGAAGCCTGCTTCCAAGAGGCTCGGAAGCCTGCTTCCAAGAGGCTCGGAAGCCTGCTTCCAAGAGGCTCGGAAGCCTGCTTCCAAGAGGCTCGGAAGCCTGCTTCCAAAGGCCTCGGAAGCCTGCTTCCAAGAGGCTCAAGCCTGCTTCCAAGAGGCCCTGGAAGCCTGCTTCCAAGAGGCCTGGAAGCCTCCTTCCAAGAGGCCTGGAAGCCTCCTTCCAAGAGGCCTGGAAGCCTCCTTCCAAGAGGCTCGGAAGCCTCCTTCCAAGAGGCCTGGAAGCCTCCTTCCAAGAGGCTCAGAAGCCTCCTTCCAAGAGGCTCCGGAAGCCTCCTTCCAAGAGGCTCGGAAGCCTCCTCCAAGAGGCCTGGAAGCCTCCTTCCAAGAGGCTCGGAAGCCTCCTTCCAAGAGGCTCGAAGCCTCCTTCCAAGAGGCCTGGAAGCCTCCTTCCAAGAGGCCTGGAAGCCTCCTTCCAAGAGGCTCGGAAGCCTCCTTCCAAGAGGCCTCGGAAGCCTCCTCCAAGAGGCTCGGAAGCCTCCTTCCAAGAGGCCTGGAAGCCCTCCAAGAGGCTCAGAAGCCTCCTTCCAAGAGGCCTGGAAGCCTCCTCCAAGAGGCTCGGAAGCCTCCTTCCAAGAGGCCTGGAAGCCTCCTTCCAAGAGGCTCAGAAGCCTCCTTCCAAGAGGCTCAGGAAGCCTCCTTCCAAGAGGCCTGGAAGCCTCCTTCCAAGAGGCTCGGAAGCCTTCCAAGAGGCCTCGGAAGCCTCCTTCCAAGAGGCCTCCAGCCTCCTCCAAGAGGCCCGGAAGCCTCCTTCCAAGAGGCCTGGAAGCCTCCTCCAAGAGGCCTGGAAGCCTCCTTCCAAGAGGCTCTGGAAGCCTCCTTCCAAGAGGCTCAGCCTCCTCCAAGAGGCCTCGGAAGCCTCCTTCCAAGAGGCCTGGAAGCCTCCTCCAAGAGGCTCGGAAGCCTCCTTCCAAGAGGCCTCGGAAGCCTCCTTCCAAGAGGCCCGGAAGCCTCCTCCAAGAGGCCTGGAAGCCTCCTTCCAAGAGGCCTGGAAGCCTCCTTCCAAGAGGCTCGGAAGCCTCCTTCCAAGAGGCTCGGAAGCCTCCGGTCCAAGAGGCTCGGAGGCCTCCGTCCAAGAGGCGCGGAAGCCGCCATCCAATAGGCGCGGAAGCCGCCGTCCAGGAGGCCTGGATGCCTCCTCCAAGAGGCCTGGAAGCCTCCTTCCAAGAGGCTCGGAAGCCTCCTTCCAAGAGGCTCGGAAGCCTCCTTCCAAGAGGCTCCGGAAGCCTCCTTCCAAGAGGCCTGGAAGCCTCCTTCCAAGAGGCTCTGGAAGCCTCCTTCCAAGAGGCCTGGAAGCCTCCTTCCAAGAGGCTCGAAGCCTCCTTCCAAGAGGCTCGGAAGCCTCCTCCAAGAGGCCTGGAAGCCTCCTTCCAAGAGGCCCGGAAGCCTCCTCCAAGAGGCCTCAGAAGCCTCCTTCCAAGAGGCCCGGAAGCCTCCTCCAAGAGGCTCCAGCCTCCTTCCAAGAGGCCTGGAAGCCTCCTCCAAGAGGCTCAGAAGCCTCCTCCAAGAGGCCTGGAAGCCTCCTCCAAGAGGCTCAGAAGCCTCCTTCCAAGAGGCCTGGAAGCCTCCTCCAAGAGGCTCGGAAGCCTCCTTCCAAGAGGCTCGGAAGCCTCCTTCCAAGAGGCCTCGGAAGCCTCCTCCAAGAGGCCCGGAAGCCTCCTCCAAGAGGCCTCAGCCTCCTCCAAGAGGCCTGGAAGCCTCCTTCCAAGAGGCCTCGGAAGCCTCCTTCCAAGAGGCCTCGGAAGCCTCCTTCCAAGAGGCTCGGAAGCCTCCTTCCAAGAGGCTCAGAAGCCTCCTTCCAAGAGGCTCGGAAGCCTCCTCCAAGAGGCCTGGAAGCCTCCTTCCAAGAGGCTCAGAAGCCTCCTTCCAAGAGGCCTCGGAAGCCTCCTTCCAAGAGGCTCGGAAGCCTCCTTCCAAGAGGCCTCGGAAGCCTCCTTCCAAGAGGCTCAAGCCTCCTTCCAAGAGGCCTCAGGCCTCCTCCAAGAGGCTCAAGCCTCCTCCAAGAGGCTCGGAAGCCTCCTTCCAAGAGGCTCGGAAGCCTCCTTCCAAGAGGCTCTGGAAGCCTCCTTCCAAGAGGCTCGGAAGCCTCCTTCCAAGAGGCCTCGGAAGCCTCCTTCCAAGAGGCTCAGAAGCCTCCTTCCAAGAGGCTCGGAAGCCTCCTTCCAAGAGGCTCAGAGCCTCCTCCAAGAGGCCTCGGAAGCCTCCTCCAAGAGGCTCGGAAGCCTCCTTCCAAGAGGCCCGGAAGCCTCCTCCAAGAGGCCTGGAAGCCTCCTTCCAAGAGGCTCGGAAGCCTCCTCCAAGAGGCCTCGGAAGCCTCCCTTCCAAGAGGCTCGGAAGCCTCCTTCCAAGAGGCCTGGAAGCCTCCTTCCAAGAGGCTCTGGAAGCCTCCTTCCAAGAGGCTCGGAAGCCTCCTTCCAAGAGGCTCCAGCCTCCTTCCAAGAGGCTCGGAAGCCTCCTTCCAAGAGGCTCAGGAAGCCTCCTTCCAAGAGGCCTGGAAGCCTCCTCCAAGAGGCCTGGAAGCCTCCTTCCAAGAGGCTCGGAAGCCTCCTTCCAAGAGGCTCGGAAGCCTCCTTCCAAGAGGCTCGGAAGCCTCCTTCCAAGAGGCTCAGGCCTCCTCCAAGAGGCCCGGAAGCCTCCTTCCAAGAGGCCTGGAAGCCTCCTTCCAAGAGGCCTCGGAAGCCTCCTTCCAAGAGGCTCAAGCCTCCTTCCAAGAGGCCTCGGAAGCCTCCTTCCAAGAGGCTCAGGCCTCCTCCAAGAGGGCCGGAAGCCTCCTTCCAAGAGGCTCGGAAGCCTCCGTCCAAGAGGCCCGGCAGCCTCCTTCCAAGAGGCTCGGAAGCCTCCTTCCAAGAGGCTCGGAAGCCTCCTTCCAAGAGCCTCGGAAGCCTCCTTCCAAGAGGCCCGGCAGCCTCCTTCCAAGAGGCTCGGAAGCCTCCTTCCAAGAGGCTCGGAAGCCTCCTTCCAAGAGGCTCGGAAGCCTCCTTCCAAGAGGCTCGGAAGCCTCCTTCCAAGAGGCTCGGAAGCCTCCTCCAAGAGGCTCAGAAGCCTCCTCCAAGAGGCTCAGGCCTCCTTCCAAGAGGCCTGGAAGCCTCCTCCAAGAGGCCCGGAAGCCTCCTTCCAAGAGGCCTGGAAGCAGCTCCTCCAAGAGGCTCAAGCCTCCTCCAAGAGGCCCGGAAGCCTCCTTCCAAGAGGCTCAGAAGCCTCCTCCAAGAGGCCCGGAAGCCTCCTCCAAGAGGCCTCGGAAGCCTCCTTCCAAGAGGCCTCGGAAGCCTCCTTCCAAGAGGCCTGGAAGCCTCCTTCCAAGAGGCTCAGAAGCCTCCTCCAAGAGGCCTGGAAGCCTCCTCCAAGAGGCCTGGAAGCCTCCTTCCAAGAGGCTCAAGCCTCCTTCCAAGAGGCTCGGATGCCTCCTCCAAGAGGCCTGGAAGCCTCCTCCAAGAGGCCTCGGAAGCCTCCTTCCAAGAGGCCTCAGCCTCCTTCCAAGAGGCTCTGGAAGCCTCCTTCCAAGAGGCTCAGAGCCTCCTCCAAGAGGCCTCGGAAGCCTCCTTCCAAGAGGCTCAGAAGCCTCCTTCCAAGAGGCCTCGGAAGCCTCCTTCCAAGAGGCTCAAGCCTCCTTCCAAGAGGCTCAGAAGCCTCCTTCCAAGAGGCCTGGAAGCCTCCTTCCAAGAGGCTCGGAAGCCTCCTTCCAAGAGGCCTCGGAAGCCTCCTTCCAAGAGGCCTGGAAGCCTCCTCCAAGAGGCTCAAGCCTCCTTCCAAGAGGCTCGGAAGCCTCCTTCCACGAGGCCCGGAAGCCTCCTTCCAAGAGGCTCGGATGCCTCCTCCAAGAGGCCTGGAAGCCTCCTTCCAAGAGGCTCTGGAAGCCTCCTTCCAAGAGGCTCAGCCTCCTTCCAAGAGGCTCGGAAGCCTCCTCCAAGAGGCTCGGAAGCCTCCTCCAAGAGGCTCGGAAGCCTCCTTCCACGAGGCCTGGAAGCCTCCTTCCAAGAGGCTCGAAAGCCTCCTTCCAAGAGGCTCGGGAGCCGCCTTCCAAGAGGCTGGAAGCCTCCTCCAAGAGGCTCGGAAGCCTCCTTCCAAGAGGCTCAAGCCTCCTTCCAAGAGGCTTGGAAGCCTCCTTCCAAGAGGCTCGGAAGCCTCCTTCCAAGAGGCTTGGAAGCCTCCTTCCAAGAGGCTTGGAAGCCTCCTTCCAAGAGGCTCGGAAGCCTCCTTCCAAGAGGCTTGGAAGCCTCCTTCCAAGAGGCTCGGAAGCCTCCTTCCAAGAGGCTCGGAAGCCTCCTTCCAAGAGGCTCGGAAGCCTCCTTCCAAGAGGCTCGGAAGCCTCCTTCCAAGAGGCTCGGAAGCCTCCTTCCAAGAGGCTCGGAAGCCTCCTTCCAAGAGGCTCGGAAGCCTCCTCCAAGAGGCTCGGAAGCCTCCTTCCAAGAGGCTCGGAAGCCTCCTTCCAAGAGGCTCGGAAGCCTCCTTCCAAGAGGCTCGGAAGCCTCCTTCCAAGGAAGTTACCAGCTGGTGGATCCAGTACCCGGTTCGAGGAGCTTTCCCAGAAAATGGAATTATGATGGGCGTGTTTGAATTCATTTATGAGCTTCTTTAACAGGATACGTTTGCGTAGCGTGATAAGAACCACGACAGTTCTGGTATCTAGCATCCATGCGGCAAAGGTTGGTTCTAGAATGTAATTTGCGACAATGAATCACGTGTTATAATTTTCTTTAACTCTTGCGGAAATATCCCCACCTAATGTGGATATCGTACATAATAATAGTTTCTTCAAGCCCTTGATGTTACTTAGTCCTTTCGAATGTGAACTGAAAATAAACTTGAGTAATGCCTTTCTAGGATGATAAGTTTCTCGTTAATTAAAATTATCTGAACTGGTTTAAATTCATGTACTTATATGATCTTCTTTGGAGTCAGCCAGTTAATCATCAATGGGCAAACGTTGAGGAAACACACAAGACTATCAGTCGAACGAAATCCCTATTGTTCATATTTTTCCCTGGAAGATAATTAATTTTTAATTACAAGCCGGCGATATCAAATTCTTTTCATCCATTTACGAATTCCAACAAAATGGATTTCCATCTGTGTGGGCTACAATTTGCGTAAAAGTTCAAATGGGACAGTCATGCTGCCGACGCAGTTTCAAGGGAAAAACACAAAATTGGAAAATGGAAAACGACCGTCGCCGTCGTCATGATCCTTTTGTTCGCCGTTCAGCCACGGATTTCAGCGGGCTGTTGGCAGAGCCATTGCCGACATAAAAACGAGATAAACCGTGCGCCCGGTTCGTGCTTTATTCGGGTTTCCTTTGAGATTCTGCAGAACCACGCTCGCTCGGGAGGGGAGTGAATTCCAATTCAAACAAATCGTTTCTTGATACTGTTTGCTGGAAAAGTTGATGGATGGTGAGATGTTTGCGGTGGGCAGAAGATTGAGCTTTAACTTGGAATTGTTGTGACTTTGTAGAAACTGGAGCTCGGGAATTGGAAGAAAATCCATTGTCCAAAATCCAAACGAACTGCCAAAACCAGTAAAATGACAATCAAATCATTAAAGGGATTTTTTAATCGTAGTATAAAACTCGACTATAAAACTATTCCTTCTAAACCGAGAAACCTTCTAAAAAGAATACTGAAATATTAAGCGCCTGGAGTGTCTTCTTGAAAATAGCGACGCTTGAAGAACTGTTCTTTCAGTCAGTAGAGTTTAGGCAATCAAAATCACACAATGAATGAATCCCAAATAAAAGCAGCAGGTGCCATAATCAATCAATGAATGACGGTAAATCTCGCGGTTCATAGAGGAAATCAATTATACAAACGTAATCTAACTGATTTTCTGGAGACATTGTTCAAATTAGTAACGGCTTTGATTACAGTTGATGAAATATTTGAGGTAGAATTTAAAATATAAACATATTTGAGCTGGTTGTATTGAAAAGCACTGGTGGTCCTATTTCCTAGGGGCAATTGAGTGATTACCTTGCGTGACGAATGTTTTTTCAAATTTTTCAATCGGCAAGTACTAACCTGGAAATAGAAGAAAAATCAAATTAGAATTCAAGTAGAACAAATACATACTTCTAAAAGCTAAGACTACTGACATGCAAACAAACAATCATGAATTGAGATCACTGGGCGATAGAAATCATCAACTCCATATGTGGTTTACTGTTCATTAGGAAGAAATAAATCGCTTAATAATGCATAAGAATAAAATGTCCACATAATTTCGACAGTTCGATATTGTGACATGACCAATCGCAATAAATATTCAATTCCACTTAAGAAATGTCGAATAAACATTTTCTTGATATGTAAGAACGGCTGCACGGCGATGCCGGAGCGTTGAATACATTCTGCTTGGGTCCCATAAAATATACAGCGGTATGAAAAATGGAAAACAAACTAAGTATGATCTGAAATTGACAACCCGGAAAAACAGCCACATAGCCCAGCGAAACACAAAAAAAAACGCAACAACAGTACGAAGAAACGAAACGGTGGTATGATTGCTATACAATCGAGAAAACTTCCCATGGAGAGCAGTTTTCTCAATAAAGTTGGAAAGCAACCACACATCGACAGTATGGTTCCCGTAGGATTGTGGACATTCGAAGCGCAAACATACTATCGAAGAAGGAGCCAAGTTGGGAAGTTGTTTTTTTCTTCTGTAAAAGGTTTTCTGATTTTGGTGAACCATCGGGAGTTTCACTCATTTCAGGATTGGGAAAATGTTTGCTCGCTTGTTGATAAAAAAGCAACGAAGAACAAAATAGGGTTTTTTCCTGGATGTCTTGACAGTCATTTGCTCATGAAAGTCATTTTGAAGAATAGAATAACAAATGAGTTCTGATCGAGTAAAAATAACGAAAGATCAAAAACGCAGAAGAATAGTAGATCAGAAAAACAGCAGATGTGAGGAACAGCAGATGTGACGAGAAGTATTGAATGAAAGCACAGAAGTAAAAAGAACAGAAGAACATAATGACAAAGGAACAGAGAGCTTCTGCTAGAAGCTTAGAAAGCTTCTCCCAGAAGCTTAGAAAGCTTCTCCCAGAAGCTTAGAAAGTTTCTCCCAGAAGTTTAGAAAACTTCTCCCAGAAGCTTAGAAAGCTTCTCCCAGAAGCTTTGAAAATTTCTCCCAGAAGTTTAGAAAGCTTCAACCAGAAGCTTAGAAAGCTTCACCCAGAAGCTTAGAAAGCTTTACCCAGAAGCTTAGAAAGCTTCACCCAGAAGCTTAGAAAGCTTCACCCAGAAGCTAAGAAAGCTTCTACCAGAAGCTTAGAAAGCTTCTACCAGAAGCTTAGAAAGCTTCTACCAGAAGCTTGTGAGCTTCCACCAGAGCTTCAGGGTGCTTCCACCAGAGTTTCAGCAAAGCTTCCCACCAGAAGCTTCAGGTGCTTCCCACCAGAGCTTTTCCCACCAGAAGCCTGGAAAGTTTCTCCAGCTTCAGCTTCCCACCAGAAGGTTGGTCCCAAGCTTCCTCCCAGCTTTAGAAAGCTTCTCCCAGCTCTCCCAGAGCCTTCCAGCTTGTCCCAGCCCAGCTTGTGCCTCCCAGGTGGTTAGAAAGCCTCCCAGCTTGCTTCTCCAGAAGCTTAGAAAGCCTCCCAGCTTGTGCGCCTCCCAGCTCTGTGCTCCCAGAAGCTTGTCAGTGCTTCCCAGAAGCTTTCTCACCAGGAGCTTAAAGTTTCCACCAGAAGCTTGTTTTTCCCACCAGAGTTTCCAGAAAGCTCACCAGTTTCAGGTTTCACCAGAGTTTTAAGAGTTTCTACCAGAGCTTTCCAGAAAGCTTTCCACCAGAAGCTTCAGAAAGCTCTACCAGCTTCTGGTGCTCTACCAGAAGCTTCAGGTGCTTCTACCAGAAGGCTCTCCACCAGGCTTCCAGGTGCTCTACCAGCTTCAGAAAGTTTCCCACCAGAGCCTGGAAAGCTCCTCCAGCTCAGCTTCCCACCAGCCTGCTCCAGTGCCTCCCAGAGCTTTGTGCCCACAGTCCCAGCTTCAGAGCCTCCCAGAGCTTTGCAGAGCTCCCAGAGCTTTCCTCCCAGCTCAGCCTGGTGCAAGTTTCTCACCAGAGCTTCAAGCTTCCACCAGAAGCCAAGCTTTCCCACCAGAGGTGCTTTTCCCACCAGAGTTTGTGGCTCCCGCAGCTTCCCGCAGCAGTTTGCTTCCGCAGCTCAGGCTTCCTGCAGCTTCAGAGCCTCGCAGCCTGTGGTGCTCCTCGCAGCTTTCAGGCCTCGCAGTTTCGCAGAGGCTCTGAGTTTCCCGCAGAGCTTGCTTCCTGCAGGCTTTGTAGGTGCTTCTCGCAGAGTTTAGAGCTTCCCGCAGTTTCAGAGCTCTCGCAGCTGCAGGTTGCTCCCGCAGAAGCTTTCAGAAAGTTTCCCTGCAGCTTAGGAGCTTCCTGCAGAAGCTTGTGCTTCCCGCAGAAGCTTTCAGAAAGTTTCCTGCAGAAGCTTTTAGAAAGCTTCTACCAGAGCTTCAGAAAGCCCCCAGAAGCCAGAAAGCACCTACCAGAGTTTAGAAAGCTTCTCACTGTAGCTTCAGGAAGCCTCAACCAGAGGTTTAGAAGCTCTCACCAGAAGCTTCTGAAAGCATCTCCCAGAGTTTTAGAAAACCCCATCCCAGAAGCTTTCAGAAAACTCTCCAGAAGCCAAGTTTCCTTCCAGAAGCTCAAAGCCACTCCAGGAGCTTGGAAAGTTTCTACCAGAAGCTCTTTTCTTCCAGAAGCTAAAAGCCCCAGCTTTGAAAGCTTCTACCAGAAGCTTGGTAAAGCTCACCAAGAAGCTTGGAAAGCTTCTACCAGAAGCTGCTTTGGAAGCTTCTACCAGAAGCTGGAAAAGCTTCTACCAGAAGCTTTTCACTAAGCCAGAGTTTGAGCTTCTACCAGAAGCTTGGAAAGCTTCTACCAGAAGTTTGGAGCTCAGCCAGAAGCTTGGTGCTTTCCTACCAGAAGCTTGGAAAGCTGCTTCTCACCAAGCCAGAAGCTTAGGAAAGCTTCGCAGAGCTTAGAAAGTTTCTACCAGAAGCTGAGCTTCTGCAGAAGCTTGCTTCCCAGAAGCGGCAGGCTCCCAGCTCTGCTCCCAGCTCAGGCTCCAGCCTGCAGCTTCCCAGCCTGCAGGCGCTCCCAGCTTCAAAGCTCCCCAGCTCAGAGCTCCGCTCAGGCTCCCAGCTTCAGGCTCCTCAGGCTTCTGCCTCGCAGCTTCAGGCGCTCGCAGGCTCTCCCGCAGGCTCCCGCAGCTTCCTGCAGCCCAGAGTTTCAGGCTTCCCAGCTTCAGGCGCTCGCAGGGCTTCCTCGCAGCCTGCTTCCTGCAGAGCCAGCTTCCCCAGCTTCTGCAGCCTTCCTGCAGCATTTGCTTCCCGCAGTTTCAGAAAGCCTCTTCAGCTTTCCCACCAGAGCTTCTGCAGTGGTTTCCACCAGAAACCCTGAAAGTTTCCCACCAGAAGCCCAGGAAAGTTTCCCACCAGAACTTGTTTCCCACCAGAAGCTTGGTGGTGCTTCCACCAGAGCTTGCGCTTCCCACCAGAGCTGTGTGCTCCCACCAGAAGTTTGTGCTTCAAGAAAGTTCCCACCAGAGTTTATAGAAAGCTTCACCAGAGAAGCCAGGTAATGCTTCCACCAGGCTCTCAAAGCTTCCCACCAGAGTTTCCAGAGTTTCCCACCAGAGAGTTTCAGCTTCCCACCAGAGTTTTGTGAGCTTCCCACCAGGCTTCAAGAAAGCCTCCACCTGTAGCTTCAGTTTTATACCAGAAGTTTCAGGCTTTCCCACCAGGCTTCAGAAAGCTCTCACCAGCTTTCAGAAAGCTTCCCACCAGAGTTTTGGAAAGCTTCCACCAGAGTTTGGAAACTCACCAGAAGCTTGAAAATCTCTCACCAGCTTGGAAAACTCTCTACCAGCTCTGGAAAACCCCACCAGAAGCTTAGAACTCTCACCAGAGCTTTAGAAAGCTTAGAGAAAGCTCTGGCAGAAGCCAGGTTTCCTCGCAGTTTGTTTCCTGCAGCTTGAAAGCTTCTCGCAGCTTAGAAAGTTTCCTGCAGAAGCTAGAAAGTTTCACCAGAGCCCAGCTTTCAGGAAAGCCGCACCAGAGTTTAGAAGCTTTCCACCAGAAGCTTCAGAAAGTTTCCCACCAGAAGCCTTTGGTGCTTCCACCAGAGGCTTCCAGTGCTCCCACCAGAAGCTCAGGTTTCTACCCACCAGAAGCTTGCAGAAAGCTCCCACCAGAGCTTCCAGCTTCCACCAGAAGCTTGCTCACCAGTTTGCTCCCACCAGCTCTGGTGGCTCCCACAGCCTGCAGCCCCCAGAGCTCACCAGGCCTTCCCACCAGAGCTTCTGTGCTTCCCCACCAGCCTGCCTCCACCAGCCTGGAAAGCTCCCACCAGTTTCAGGCTTCCCAGCAAGCTTCCCAGGCTGCACTCAAAGCTTCCCACCAGCCTCAGGTTCACCAAAGTGCTTCCAGGTTTCACATACCAGTGCCTCAGTGGTGCTCCCCACCAGAGGCCGCAGGCTCCCACCAGAGCTCAGAAAGCTCCCACCAGAGGCTCTGTGCTTCCCACCAGAGGCCTGGAAAACCCAGCAGAAGCCTGGAACCCCCACCAGAGCTTCAAGGGTTTCCACCAGGCTCTGGTGCTCCATCAGGCTCTCGTGCTTCCCACCAGAGTTTGCTCTGCTTCCCACCAGAGTTTCCAGGTGCTTCCCACCAGAGCTTCAGGCTTCCCACCAGAGTCGGTGCTTCCCACCAGAGTTTCAGGTGCTTCCCACCAGAGTTTCTTGTGAGCTCTGCTTCCCACCAGAAGCTCAGGCTTCCCACCAGAGTTTGCAGTGTTTCCCACCAGTAGGCTCTTCCCACCAGAGTTTCAGAAAGCTTCCCACCAGAGTTTGTTTCCAAGCTGCCCACCAGCTCTGGCGCTCCCACCAGAAGTTTAGGAAAGCCTCCCACCAGAGCTTCAGGAAAACTTTCCCACCAGAGGCTCTTTGTGGTTTCCCACCAGAGGCTTCAGTGGTGCTTCCCACCAGAGCTTTCAGAGCTCCCACCAGAGGCTCTCAGGTCCCACCAGGAAGCCTAGGCTTCCCACCAGGCTCAGAAAGTTTCCCACCAGCTTCAGGTTTCTCACCCAGCTCTGGTGTGCTCCCACCAGAGTTCTGGAAAGCTTCCCACCAGAGTTTCAGGCTTCCCACCAGCTTCCCACCAGAAAGGCTTCCAGAGTTTCCCACCAGCCTGGAAACTCCACCAGAGCTTGGAAAACTCCCACCAGAAGCCTGGAACCCACCAGGCTCTGGAAAACTCCACCAGCTTCAGGCTCTGAAAACTCCCACCAGGCTTTAGAGCTTCCCACCTTTAGAAAGCTCTGGCAGAAGCTTCAGAAGCCTCGCAGAGCTTCAGTGCTTCCCACCAGGTTTGCTCCCACCAGAGTTTCCTCGCAGAAGCCTTCACCAGGCTTCCCACCAGGCTCGCTTCCCACCAGAGCCAGGTTTCCCACCAGAGCAGGCTTCCCACCAGAAGCTGCAGAAAGCTCCCACCAGAGCCCAGCCTGCTTCCCACCAGAGTTTGTGCTCCCACCAGAGCCTCCAGGCTCCCACCAGCCCAGGAAAGCTTCCCACCAGAGCCCCAGGCTTTCCCACCAGAGGTTTCCCACCAGAGTTTCCCACCAGAGGCTTCCAAGCTTCCCACCAGAAGCTCTGTGCTCCCACCAGAGCTCTGAAGCTCCCACCAGAGCTCTAAAGCTTCCCACCAGAGCTTTCAGGTGCCCCACCAGCTCAAGTTTCCACCAGCTCTAGGTTTCCATCACCAAAGCTTTGCTCCCACCAGAGTTTGCTTCCCACCAGAGGCTTCAGGAGGCTTCCCACCAGAGTTTCCAGGTGCTTCCCACCAGAGCTCTGGAAAACCCCACTGCAGCCTGGAAAACTCCCACCAGCCTGGTGCTTCCACCAGAGTTTGTGCTCCCACCAGAGTTTCAGGTTTCCCACCAGAGTTTCCCACCAGAGTTTGCCACCAGAGCCTGGTGCTCCCACCAGAGTTTGTAGTTTCCCCACCAGGAAGCTTCCCACCTGGTGCTTCCACCAGCTCCTGACCAGCCTGTGCTTCCCACCAGAGCTCCCACCAGAGTTTCAGAGCTCCCACCAGAAGCTTCCAGAGCCTCCCACCAGAGCTTTGGCTTCCCACCAGCTTCAGGTTTCCCACCAGAGTTTCAGGAGCTTCCCACCAGAGCCCAGGTGCCCACCAGTTTAGCTTCCCACCAGGCTTGTGTCAGGTTTCCCACCAGAGCTTCCCAAGCTTTTTCAGGCGCTCCCACCAGCTTCAGGTTTGTTGTGCTACCAGCTCTGAACCAGCTCCCCACCAGAGTTTCAGGAGCTTCCCACCAGAAGCTTCAGAGTTTCCCCACCAGAGCTCAGGTTTCCCACCAGAGCGAGCTTTTGGAAAAAACTTCCCCACCAGAAGTTTGGAAAACTCTCACCAGAAGTTTGGAAAACTCTCACCAGAAGCTTGGAAAACTCACTGTAGCTTTGGAAAACTCT
The DNA here is from genome assembly GCF_024139115.2 of Armigeres subalbatus. NCBI lineage: Eukaryota > Metazoa > Arthropoda > Insecta > Diptera > Culicidae > Armigeres > Armigeres subalbatus. Next base: position 104,010,288 of record NC_085139.1, on the reverse strand, counting down.
ACCAGTTTAGAGTTTAGAGTTTCCTGGCAGAGCTTAGGAAAGCTCGCAGAAGCTTTAAGTTTCCACCAGGAAGCTTCCTGCAGGATGCCCAGCCCAGAGTTTCCCCGCAGAAGCTTCAGGTGCTTCCACCGCAGCCCAGGTTTGCTTCCCACCAGAGCCCAGGCTCCCACCAGAGGCTGCAGAAAGCTCCCACCAGAGCTTCAGGCTCCCACCAGAGTTTCCTGTAGCTCCCACCCAGAGGCCAGGCTTCCCACCAGAGTTTGTGTTTCCCACCAGAGGCTCTGCTTCCCACCAGGCTCTGCAGTTTCCCACCAGAGCTCTGTGCTTCCCACCAGAGCTCTGCTTCCCACCAGAGCTTCAAGTTTCCCACCAGGTTTCAGAAAGCTCCCACCAGAGGCTTCAGGCTTCCCACCAGAGTTTCCCATCCAGTTTCAGAGCTTCCCACCAGAGCCTGGTGCTCCAACACAGCTTCAGAGTTTCCCACCAGAGCTGCTTCTCCCACCAGCCTCTGTCCCAGCTGCCCATACAGGCCTCGGAAGTTTCCACCAGAGCTGCTATACCCAGTTTCAGAGCCCCCACCAGAGTTTGCTTCCCACCAGGTTTCCACCAGTTTGCAGTTTCCCACCAGAGTTTGCTTCCACCAGAGTTTGGAAAAGCTTCCCACCAGAGTTTCAGAGTTTCCCACCAGAGTTTCAGGTGCTTCCACCAGAGTTTCAGAGCTCCCACCAGAGCTTCAGGTTCCCACCAGAGCCTGCTCCCACCAGAGGCTTCCAGGAGCTTCCCACCAGAGCTCCCAGGCTTTCCCACCAGAGTTTGCTTCCCACCAGCTCTCAGAGCTCCCACCAGAGGCTTCCAGAGCTTCCCACCAGAGCTCTGTGCCCACCACCAGGCTCAGGCTTCCCACCAGAGCTCTGTGCTTCCCACCCAGGCTCTGCTTCCCACCAGAGCCTAGAAAGCCCCACCAGAAGCTCTTCCAGGCTCCCACCAGAGTTTCCCAAAGCTTCCCACCAGCTCTGCTTCCCACCAGAGCCTTCCCACCAGAGCTTTCAGAAAGCTCCCACCAGAAGCTTCAGGTTTCCCACCAGCTTGTGGCTTCCCACCAGAAGCTCTGCAGAGTTTCCCCACCAGAGAGCTTCCAGTTTCCTCAACCAGAAGCTTGCTTCCCACCAGCAAGTTTGTGGCTTCCCACCAGAGTTTCAGTGCTCCCACCAGAAGCTTCAGAAAGTTTCCCACCAGAAGCTTTTCACCAGGCTTCAGGTTTCCCACCAGTTTCAGGTTTCCCACCAGAGTTTCAGGTTTCCCACCAGAAGCTTCAGGAAAGCTCCCACCAGTTTCAGGCTCCACCAGAGTTTCAGGTGCTTCCCACCAGGCTCTGGAAAACTCACCAGAAGCCTGGAAGCTCCCACCAGACCCACCAGAGCTCTGGAACCTCCCACCAGCTCTTGTGGCTCCCACCAGAGTTTCAGAAGCTCCCACCAGGTTTGCAGGCTCCACCAGAGCTCAGAGTTTCCCCAGAAAGCTTCCCACCAGGTTTCCCACCAGTGTTTCCCACCAGAAGCTTCCCACCAGAAAGTTTCCCACCAGGGCTCAGGCTTCCCACCAGAGCTTTTCCCACCAGAGGCTCCCACCAGAGCTCTGCTTCCCACCAGAGCCCAGTGCTTCCCACCAGGCCTTCCACCAGCCAGGTGCTTCCCACCAGCTGCAGGCGCTTCCCACCAGAGCTCTGTGCTTTCCCACCAGAGTTTGTTTCCACCAGCCTGGGTTTCCCACCAGAGTTTCAGGTGCTCCCACCAGAGGCTCTGCTTCCCACCAGCCTGTTCTCCCACCAGAGTTTTGTTTCCCATACTGTAGCTCCCACCAGCCTGGCTCCCACCAGAAGCTTCAGGAAAGCTCCACCAGAGCCAGGTGGTTTCCCACCAGAGTTTCAGAGCCTGCTCCCACCAGAAGCCTGTGCTTCCCACCAGAGCTCAGGAGCTCCCACCAGAGCCTGTGCTCCCACCAGAGCTCTGTGCTCCCACCATTTCAAGCTCCCACCAGAGCTTGCAGAGCCTCCACCAGAGTTTGCAGCTCCCACCAGAAGCTCAGAAAGCTCCCACCAGGCTCTGTGCTCCCACCAGAGCTCAGGTGCCTCCCACCAGAGCTTCCAGGTGCTTCCCACCAGGCTCCCACCAGAGTGTGCTCCACCAGAGTTTCCTGCTTCCCACCAGAGCCTCAGGAGCTTCCCACCAGAGGCCTGCAGGTGCTCCCACCAGGCTGCTTCCCACCAGAGCTCTGCTTCCCACCAGAGTCAGTGCCTCCACCAGAGCTCAGTGCTTCCCACCAGAGCTTCAGAGTTTCCCACCAGAGTTTCACAGAGCTTCCACCAGAGCTCAGGTTTCCCACCAGAGCTTCCAGAGCTCCCACCAGCTTCAGGCTTCCCACCCAGCCCAGGCTTCCCACCAGCCCAGAGCTTCCCACCAGAGGCTCAGAAGCTCCCACCAGTCCAGCAGCCAGAGTTTGCTTCCCACCAGAGCAGCTTCCCACCAGAGTTCCCACCAGTTGCTCAGAAAGCTCCCACCAGCTTCAGAGCTCCCACCAGCTTCAGGAGCTCCCACCCAGCTCTGGCTCCCACCAGAGCTTCAGAGCTTCCCACCAGAGCTTCAGGAGTTCCCACCAGAGCTTCCAGGTGCTTCCCACCAGGCTTCAGAGCTCTCCCACTTCAGAAAGCTCCCAGAGGCTTCCCACCAGAGCCTGCTTCCCACCAGCTTCAGGAAAGCTCCCACTGCAGCTCTAGGTGCTCCCACCAGCAGCTCCAGGCTGTTTCCACCAGCAGCTTCCAGGCTCCCACCAGAGGCTTCAGTGAGAGCTCCCACCAGCCTCCAGAGCTCCCACCAGGCTTCAGAGTTTCCCACCAGAGCTCAGGTGCTTCCCACCAGAAGTTTCAGAAAGCTCCCACCAGAGGCTCTTGTGCTTCCACCAGAGCTTCCAGGTGCTTCCCACCAGAGGTTTCAGGTGCTTCCCACCAGAAGTTTCAGGAAAGCTTCCCCACCAGAGTTTGTGCTTCCCACCAGAGCTCCCCACCAGAGGCTCTGCTCCCACCAGAGCTTTCAGGAAAGTTTGCCCACCAGAAGCTCTGGCTTCCCAAATTGCCAGCTTCAGGCTTCCCACCAGAGTTTCATGCTCCCACCAGAGCTTCCCACCAGAGCTCTGTAAAGCTCTCACCAGGTTTCCCACCAGGTGCCTCCCACCAGAGTTTCCAGGCTCCCACCAGAGCTTGCAGGCTTCCCACCAGAGTTTGTGGCTCCCACCAGAGTTTCAGCTCTGCTTCCCACCAGCTTCCAGGCTTCCACCAGAGTTTCCAGGCTTCCCACCAGAGCTTGTGCTCCACCCAGCCAGCTCCCAGCCAGTGCTTCCCACCAGCTTCAGGTTTCCCACCAGCTCTGTTTCCCACCAGAGCTTCAGGAAAGTTTCCCACCAGGCTTGTGCTTCCACCAGAGCTTCCAGGTGCTCCCACCAGAGCTTTGGTGCTTCCCACCAGGCTCAGGTGCTTCCCCACCAGAGTTTCAGAAAGTTTCCCACCAGAGTTTTGTGTTTCTGCACCAGAAGCTTCAGGAAAGCTCTCACCAGAAGCTTCAGGAAAGCTTTCCCACCGAGTTTCAGGAAAGCTTCCCACCAGCTTCAGGTGCTTCCTAAACCAGAGTTTCAGAAAGTTTCCCACCAGAAGCTTCAGGAAAGCTTCCCACTCAGAGCTTTCAGAAAGCTCTACCAGAGTTTCAGAAAGTTTCCTACCAGAAGCTTAGAAAGCTTCACCAGAAGTTTAGGCTTCCTCCAGAAGCTTAGAAAGCTTCTTCCAGAAGCTTAGAAAGCTTCTTCCAGAAGCTTAGAAAGCTTCTTCCAGAAGCTTAGAAAGCTTCTTCCAGAAGCTTAGAAAGCTTCTTCCAGAAGCTTAGAAAGCTTCTTCCAGAAGCTTAGAAAGCTTCTCCCAGAAGCTTAGAAAGCTTCTCCCAGAAGCTTAGAAAGCTTCTTCCAGACACATTAATAAAGTCTAAAACAAAGCTTCTTCCAGAAGCTTAAAAAGCTTCTTCCAGAAGCTTGAAAAGCTTCTCCCAGAAGCTTAGAATGCTTCTCCCAGAAACTTAGAAAGCTTCTTTCAAAAGCTTAGAAAGCTACTACCAAAAGCTGAGAAACCTTCTCCCAGCTGATATAGTTTTTTCCAAAAGTTTGCGAAGTAAAAAAGGTTGGGAAGCTTCTCTTAGAAGGCTTCTCCCGGAAGACTGAACACACTTCTCTTAGCAATCTGGAAAGCCTATTTCAGAAGCTTCGAAAGCTTTACTCATGATCACCGTGGAGGAACAGAAAGAAGACAACGGCAGCCATGTTTCACCACCGAATCTATGACAAAAGGTCGAAATGACAAAAAATCAAAAAACAAAAGATAGAAATGACAAAAGTTCGAAAGGACAAATCTCGAAAAGACAAAACGCTAAAAGGGACAGAAGACCGAAAGGACAAAAGGTCGAAAGGGACAAAGAGGCGAAAAGCATAAAAGGTCGAAAGGGAGGAAGGGTCGAAAACTACAAAAGGTCGAAAGAGACCAAAGATCGTTCAAGAACAAGTTGATAACAAGGGTGTATACCAAAGGAGTTTGTGAAATCCATTTAACTTCAAGCAGAAGTAATACACTCATCTCGTCAATCAAGGTTGAAGAATGAACAATTTTCATAGAAAGAGTAATTATTATGAAACAATATTATGCATATCTAGATGGCTCTGCTGAAGATAAAAAAGATTGTTGATTTAAGGAATGAATAAAATTTGTATTGTGCGAGATTGATTTCTCCCCGTTACAGTTTCTTGTCTCTTGTCCCTTCCGACCTTTTATTTTTTCGACCTTTTAACCTTTTCGACATTTTAAAAGACCGAATCACCGTCTTTCGACCAGAGGTCGTACAGACTGAACACTTAACATCTGGAATTAGACAACGGACAGGACATTTACACAACACCCAGTGGACCAGTGGAAAACTTTTCGCTTCACGAAAAGTTTTCGCCTTACCGCGGCGGGAATCGAACCCACACTCCACAGCACATGCGCGTCTAGACGATTGACGTCGCTAACCGTACCGCCACGAAACCCACCAGTCCCGTTCGACGTTTTGCCCCTTCGACCTTTTATCTTTTGGCTTTTTGTCCTTTCGACCTTTTGTCTACTCACCTTTTGTCCCTAACCCTTCACCACCACGATTGTAATAAATGAAAACCTTCCTTGTCAATTATATTTTGTTTATTGTCTTAGTCAATTATTTGACTCATTTGAGGTCAATTTTCCCGCAGAACCCATGTTTTTTAAGCCTATAACAATTTAAAATCGAAAACAAAAAACGAAAAAGTGCTACACGTGTGAACCTGCCTGAAGGATTGGCCTGATGTTGGTTCAATCTCGATCAAATGTAGGGTCAAGCTTTGAAAACGATTTTTTTTTAATTTTTTATTTCAAATTAAAAAGTAGTTGAAAGCATCAACATTTTTGGGTTCATTGGGAAAGCAGACCTTTAATATGATAGAATCGATTAGGCAAATTAAATTTTTTGAAGGTAAAGGTCAATTGGGGTATTGGAATGAAATGTTCAATCTTTGTCTGTGAATAAAAAAACCCTAGCGGGCATAGAATTTCAATGGTACTATAAAACGGACATAGTCTTCACCTGAAACCAATCTCAAATCAAATCACGTAGAAAGCACAGATCCTTTCGCTTTAATTTTATGCTCCTTCACCTTCCTAATGTTAATGCCTGCAAATGAATCGTTAAACTTCCATCAGGTGCAATCAGGCGGCAGTAAAGGCAGTTCGGGTAAATAATTTCCAACATCCAAACAACTTTGAACTAATTTGTTACACACCATCGACAGCGAGCAACACGTGAGCTGTACTTCAGCCGGGCCAGCCTGGCCGTACGAAGGGTAATTCTTGATGTATGGTGGGGTGGTTGGTAATCCAAATGCAATGCATCGTAAAACAGAGTTTAATTCCGTGGATTGCTGGCGCTGCTGTGTGGCGAAAAGCGAGCACATGGGTCTTGGCACGTGCCTCATCCTCATGACATAACCGCCGCCACCTCCTGGCACCCACACACACAGTGGGGTGCCATCTAGAAACCAAAATCCAAATCCAATGTTTATTTGAGACTCATGGAAGCTTGCTTGGTGGTTCTTCCATCGTGCACATCAACTCCCTTCTAATCGATCAATTCGATGCAATAACCACATCAGTGAACCCGACTGCAAGAGCGCAAAATGCACCGAAAACATGTCGAAGGCAAACAACGAACCAACGAGAAAGCTCTCCACGAAAGAAAAACTGCTTTTGATGATGCACTCCTACACGATCCAAAAGCATCGACCAAGATGGGGGAAGACATGTTTCGTAAACATTGGAGAAGGATTGGCGGATTACCGACCGACATACATCGATAGCGTGCGGCAAGGCAAGGATGGAAGTAGGAAGCATCCGCCGCCACCTCCGCCACTCAGGTTACGATGCCTGTCTCGTGTTGTAGAGCAACTTCAGCAACAAGATGATTGCGCGGCGTTGCGCGTTGGGTAAATTTGTCGAACAATCAATGAATGGAAACTCTCAGCGAACAAGTGTTGCGCAATAGGTTCGCTTGTCGATATAAAATCAGCGGGTTTGGATTCGAACCGCTTTGTTCAGCTGTTCGAACCGAACGCGTGTTTTGACTTGTTGGGGGGCAATTATTCAACGCAGTCGTCAGCCGGCGGATGGTGCGGTCATATTGCATGAGCGCCGAAAATTAGCGAATTATGGAGTTATGTAGCGCGGACCGAAAAGTGGGAGTGCATTGCTCGTATTATTATTTAGTTGAAGTCAATGGAGGGGTAAATGAGTTCATTATTTGATGTGTGAGCCGAAAAGAACTCATTTCCATATACAGAACGAATTCCTTTAAAAATTTGGTTCTTTTGAAACTTCTTGGAACAGCTTTCCAATATTTCATATAAAATCTTTACAGCATTCCAAAAAGTAGTCTTTAGGGCTGTTCAAGGATTTTGCAGAAGCTGTTTTAGGCGATAAAGGATTTAAGCATTATGTATTAAAGAAGCTTCCAGCCTTTTCTTGAAAGGTGTAAATTTAAAACTAATCTTCCTAAATGTGCCAAATCAGATTGAAAGTGACTTCCAATTTTTCCCAACATGCTTTGAAAGTCACGCAGCCTCATTAAATCCATGCAGAGAATTTTGCAACACAAATTACATCCCATTATCGATATTATCTGCCAAGTGTGTGTGTATGTGCCTGTGAAGAGAGATTTCCCTCGTGGATTCAAAATGCCAAGGATTGCCTCTTTTTATGTTTCGTTTCACTGCTGAAACTGCATTCGAATATGCATGACGGCTTGAGAGCCCGAGACACCACTCTGTGTTCACTTTCTGCAGGCCCTCTGGTTCGATACAGGCAGCAATGTATGTGTGTCTGTGTGTGTTTGTGTGCGCGGTGGTGGTTTGCTGTCCGAAAGCACCATCTGCAATTCAAATTTGGAGCTCTGCTTTTGGTCGAGTTAGTCGATCGATAGAAGCGAGGAAAATCCTCCTAGAGGGACTCGATAGTTGCTCACCACAGGTCGAACAATATTCGTCTCGGAAGGATTAAATGAGTTTAAATAGAAACGTTTCAGAGTTTAAAAACCGCACATACTTTTGTACACACATGGTGAAAGTTAAATATTTTCCCAAAGTTTGTCTTGCTTTCCATTGGCTGTGTAACGTCGCTGACTGACCAGCGAAAGTTTATTTGACCAAATGAAATTATGCCCTCTCTCATGCTTTACGGCTGCCGACTAAAATACCAGCGTACCAAGAACCGGCTTACAGAAACGCTTTTTTCTTCTTTCCAACATTGAAAAACGCCCTTGGAAGCGATTCTTCCGGTATTCGGAGAATTTAATAAAAGGGTTCTGCTTCCAACCTGGTGAGGTGAAGTTACAGACGTTATTCGGTCGTATGCTTTCTTTGTCGAAAATCGAGTTTACTCATCGGAGGCAGACTGCACACCGAAGGACGATACGACGGAATCGTTAATTTGAGCTCAACAACATGGTTTTGGTTTCTGCAATTTAACCTCGCGAAAAAGCCCAGTCAATATCACAGCCCAGAACGATGGATGGTGCTTGCGGAGATGAAACCAAAGAGTTACGAAAATTCATGGGCGCAGAAACCGTAATTGCTTGCTTCATGTTATCGTTCAAGGTTGAGTATTGATTTTGATTTCGGTCGTGTCATGTGGCGGCCCAACGAATATTTTTCATGTTGATGAAAATAAAATTTAATGATGACGTGGAATTCTTCATTCCTTTATTCGTAAAATGCAGGAAAATGATATTCGGTTAGCATTTATTTTTATTTAATCAACATTTAGACGTCCTCTGTCAAAAGACGAGTTTAATACAATTCCATTGAATTCCTCCGCATTGTAATTTTCACAGATCCGTCCTATGAAAGGTGAAATCATTCCATTTAAAGAGCTTAACCATTTTCTTTCATCTAACATCCAATCCAAATTCAATCCAAACCCAAACCGTTTCCAAACCAAATCCAATCCAAATCCGTTTCTAATTCAATCCAAATCCAATCCAAATCCAAATTCAATCCAAATCAGATTCAAATTTAATCCAAATCCAATCCAAATACAATCCAAATTTAATCCAAATTCAATCCAAATTCAATCCAAATTCAATCCAAATCCGATACAAATCCAATCCAAATCCAATCCAAATCCAATCCAAACCAAATCCAATCCAAATCAAATCCGAATCCAATTCAAAATCAAATCCTAAATCCAATCCAAATCCATTCCACGACTAATCCTAGTCCAATACAAATTTAATCCAAATTAAATCCAAATCCAATCCAAATGCAATGCAAATCTAATCCAAATCCAAATCCAAATCCAAATCCAAATCCAAATCCAAATCCAATCCAAATCCAATCCAAATCCAATCCAAATCCAATCCAAATTCAATCCAAATCCAATCCAAATCCAACCCAAATTCAATCCAAATCCGATTCAAATTTAATCCAAATCCAATTCAAATACAATCCAAATCCAATCCAAATCCAATCCAAATCCAATCCAAATCCAAGCCAAATTCAATCCAAATCCGATTCAAATTTAATCCAAATCCAATTCAAATACAATCCAAAGCCAATCCAAATCCAATCCAAATCCAACCCAAATCAAATCCAATTCAAAATCAAATCCAAAATCCAATCCAAATTCATCCCACGACTAATCCTAATCCAATACTTACAATAAAATCCATTCCACGTCCAATCCAGATATAATCCAAATCCAATCTGAAAACAATCCAAATCCAATTCGAATCCAATCCAAATTCAATTCAAATCCAATCCAAAATCATATCCACATCCAATTCAAATCCAATCCGATTCCAATTCAAATCCAATCCAAATTTAATCCAAATACAATCTGAAAACAATCCAAACCAATTTAAAATCCAATCCAAATCCATTCCACGTCCAATACAAATTTAATCCAAATCCAATGCAAATCCAATGCAAATCCAATTCAAATTCAATTCAAATTCAATTCAAATCCAATCCAAAATCAAATCCACATCCAATTCAAATCCAATCCAAATGCAATCCAAATCCAATCCAAATCCAATCCAAATCCAATCCAAATCCAATCCAAATCCAATCCAAATCCAATCCAAATCCAATCCAAATCCAAATCCAACCCAAATCCAATCCAACCAATCCAAACCAATCCAAACCAATCCAAACCAATCCAAACCAATCCAAACCAATCCAAACCAATCCAACCAATCCAAACCAATCCAGATCCAATCCAAACCAATCCAAACCAACCAAATCCAATCCAAACCAATCAACCAATCCAAACCAACCAAATCCAAACCAATCCAAACCAATCCAAACCAATCCAAACCAATCCAAACCAACCCAAACCAATCCAAACCAATCCAAACCCAATCCAAACCAATCCAAACCCAACCAAACCAATCCAAACCAATCCAAACCAACCAAACCAATCCAAACCAATCCAAACCAATCGAACCAATCCGAAACCAATCGAAACCAACTGAAACCAAACCAATCCAAACCAATCCAACCAACCAATCCAAACCAATCCAAACCAATCCAAACCAATCCAACCAAATCCAAACCAATCCAACCAATCCAAACCAACCAAACCAATCCAAACCAATCCAAACCAATCCAAAACCAATCCAATCCAAACCTATCCAAACCAATCCAACCAAACCAATCCAACCAAACCAAACCAACCAATCCAAACCAATCCAAACCAATCCAAACCAACCAAACCAATCCAAACCAATCCAAACCAATCCAAACCAATCCAAACCAACCAAACCAATCCAAACCAACCAAACCAATCCAAACCAATCCAAACCAATCCAAACCAACCAAACCAATCCAACCAACCAATCCAAACCAATCCAAACCAATCCAAACCAATCCAAACCAACCAAACCAATCCAAACCAATCCAAACCAATCCAAACCAATCCAAACCAATCCAAACCAATCCAAACCAACCAAACCAATCCAAACCAATCCAAATCCAATCCAACCAATCCAAACCAACCAAACCAATCCAAACCAATCCAATCCAAACCCAACCAAACCAATCCAAACCAATCCAAACCAACCAAACCAATCCAAACCAATCCAAACCAATCCAAACCAACCAATCCAACCAATCCAAACCAATCCAAACCAATCCAAACCAATCCAAACCAATCCAAACCAACCAAACCAATCCAAACCAATCCAAATCCAAACCAACCAACCAACCAACCAAACCAATCCAAACCAAATCCAATCCAATCCAAACCAATCCAAACCAATCCAAACCAATCCAAACCAATCCAAACCAATCCAAACCAATCCAAACCAATCCAAACCAATCCAAACCAATCCAAACCAATCCAAACCAATCCAAACCAATCCAAACCAACCAAACCAATCCAAACCAATCCAAACCAATCCAAACCAACCAAACCAATCCAAACCAACCAATCCAAACCAATCCAAACCAACCAAACCAATCCAAACCAATCCAAACCAACCAAACCAATCCAAACCAATCCAAACCAATCCAAACCAATCCAAACCAATCCAAACCAACCAAACCAATCCAAACCAATCCAAACCAATCCAAACCAACCAAACCAATCCAAACCAACCAAACCAATCCAAACCAACCAAACCAATCCAAACCAATCCAAACCAATCCAAACCAATCCAAACCAATCCAAACCAATCCAAACCAATCCAACCAATCCAAACCAACCAAACCAATCCAATCCAAACCAACCAAACCAATCCAAACCAACCCAAACCAACCAAACCAACCAAACCAATCCAAACCAACCAATCCAAATCCAATCCAAATCCAATCCAAATCCAATCCAAATTCAATTCAAATCCAATTCAAATCCAATCCAAATCCAATCCAAATCCAATCCAAATCCAATCTACCAGATCTAAATAATTTTCTAACTAAATCCTATTCCAATCCACATCAAATCCAATACGAAGCCAATCCAAGTCCAATCCAAATCCAATCCAAATCCAAATTCAAATCCAATCCAAATTCGATGCAAATCCAATGCAAATCTAATCCAAATCCAATCCAAATCTAAACCAAATCCAATCCAAATCCAATCCAAATCCAATCCAAATCCAATCCAAATCCAATCCAAATCAAATCCAATCCAAATCCAACTCCAATCCAAATCCAATCCAAATCCAATCCAAATCCAATCCAAATCCAATCCAAATCCAATCCAAACCAATCCAAACCAATCCAAACCAACCAAACCAATCCAAACCAACCAAACCAATCCAACCAATCCAAACCAAACCAAATCCAAACCAATCCAAACCAACCAAACCAACCAAACCAATCCAAACCAATCCAAACCAATCCAAACCAATCCAAACCAATCCAAACCAATCCAAATCTAATCCAAACCAATCCAAACCAATCCAAACCAACCAAACCAATCCAAACCAACCAAACCAATCCAAACCAATCCAAACCAATCCAAACCAATCCAAACCAATCCAAACCAATCCAAACCAATCCAAACCAACCAAACCAATCCAAACCAATCCAAACCAATCCAAACCAATCCAAACCAACCAAACCAATCCAAACCAACCAAACCAATCCAAACCAATCCAAACCAATCCAAACCAACCAAACCAACCAAACCAATCCAAACCAATCCAAACCAATCCAAACCAATCCAAACCAACCAAACCAATCCAAACCAATCCAAACCAATCCAAACCAACCAAACCAATCCCAAACCAATCCAAACCAATCCAAACCAATCCAAACCAACCAAACCAATCCAAACCAACCAAACCAATCCAAACCAATCCAAACCAATCCAAACCAACCAAACCAATCCAAACCAATCCAAACCAATCCAAACCAATCCAAACCAACCAAACCAATCCAAACCAATCCAAACCAATCCAAACCAACCAAACCAAACCAACCAAACCAATCCAAACCAACCAAACCAATCCAATCCAACCAATCCAAACCAACCAAACCAATCCAAACCAATCCAAACCAATCCAAACCAATCCAAACCAATCCCAAACCAATCCAAACCAACCAAACCAATCCAAACCAATCCAAACCAATCCAAACCAACCAAACCAATCCAAACCAACCAAACCAATCCAAACCAATCCAAACCAATCCAAACCAATCCAAACCAATCCAAACCAATCCAAACCAACCAAACCAATCCAAACCAATCCAAACCAATCCAAACCAACCAAACCAATCCAAACCAATCCAAACCAATCCAAACCAATCCAAACCAATCCAAACCAATCCAAACCAATCCAAACCAATCCAAACCAATCCAAACCAATCCAAACCAATCCAAACCAATCCAAACCAATCCAAACCAATCCAAACCAATCCAAACCAATCCAAACCAACCAAACCAACCAAACCAATCCAAACCAATCCAAACCAATCCAAACCAACCAAACCAATCCAAACCAACCAAACCAATCCAAACCAATCCAAACCAATCTAAACCAACCAAACCAATCCAAACCAATCCACATCCAACCAAACCAACCAAACCAATCCAAACCAATCCAAACTAATCCAAACCAATCCAAACCAATCCAAACCAATCCAAACCAACCAAACCAATCCAAACCAATCCAACCAATCCAAACCAACCAAATCCAATCCAAACCAATCCAATCCAAACCAACCAAACCAACCAAACCAATCCAAACCAATCCAAACCAATCCAAACCAATCCAAACCAATCCAAACCAATCCAACCAATCCAAACCAACCAAACCAATCCAAACCAATCCAAACCAATCCAAACCAATCCACCAGATCCAAACAATTTTCTAACCAAATCCCATTCCAACCAACATCAAATCCAACACGGAAGCCAATCCAAGTCCAATCCAAACCAATCCAAACCAACCAAACCAATCCAAATTGATGCAAACCAACGCAACCAATCCAAATCCAATCCAAATTCAAACCAAACCAATCCAAACCAATCCAAACCAATCCAAACCAATCCAAACCAATCCAACCAATCCAAATCAAACCAATCCAAACCAATCCAAACCAATCCAAACCAACCAAACCAACCAAACCAATCCAAACCAATCCAAACCAATCCAAACCAACCAAACCAATCCAAACCAATCCAAACCAATCCAAACCAATCAAAACCAACCAAAACCAACCAAACCAATCCAAACCAATCCAAACCAATCCAAACCAACCAAACCAATCCAAACCAACCAAACCAATCCAAACCAATCCAAACCAATCCAAACCAATCCAAACCAACCAAACCAATCCAAACCAATCCAAACCAATCCAAACCAATCCAAACCAATCCAAACCAATTCAAACCAATCCAAACCAACCAAACCAATCCAAACCAATCCAAATCCAATCCAAATCCAATCCAAATCCAATCCAAATCCAATCCAAACCCAATCCAAATCCAATCCAAATCCAATCCAAATCCAATCCAAATCCAATCCAAATCTAATCCAAATCCAATCCAAATCCAATCCAAATCCAAATTGGATTAAAATCCAATCCTAGTCCATTGCAAATCCAATTCAATACTAACCCGATCCAAATTCAATTTAAATCCAATCTTAATCTAACTTTATCTAACTTTAAATCCAATCCTTCTGATGCCATTTAATTATTTAATATTTTTATCCTATAACATTTTCTTACACAATTTCAGTTTAGCTCAATTATTTTTTTCAAATTCAGAAAGCAAAAGAATACCATAAAAAAGTTTCCAACTGAACCCTAATTCGTGATCTCATTCATCAAAATGCTCTTTCGAGCACCATTTATATGACGAGATAAATAGTCGTCCATTTTCGTAAACGTGAGCATTAATTGAATTTTTTATGTGGCTTATCAATTTATTTTTTTATGTTTGCATAGAGTGAATTATCCACCATGCTTTGGTAAATATTGATGTGGATGTGGAGCGTTGAGTAAATTTAACTTGTGTTTTGGAAATTCCACCCAATATTTTTGGTATAGTATTTAGTTTCTGCATTTTGGTAATAATAGTGGCCCTTAGGTGACCATGCGAATGAAAATCTGCACAGAGCAATCACGTGGAGAGCCCTCTTTGGTTCGCTCGAATGATCGAAGTGCAAATTGAAAAGTGTCAAGCGACTGAAACCTCTCCAAAAACCATGACGCCCAACAAATCCGTCGTCAGAGGACATTGCTTTAACATCGTAGTAACAAACAGCAGCAATGCTGATGCTTTCCAAAAACTCGTTCCCCGCGTTGTCGTTGGTTTTTGTGTCCTACATATGCAACGTAGCAACGCCATTCGCTGTGGCGGACCTTCGCTGCTGGTCCAAAGCTGTGTGGACGACTTGAGGATTAAATGGAATCCTGCGGATTGGGGCAGAGCTCTTCGTGATCATCGACAAACGACATCTGTTCTGTGCGGTTGGGGCAGGAATTTTTCATCGAATGCATCAGCAACAAACATTGTCGGAGTGGTATGTCACTGATTACCATTCCCCCGATGAAAACCGGGACACCACACCGGCACCACACTGACGATGGGGGCAACAGCACTCGGTGGAAATGTGAGGGGTTGTTGAGTTTTGGGGTGGTGAAAACATTGTTGCAAATTGAAACGGCGAATAACTCGGTACTCGAGGCGGTGGTGGTGTTTGCTTTCGGGAATTCGAGAGCATTCATCACCGATTGTGAATATAATATTGCGTCCACTTCGGATTGCAGTTTGTATATTGAGATGCAGTAAATTTTAGGCTAAAAATGCTTCTCACAAATATACGCAGCATTGGCATGAAGTTTTGAAGCGTATACAATGGATTTCTAGACAATATATTTGTGTTGTGTTTTACATCTTCTCTAGTTTCAAATTTCGGGTGACACGGGAGGGAATTAGAGAAAATTATCAAATCTTGTTTCGTATATACCTAAATTGAGCTTAAGATAAAACTCTACTATGCTGTGTGCTAAAAAGCCAACAATATTCTATAAAAACCCTTTTGAGTTTTTTTTTTCATTCCTAGTCCGACAAAAAATAGCACAAAGACACCAACGAGCCACAATAAACTGCCAAATTTATTACAACCTGCATTTGAATGCGAAGAAAACACTTTACCAGAATCCAGATGCAGAGATGTTTCAGCAAAAAAAGGCTGCCCCGTTTTGTGTGTTCCTTTTTCGGACTGCCAGCCGTTTGTTACGCAGAAACCGAGACCAACCTTCCACATAGTGTCTCGATTGTTACCATTTCGGGATATAAATTAGATTGTGCTGTTTGCGACCCAAACAGGGCAGAGCTGCTACACCGAATTCTGTTTGGTCGTTCTCGGAAAAAGGATACCCGCATGTGCTTCGATAAAATGTGATAATGAAGAGGACCAGAAACGATTGACGATATCTGCAAAGCTCAATATCAGGTGGGGCCACATTGATTGGTTTACATGGAAGTTATTTCTTGATCCCAATGAAACGAACAAATGTTGGTAAGCCACTGTGAACCAAACCTTGCGCCACCTTGTGCTTTAATGTTTGACAACATAACGTTCGTTTCTATTTTATTCGCCGCTTGGTTACTGTATGATACCCAGACGCATCATCAACAATTAGTTTCAGTACACATTATTTTGTTATCATTCATAAACTAGTTACAGCGTTTGAACATTAATTTGAAAGGCTCAAATTTTGGCTAAACAAAAACGCTGTTTCAAAACTTAAGCTTAAAGCCATTGTTGCCTTTTTAATAATCCATATAAATAACCAATATTGTATCAAGTGTATGATATCCTGCAACGTATCTCGTCTAAAATCAAACAAAGCCATCCCAATTCATTCACAAATCTTCATCCGAAAATAGAACACCAGCAATGCGGAAAACGGGATGGATTTTCTGAAACAGCAGAAAACAGCGCACGTCAATCCGATTGCTTCCTGATTGGAGGAACAAAGGAGGCACGGAGTAAATATCGAATCAATCAAAATACTCCAGCCCAGCCTCAAAAAGTGAAAGCGTGTACGGTAAAGCCCCAGGGATATAAAAATAAACAAAACCCAACCGACATCGATGTCACGCGGGAAGCACAAGGATCGATAAATATTATCTCGGATAGCGCACTGGATGCTTCCGACCTCTGACAATCGCATTTAGATACGTACCTATATGGGACGTGGCGTGGAGTAGCAGAAGAGGTAGCAATGCTGATTTGTCATACACAATCAGTTGGTAGGAATCTGTAGAATAAATTGCGCTGTTCACAAGTGACTACACTTTCTCGGATGAAATTCATGAGCTGTCAAGATTTTCCTTGGTAGACGTATTTTACAACCTTCTCTTAGATTACCATGAGTCCACGACTCATGAATTTACGATGAGAAGAATGATACTGAACATTGAAATTGAAATACCAAGTGCAGTTCCATTTCCAAGTTCTACGTAAGATGAGGTATTGAAAACATCCTTGTTGATTATAAACTAAACAGTTAACATTTAAGTTATTTTATTTTTGCGGATGATTTGCCGTTTGATAAACTTTGGACGATGAATACCTACGTAAATTAGCACCTTTAAAGCCTATTCAAATTACGACCATTTACCATTTTTTAGAGCAAATTGACAGGGTGACAAAATCACTTTAGATTTCAAATGATAATAAAGTTGCTAGTAATTAATAGATTTTTCGTCTTAATCGACTTTAGAGCGAATCTCTGTAACATCGAAGGTCGATTTATTTCTGTATTTTTTTCATTTCTCTCATATTTTGCATATACATTATGTGTGATCAAAAAACATAATTTGCATCATTGGTTTGCCATTTTGACTCTAGCCCAATTTTTGACAAGGGCCTAAGCAAAAACACCTTGAACACTTTCAAACAAATTTAACTTGAAAACGGCTTGTCCGATCGTTTTGGTGTCTTCGACAACGGACTGCTTTGTCTCTTTCACGCTGCAAAGAAATTAGACAAGGCCAGCAAATGTAAAAATTGATAATTAACGAAAGAAAAAGAGATTTTCCCGTGCAGTGCCATATGTTTTAGGTAATGATTGGGGCGATGTGAAAAAAATTGTTCAATCATTGAAAATCAAACTTTAAAATCAAATTTCTCGAAAACTAATTTTTCAATTTTTTTTTTCATTTTTTGATATGTTATAGAAGATAATATATGTATTTTCTTGCATTATGGGTCATAATACAGCAATTATGGACATTTTTTTTAAAATAAGTTGGTTTTTCAAAAATTATTGCGATTCTTTCCGAAAATTAGCATACTGGCTCACCAGTATGCAAAAAGTAAATAAACTAATGTCAAACAGATGTGAGCTTTCGGTAAGCTTTTCTACATTCGCTTCTAAGGTATGCAGCATATTGTCGTCCCTTTACGAAAATTGTTCGTTAGTGAAATTGTTCGGGGTTTGGTAGTTTTTTGCTTTCCTTTTGCCTGCGTTGCGTTCGTTGTATTGATTCAATGGATCTTAGTAGTGAAATTGTGTTAAATTTATGATGTAATATTCTACACTTAAATTGAGTGGTACACAATATGACAAAATACCTTAGCGGCGCACAACTAAGCGAGGCAGAGGCGAATGAGCAAAATGCTAGAATATCTCGAGAATCACAATAGTAAGGCTGGAAGATTCGGATTTGTTATTTTTCTAAGTTAAGAATTTTCTCTCCTCTCTCTCTTCTCGCTTCTTTCTTCATTACGACTCATAGTGCAACAAGAATATATATTATCTGCTATAACATATCAAAAAATAAAAAAAAATATTAAAAAATTCGTATTTGAGAAAATTGATTTTAAAGTTTTATTTTCAATGATTGAACCATTTTTTTACAGTGTACAGTGAGCTCTCCCTAACTCGATGTTCTGTCACTCGATATTTTCCCTTACTCGTTGAAATTGAAAGTCCCTTGAATTTGGCATACTGCGTTACCTCCGTAAGTCAGTACCTCCTCCTCTAGTTATTCTCTGAGTCGAAGTAATTTCCCACCTCGCTAACTCGATGTTGTCAGAATTAGTTCACATGCACAATATATACGTCGTTGGGGCATTCGGTCGAATGCCGTTTGACCGCAAAAGTTTAAAAAAAACTTATAAGGACCGTTCATTAAAAAAAAAATTGGGCACCTGTTTTTCAAAGGAACATGTTTATTTTTAAACAAATTCATAAGGTTGCTTTATTTAAATGACAATCAATATACATATGAACAAATTCACGTGAATTTGAATATTTACTTCTCATTTCTGAAGATATATCGCACGTCATCAGGCACATCTGTCCTCTGTTCAGCGTTGAAATAATGTGGCCCTGGAAGTGTACTGGTGTCCAATTTGACGTAATATCTCGTCGTCCATCAAAATGCACGTTACCATTTGTGCAGAATTAATCTGCGAGTAGATAAACTGGTTCGACCCATCGTTCGGAATTTCTAAGGTTTTTTCCAAATTGTTCAGGTGTGCTGCAAAAGTAAACAATGTCTTTAGGCACAGAGCAAAAATTACCAATTTTTCGTTAAGTTTTAACCTTAAACCATTCATAAAAAGGTGTCCACTTACTTTAATGAACAGTCCTTATTGTGGGTAGTTAAAAGTGAGTAGTGAGAAGTGAATAGTTAGAATTACATGAAATGTGCAGTGAGAAGTGACGAATGAGACATTTAGCACTTAAGAAATAAGAAATAAAACGTGAGAAATAGGAAGTGAATAGAGAATCAAAAGTTAGAAGTTATAAGTGAGACGTGAGAAGTGAAAAGTATGAATTGCGAAGTGAGATGTGAGAAGTAAGAAGTGAGAGTTGAGAAGTAAAAGTGAGAAGTGAAAAAATTGAGAAGTGGGAACTGTGAAGTGAGCAGTGAAAAATTAGAAGTAAAAAGTGAGAAAAGAAGAGTGAAAAGTGAGAAGTAAATTGTGAAAAGTAAGAAGTATGAAGTGAGAAGTTAGAATTGAAAAGTAAAAAGTGAGAGGTGAGAAGTTGAAAGTAAAAAAATTGAGAAGTGAGAGGCTAGAAGTGAAAAGTGAAAAGTAAAAAGTGAATAGTAAAAGGTAAAAAGTGATAAATGAAAAGTAGTAAGAAATGAGAAATTCGAAGTGAGAAATTCGATATGTGAAGCGAATAGTGAGAAGGAAGAAGTGCAAAGTGAGAAGTAAACAATGATAAGAGTGAAGTGAGAAATGAGAAGTAAGAATTGAGGATCAAGCAATGAAAAGAGAAAATTGAGGTGAAAATTGAAATTTTTTAACCTAAGATTTATTTCTTCTAACTTAATTCTATATTTTTTCCTTTTTTTCTTTTGTTTTTCTTCCTTCTCTCTTCTTATTTCCTCCATACTTATTCTTTCTGTTCTTCTGTTCCTTCATATTTGTTCTTCTCATTCTTCTTCTTTCTTCATTATTCTAACTTTCTTCTTCGTCCTTATTCTCTTTCTTTTCTTTTTCTTTATTTCCTTTTTCCTATTTCTTCTCCCTTATTCTGTTTTCTTTCTTCTGTCTTATATCTCACTATTCACTTCTTACTTCTGAACATATCTCACTTCTCATCTCTTACTTCTATTTTCTTCACTACTCACTTCCAAATTCTCACTTAACAACTAACACATCTCACTTCTCACCATTAACTTGTCACTTCTCATTACTCATTCCCACTATTCACTTCTCACTTGTTACTGAATACTTCTCACTACTTAGTACTCATTTTCATTCCTCAGTATTCACTACTCATTACTCTGTACTCACTTTAAGCATCTCTTTTCTCACTTTGTAATTTTCACTTCTCAATTCTCACTTTTCACTATCCACTTCGAACAATTATTTTCCCACTTGACATAACAAGAAAACCATTTTTTATTATTCGGCCAAATGGCGATCAGCCAAATGATACTTTCGTTGAAATAGCATTCTGACAAATTACCCTAAACCAATTTTATACGTGTTATGAAAAGTGTTTGGCTATTTTCGAAAAAAGAATATGTGTTCTCTATCTCAATACCGAGTAAGGAAGAGTTCACTGTATATTTTTTTCACATTGCCCCAATGATTACATTGCATTTTACTAAGTCAATTACGGCGCCGGCCACGTCCTTGCGGTCATCAAGGAAAGGAAGGATACCTCAGCATCTCCTCGCGTCTCGGCATCTCTTACTTTGTCTTAGGATAGGATATTGTATTAGTATGAAGGGATATACTATCTGGATGCGATCTGGGATGGGAATATATGAATGGGAATTATAAGTGCACAGATAAAAATATGTTGTATTTTAATGCACATATTTGGAGCATGCAAATAAACGTAACATTCAATCGATTCCACTATTCTTTTAAATCGAAATAAATTTAAACAATGCTTGCTTGTAAAATTCAATTAAATTTAATTGAATATCGAATGTTAATTCGTTTGATGGGATAAGCTGCAATTTTACACGTCGTTGAATTTTCAAAATTATTTGCTGTGTACTAGAGTATTGAGAAAGTATTAAAGTGGACTCTATATGATTAATTTTTTACAATTATAATTTGAATGCTATTGGATTCTAATACCACGTACACGTCTACCACACCATCGCTACCCGTACATCAACCTCACACATTCGTACTTGTATGAGGTCTGCACGAGAATAGCGGCCGTATTCAGCATCCGTATGCGGGTACAAATGAATACCAATCTATTTTTACATTTTATTTACTGCTACTAAGTAACATGCAGCTTCTTTATTTAGAATCATGCTTGCTAGCAATGAGAATTTTACTTGCAAAGAGATTGAGTTATATGATTAACGAAATTATCTAATAAGAAAGTGGAAAGGGCCAGGGATCGGGCCCTTAATCTCCTGCTTAAGAGACAGAAGCAGTGAAACAAGGCCAACAAGCACCACTAAAAGATGGGCTCGGAAAAGCTAGCCACTTGCCTGCACGAACTGATAGTCAGAATCTGGGAAACTGAACAGCTACCGGAGGAGTGGAAGGAAGGGGTTATATGCCCCATCTACAAGAAAGGCGACAAGCTGGAGTGTGAGAACTTTCGAGCGATCACCATCCTTAATGCCGCCTACAAAGTGATATCCCAGATCATCTTCCGTCGTCTGTTACCATTAGTGAATGAGTTCGTGGAAAGTTATCAAGCCGGCTTCGTTGACGGCCGCTCGGCAAATCCTTCAAAAATGCCGTGAATACCAGGTCCCAACGCATCGTCTGTTCGTTGATTTCAAGGCGGCATACGACAGTATAGACCGCGTAGAGCTATGGAAAATTATGGACGAGAACAGCTTCCCTGGGAAGCTTACCAGACTGATCAAAGCAACGGTGGATGGTGTGCAAAACTGTGTGAAGATTTCGGGCGAACACTCCAGTTCGTTCGAATCGCGCGGGGACTAAGACAAGGTGATGGACTTTCGTGCCTTGGATCCTTGCAAACGGCTGATAACAATGTTAGTCGTGAAATACGAAGGCGCATCACCTGTCAGGCCTACTGTCTCCAGAAGAAACTGCGGTCAAAAAAGATTCGCCACCGCACTAAATGTGTCATGTACAATGCTCGAGGACTTGCAAGCACTCGGAGTATTCGAGAGACGGGTGCTTAGGACCGTATTTGGCGGTATACAAGAAGACGGTGTGTGGCGGCGCAGAATGAACCACGAGCTCGCCCAGCTCTACGGCGAACACAGTATCCAGAAGGTAGATAAAGCCGGAAGGGTACGATGGGCAGGGCATGTTGCAAGAATGCCGGACAGCAACCCTACAAAAATGGTGTTCGCTTCCGATCCGGCAGGTACGAGACGGCGTGGAGCCCAGCGAACGAGGTGGGCAGACCAGGTGGAAAAAGGACTTTGCGAGCGTGGGGCGCATTCGAAGATAGGGAGATGCGGCCTCGCACTGTGTATCGTGACGTCAAATTCATGATTCAGTGTTATCTGTTTAGATATAAGTTAATAAATAAAATGAATTACAAAAGTGAACTAAATTATATGAAAAGTTTGGAAAAGGCCTGTATTATGTCCCATGTCCGTGTTATACTTGTGACACATATATGATACCAATATCACTGTACAGCATAAAATCACATGTCTGTCACCCAGAATCACGCTGGTATCACGATAGCACGATGATTTCCGTACCCTGCCCTTCGACCGTTGTATTGTACGAAACAGAACATAATTTGTTGTTTTGAAATGTCAAATTCGCCGTTTGACATATGAAATAAAAACAAGCTGACAGTAAAATTCGTTTTTCTGCAATTCCGGATGATACTTTTCACAACATTGGCAAAATAATTATTTGTAAGCCCATTATTTGTTACAATTGTGCTCTGAAGATGTCTTCCTATTGATTTTGCCAGTTCTTCGGTTGTTTCCGGGTAGATCTACCGTCACTTTTGCATGATATTCAATGGTTTGAGTTCTGTATAGTGTAATTTCAAACATTTTGTGCAAGGATCCCATGTGTTTTAATTGGAATGAGGTCTGGGGATTGCGAAGGATGCGGGATCTTTAATTTGCCATTAGTCAGCATCTACTTTTTTAGATGGGAAGAATGTTTTGTACCGTTGTTTTGGACAAATTCCAAATTGGATCTATGACCCAATTGAATGGTGCTGGCTTTATCTTTCATAAAGTCGAAATGAATTGAACGATCAGTGCCGTTTGCACTGAAATCACTCCAAACTATAGAATAGAGTGATTAACGTCCGCAGAAATAATTGCTCTGCGGAATATTTGCTAGAACTCGCATATTTGTGCTAAAATACCTATATCTACGAAAAATTGGAAAACTACACGCAGAAAAATGGATTGTAGAAACAACAATATTCTGGGTTGATTTCAACAATAAATATTGTTAGCTCAGGGCTAATAATATTCTCCGTTTGAATTAATCCATAATATTGTTGTTTTTATTGTCCACGCCTCATGAATTTACGATGAGAAGAATGATACTCAACATTGGAATTGGAATTCAAAGTGCAGTTCCATTTCAAGGTTCTACCTAAGATGAGGTATCGAAAATATGTTGATTATAAACTTAACAGTTAACATTTAAGTTATTATATTTTTGTTATAAACGCAGATGATTTGCCGTTTGATAAACTTTGGACGATGAATACGTAGATTATTTATTTATTTATCATCAGACCAAGGCCGGAGTGGCCTGTGCTGCACATAAAAGACTTCTCCATTCAGCTCGGTCCATGGCTGCACTGCGCCAACCACGCAGTCTGCGGAGGGTCCGCAAATCGTCCTCCACCTGATCGATCCACCTTGCCCGCTGTGCACCTCGCCTTCTTGTTCCCGTCGGATCGTTGTCGAGAACCATTTTCACCGGATTACTGTCCGACATTCTGGCTACGTGCCTGGCCCACCGCAGTCTTCCGGTTTTCGCGGTGTGAACGATGGATGGTTCTCCCAACAGCTGATGCAACTCGTGGTTCATTCGCCTCCTCCACGTACCGTCCACCATCTGCACCCCACCATAGATGGTACGCAACACTTTCCTTTCGAAAACTCCCAGTACGCTTTGGTCCTCCACGAGCATCGTCCAGGTCTCGTGTCCGTAGAGAACTACCGGTCTTATAAGCGTTTTGTAGATAGTAGGTTTGGTATGGCGGCGAACTCTATTCGATCGGAGCGTCTTGCGGAGTCCAAAGTACGTACGATTTCCAGCCACTATGCGTCTCCGAATTTCTCTGCTGGTATCGTTATCGGCGGTCACCAGTGAGCCCAAGTACACGAATTCTTCAACCACCTCGATTTCGTCACCACCGATAGAAACTCGTGGTGGGTGGCTCACATTGACCTCTCTTGAGCCTCTTCCTATCATGTACTTCGTCTTCGACGTGTTGATGACTAGTCCAATCCGTTTAGCTCCGCTTTTCAGTCTGATGTAGGCTTCCTCCATCCTCTCAAAGTTACGTGCCATGATATCAATGTCGTCGGCGAAACCAAATAACTGGACGGACTTCGTGAAAATCGTACCACTCGTGTCAATCCCTGCCCTTCGTATTACTCCCTCCAAAGCGATGTTGAATAGCAGACACAAAAGACCATCACCTTGCCGTAACCCTCTACGGGTTTCGAAGGGACTCGAGAATGCCCCTGAAACTCGAACTATGCACATCACCCGATCCATCGTCGCCTTGATCAACCGTATCAGTTTATCCGGAAATCCGTTTTCGTGCATTAGCTGCCATAGCTGGTCCCAATCGATTGTATCATATGCGGCTTTGAAGTCGATAAATAGATGATGTGTGGGCACGTTGTATTCGCGGCATTTCTGCAATACCTGACGTATGGCGAACACCTGGTCTGTGGTAGAGCGTTCACCCATAAATCCCGCCTGGTACTGCCCCACGAACTCTCTTGCAATTGGTGTTAGTCGACGGCATAAAATTTGGGAGAGTACCTTGTAGGCGGCGTTCAGCAATGTGATTGCGCGGTAGTTGCTACAATGCAGCTTATCGCCCTTTTTGTAGATGGGACACACGACACCTTCCATCCACTCCTGCGGCAGAACCTCATCCTCCCAAACCTTGGTAATCACCCAGTGCAGCGCTCTAGCCAGTGCTTCACCACCGTGTTTAAACAGCTCTCCTGGTAGTTGGTCAACTACAGGGGCTTTGTTGTTTTTCAGCCGGCCGATCTCCTCCTGGATTTCCTGGAGATCCGGAGCCGGTAGAATTATGTCCTGAACGCGTTCTCCCAGGTCCATCACCATACCGCCATCTTCGTCTGCCACATCGCCATTCAGGTGTTCTTCGTAGTGCTGCCGCCACCTTTGGGTCACCTCACGCTCGTTCGTAAGAAGGTTCCCGTTTGTGTCCTTACACATATCAGGCTGTGGCACGTGGCCCTTACGTGAACGGTTCAATGGCGGATCGAATATCTCTCCAGCCATCTACAAGAGACGCTGCGCCTAGCTGCTCTTCCATTGGGAGTGCCACTTCCAGCTGCTGCGCGTATCGTCTACCGTCTTGTAGCCGCCCAATGTTAAGCCGCGGCGTCCGACTTCGACGCGTGCTGTACACCGTCGAGAGTTTTAAGCGCAGGCATACTGCAATGAGGTAGTGGTCGGATTTAATATTCGCACTGCGGTAAGTGCTGACGTTCGTGATGTCGGAAAAGAATTAGCCGATTTCCGTTTCTTGGTTTTCCGTTTCTTGGTTAGGTGATCTCCATGTGGCCTTGTGGATATTTTTGCGGAGAAAGAAGGTGCTTCGAACTACCATTCCACGGGAGGCTGCGAAGTTTATGCATCGTTGGCCGTTGTCATTCGATACGGTGTGCAGACTATCCGGTCCGATGACCGGTCTATACATTTCCTCCCTTCCTACCTGTGCGTTCATGTCACCGATGACGAATTTGACGTCCCGCAGTGGGCATCCATCGTATGTCTACTCCAGCTGTTCGTAAAGCGCTTCTTTCGCGTCGTCGGGTCTCCCTTCGTGTGGGCAGTGCACGTTGATAATGCTATAGTTGAAGGAACGGCCTTTAATCCTCAGCTTGCAACATCCTTGCGTTGATTGGCTGCCACCCAATCACACGATGGCGCATCTCACCCAGCACTATGAAGCCGATTCCCAGTTCGTTGGTGGTGCCACAGCTTTGGTAGAAGGTAGCCGCTGGATGCCCGCTTTTCCACACTTTCTGTCCTGTCCAGTAAATCTCCTGCCGCGCCACGTCGTCGAAGTTGCGGGGATGTAACAACTTTCAGCCTTGTGACTTTCTGCCGAACATCTCTTTTCTGTTCAAAAATTCAATTTCAAGCAGTTTTTTTTTATTTCAACGGAGTTTGCAATTTTCACGCTTAGTTTTTATTGAGAGCTCTTCGAAGATTTAACAAGATATTGTATGGAATTTTCATGGAAATAATTGGTATCTTCACGAAAAATTCTCTGGGGTTTCAACGTAATGTTGTAGAGATCTATCAGGAAATTATAGGGAAAATCCAATGAATCGTAGGAGTTTCCACCGAAAAAAATTAATCAGCGTATGGCCTGGAACAGGCACCGAGGATTTGGAACAAACAATTCCATAGGGGAAGGTGGTCGGTTGTCGGCATCCTTTTGTTTTTGGTCTATAACTTTCACCCAATTGCACAATGTGGTGATATTTGCATACCAAAGGAAGCCAATAGGCATAAGCTAATAACTGGTGAAGAGATTTGTTTTATTTCTTCTATTGGCAAAAACATTAACAATTTCAAGCGTTGATTTTATGCCATTTCTAAAAAGGTGGTCGGTTGTCGGCACCTTAAAAAACACTAAAAAAGAAAAACTATGAAGTGGGAGCGTTATGGCTGAAAAGATCAAGGCTTATTGTGTCAATAGCAATGAAATTTATTGCATTTTAGTACATTATACACAATTTTCAAGATTTGAAAAATTGTGGGTTGGCAACTTTGCATATAGCTTGAAATTAGGCAATAAACTGATGATTTCCCTTGATAATCACCGGGGGCTGAGAACCGAAATAAGTAACCCTTTTGAAAAGTGAAAATAATAGCTAAATTGCGTCCGCTACGGTGGCATTCGATTATGAATCACAAAATAGAGTAAATTTGCTTACATTACACACGTAAGGTAAATGTCAGGATGACCACATATCTTTTCTGTCAAAAGTTACGACGGGGTGCCGACAACCAACCAGTGCCGGCAGCCGACCACCTTCCACTACATATGTGACGGAGCTTGGACTCAAGCGATCCAGTGAGGATTCGTGCCTGTATCACATGAGATACAAGGAATTTGTCATCTATTTGTTACTGTACGTCGACGACATTATCTGGTAACCAGGGGCCTCATTGCGCATCTCCTTCCGACAGCTCTATCGTATGACAGTTTGCATAGTTTGCTCGTTTCGATTCGAGGTGCACAATGCCAATCCAGGTTCAAAAGGTAACTGTCGAAACAGTTCGAGATGTCCGATATGGGAGACTTAAAACTTCTCTCGGCTTGAAAGTGGATCGTAAACCAAGCGAAGGTACGATGAGGATCGATCAACCTAAACACACAAGCGATCTGCTGCAACGATTTGGCATGAGTGATTGCATGCCGGTGGCGACTCCGCTAGAACCAAACTTGAAATTGGAAAACGGGAAGGAACTGGTGGAGCTGTGGGCTTCGTAATCGTGCGGATAGCGACGTTAATCGTCTTGACGCATGTGCTATGAAGTGTAGGTTCGATTCCCGCACGGTAAAGAGAAAACTTTTCGAGATCGAGAAATTCTCCACTGGTCTACTGGTCCACTGACAGCTGTGTCCTGTCTGTTGTATCATGCTAAGTGTTCAGTCTGTACGATCTCTGGTCGAAGACGGTGTCTCTGTCTTTTTTGCCTTTCTCGTACAACTAAGTTGTACCGAAAGGCTATCATTTCACTCCGAAAACGAACTTTTTATAGAAGCCTCTGAGACCCATAGTATTATATACCAATCGACTCAGCTCGACGAGCTGAGCACATGTCCGTCTGTCCGTGTGTATGTGTGTGTATGTGTGTGCACAAAAGCTATAAAAAACATTAGACAACTTTTCGTATAGTAATCGATTTTCTCATTCGACAGGGGACAATGCATTGTTGATCACTATTGAATTTTATAACGATCGGTCATTGCGTTTAAAAGTTATGAAGAAAATGGTACATTGGACCATATAAACCCCATATAAGGTTGGTGTCTTAACTAAATGCGAGAAAAGCACCACCAACGCTAGGTGGATTAATCTGGATTGAAAATGATGTGACGAAGAAGCCGTATAAGGAACTTATCGGGTGTTTGACGTACCTGGCCTTTTCGTCATGACCCGACATCAGTGCTGCAGTAAACTTCTTCAGTAAACGCCAGTCCGCGCCAACAGATGTCCACTGGTGCCATTAAAAGCAAATTCTTCGATATCTGACAGTGACGATCAATTTGGGTTTGGTTTATCATCGGGACGGAGAAGAGCAACTGCTGGCGCTGATAGGCTATGGAGATGTCGATTCAGACAACGACCTAGACGCTCATAGATCTATATCTGGCAACGTGGTTCGACGGCAACGGTATCAGTTTCATCATCCAAGGCGGAGTACATTTCTCTAAGTCAAGCTGCATTCGAAGGGATTTGGCCTTGCTTGAAGAATTAGGAATGGTATTTCGCCATCCGATTCCATTGTTCGAAGACAACCAATCCTGCATCCAAATTGCCGAGGATCTCAGGGAGCTTAAAAAGAATGAAACACATCGATATCCGGTACAATTTCATCCGAGAAAAGATTTAGGTCGATCTATTCCAAACTGACATCAGAACTTGCAGACATCTTTACGGAGGGATTGGCGCGAGGCCCGTTCGAAAAATTCCGCGATAAGCTAGGGTTATTCGGTTGAGCGGAGGTGTTAGGTATCAACGCGTTACCATTAGTAATCTAAATTAGTATCTAAACTAAATATGTATTGCAATCATAGTTATAATCTATACAAATAGATTGCATTGCTGTCCTAAATAATTTTCCTCATTCGTGTTCAAAACGTCTCCTAACTAAAAACGAACTTTTTGTTTCGTATCTGAAACAAATCCACAGACCTTCGGTTACGCGTGAAAATAGCGAAAACCCAATTTTCGATCAAAAGTCGTTTTGTGCGCAGTTTTTTAAAGCGTTTTTGATTTACTCGGAATCACCCGCTTAAAAACCAACTCCAATGTAGTCCAAAAAGAATTCTAACGTTTTGACAGTCGCAAGCTTCAAACTTTTAAAAAATCTTATTTCAGAGTCAAATCCATGCAAACAGCATCCTTACTGATGGTTACTTCCTGTCGTTCCTTCATTCCACCACGCTTCCATAAAAAATCTGTCAGTTAATAAATAGTTTTGACTGGAAGCCAATTTGTATTTCTTTTTTTTTCTTCAATGTGACCCTATAACATTAAGGCATAGTCCATCGGGAGAAAGTCTCTTCTTTCACATTCCACCCATTAATGCTACTTCGTCTGGGAAAATGACAGGGCGCCACAGCGTCTCCTGCAGCATAAATTCCCATTCCAAGTAATTGTGCTGTTTATCCGCATCCCGGCTGGCAGGAAGCTAACTTCATCCTCATTCGGGGAATAGAATCTTTCCAATACCCCCTCAGCTGTTTTGCGAAACAAATTTTTGGCACCAACGAGCTGGCCCTCGGGAAATCGCGCCGTAGTTGCTGCATAAAGTTTTCCCCGTTTCGTTGCCATAGTTCCAATTTGTCGGTCGGCAACACACAAAGCGAATTAACTGTCCATCGTTCGTTGTTTTCTCTGGTGGTCACCGGACGCCCTCAGTAATGACCTTTAAGATGTGCTGTGTGACATGACGCCAGGAGCATGATGGGCAGACACGCCGTGGGCAACTTGCCAACAAACCGTACGAACGAACTGCGCAAAGTTGGATGCTCGTTAGGAGCCTTGCAAATTGTTTCGATTTGCAGCCGTCTCGCCTATCCACCGCTCGGAAATCTTTTATTAATTTCCATTCCGGATCTAATGGATCTTCCGAATAAAGTTTGACATCTCCCCAGCGAAGTGTCAAGTCAAGTGGAAGCAAGGTAAGCATCCGGTCGTTTGTCTATCATAAAGACCCGAATCAGTGTAGATGGAAAGTTTTGCGTGTACAGGATCAGAATACTCGACAATAAATAATGTAAATGGCAGAGCGTGTCCAACACTGTGGGGTGAGATAAAAGTTTCGCGGTAGAAAGCAGCTGCGGAAAGTTTTCCGCAGGCTTTGTGCGAGTATCACCAGCCAGCGTCGTTCTACGTCAATTACTCGACTTGATACATGAGTTCACTCCGGTCGATGGTAAAGTTTTTTTTTGGCAAAAGCGAATTGTTTGGCCTCTTTTCGATGAGACGGAGTGGAATATCATGAGGAGTTCTATTACAAGTTAGTCATGATGATAATGAAATTCATTATTTGTTTATTTTTACTGCTGAAAATGTTCAGAAGCTCATAAGGCTTTCACGAAAAACTTTTTGTAACTTATTGCAAAAGTATAGAAGAAAAGTTGAATCAGAATTTATTTGCATTTAGCAAGTTTCTTACCAACATCTTTGCCGATTTCTTTTGGAAGATTTATCAGCTTTCATCAGAATCTTTATTAGCACATGTAAGTTCGATTTCCATATAAAATCAGTTATTCATCACTCCATCGTAGCTTAATTACAAATAATGACACTAGAAATCACATCGGTTGAATATCATAAAATATACTGATTCAGCGATAATCAACCGTTAGAACGAACCCATAAATATGAACCACTTTATTCCGCAAAAAACACAGAGCACTACCAACAAAGCGAATTGCAATTCGCATCTTCACTTGGTATTATTAATTTATGGCCTCCATCTCAGGTCCTCCCAAATTGCTATGTTTCGAGCATTGTTTGCCCTTGTCGTCGTCGTCGACGTCGTCATCAGTGAGAGCCATCTCATTCAAAATTTATCACCCAAGTGAGCTGAAGAAACGCGTTCCCATAAACTCCTGCTCATCCTTTGTGAGCGCCAGCGAACGATGCGTATACGCTCGTGGAAAATGGCTGTGCCAGCAGAACAACGTCGATAAAAACTGAAGCTGGCACCTACCCGAATATAACTCTTTCAGTCAGCTTTATGATCTATCAAGCACAAGCATCGTTCTAAGCCCACACGTGTGTACATCTCGTTCGCCCTCCACATACGGTTTACGGTTTTAGTGCAGCGATTTCGTCGTTCCCCGATGGGAACAACAAACTTTGACTCGGCGTGATTCAGTCCGTGATATTGTTTGGATGAAGTTTCCTCCTGCTTAACAAGCATGTTGACACTTTCGGAAAGTAGTTTAGTGGAGTTTGGCAAAAGGTTTTTTTTTTGTTTTTGTGGTTGCTTCTGAAATAAAGTGTCGTGTTTGGTAGAGGAAAATTTTAGCAAGAAGTTTTGACTAATGTGGAAACTTTCGAGCTTATGTAAATAACGATCGAGTTTTTGTGAAAAACTTTCTACCTCCTAAAAGAAGCATTTTCGCGTTTGCAAGAAGCGCCAGGGCTTCTGTTAGAAGCTTCCGAGGTTCCATATTAAACTTTCAAGCTCTTGTGAGAAACATTCGAGCTTCTATGACAAACATTTGAGTTTCTATGAGACGCATTTAAGTTTTCGAGAGAAAAATTCAAGTATCTGTAAGAACTTTTAAGACTCTGTGGGAATGCCAAGCTTATAAGCTTTGTGAGAAGTTTTCCAAAATTAGTTAGAATATATTGCACTTCTGTGAGTATCTATCCAGCTTCCGAGAGAAGCTTTTAATCTTCCGTAAAAAGCTTTTAATCTTCCGTGAGAAGCATTCCAGCTTCCGTGAGAAGCTTTCCAGCTTCCATATAAAGCTTTCCAGCTTCCATAAGAAGATTTCCAGCTTCCGTGAGAAGCTTTCCAGCTTCCATAAGAAGCTTTCCAGCTTCCATAAGAAACTTTCCAGCTTCTGTGAGAAGCTTTCCAGCTTCTGTGAGAAGCTTTCCAGCTTCTGTGAGAAGCTTTCCGGCTTCTGTGAGAAGCTTTCCAGCTTCTGTGAGAAGCTTTCCAGCTTCTGTGAGAAGCTTTCCAGCTTCCGTGAGAAATTTTCCAGCTTCCGTGAGAAATCTTCCAGCTTCCGTAAGAAGCTTTTCAGCTTCCTTGAGAAGCTTTCCAGCTTCCGTGAGAAGCTTTCCAGCTTCCGTGAGAAGCTTTCCAGCTTCCGTGAAAAGCTTTCCAGATTCCGCAAGAAGCTTTCCAGCTTCTGTGAAAAGCTTTCCAGCTTCTGTGAAAAGCTTTCCAGCTTCTGTGAAAAGCTTTAAAGCTTCTGTGAAAAGCTTTAAAGCTTCTGTGAGAACCTTTCCAGCTTCTGTGAGCAGCTTTCCAGCTTCTGTGAGAAGCTTTCCAGCTTCTGTGAGAAGCTTTCCAGCTTCTGTGAGAAGCTTTCCAGCTTCTGTGAGAAGCTTTCCAGCTTCCAGAAGCTTTCCAGCTTCTGTGAGAAGCTTCCAGCTTCTGTGAGAAGCTTCCAGCTTCTGTGAGAAGCTTCCAGCTTCCAGAAGCTTTCCAGCTCTGTGAGAAGCTTCCAGCTTCTGTGAGAGCCTCCAGCTTCTGTGAGAAGCTTCCAGCCAGCTCTGAGCTTCCAGCTCTGTGAGAAGCTTCCAGCTTCTGCAGCTTCCAGCTCTGTGAGAAGCTTCCAGCTTCTGTGAGAAGCTCCAGCTTCTGTGAGAAGCTTCCAGCTTCTGAGAAGCTTTCCAGCTTCTGTGAGAAGCTTCCAGCTTCTGTGAGAAGCTTCCAGCTTCTGTGAGAAGCTTCCAGCTTCTGTGAGAAGCTTCCAGCTCTGTGAGAAGCTTCCAGCTTCTGTGAGAAGCTTCCAGCTTCTGTGAGAAGCTTCCAGCTCTGAGAAGCTTCCAGCTTCTGTGAGAAGCTTTCCAGCTTCTGTGAGAAGCTTCCAGCTTCTGTGAGAAGCTTCCAGCTTCTGTGAGAAGCTTCCAGCTTCTGTGAGAAGCTTTCCAGCTTCTGTGAGAAGCTTCCAGCTCTGCAGAGAAGCTTCCAGCTTCTGTGAGAAGCTTCCAGCTCTGCAGCTTCCAGCTTCTGTGAGCAGCTCCAGCTTCTGTGAGAAGCTTCCAGCTTCTGTGAGAAGCTTCCAGCTTCTGTGAGAAGCTTCCAGCTCTGTGAGAAGCCCAGCTTCTGTGAGAAGCTTCCAGCTCTGTGAGAAGCCCAGCCTGTGAAGCTTCCAGCTTCTGTGAGAAGCTTCCAGCTCTGTGAGAAGCTTCCAGCTTCTGTGAGAAGCTTCCAGTTTCTGAGAAGCTTTCCAGCTTCTGTGAGAAGCTTCCAGCTTCTGTATGAAGCTTTCCAGCTTCTGTGAGAAGCTTTCCAGCTTCTGTGAGAAGCTTTCCAGCTTCTGTGAGAAGCTTTCCAGCTTCTGTGAGAAGCTTTCCAGCTTTCCAGCTTCTGTGAGAAGCTTTCCAGCTTCTGTGAGAAGCTTTCCAGCTTCTGTGAGAAGCTTTCCAGCTTCTGTGAGAAGCTTTCTGAGAAGCTTCTGTGAGAAGCTTTCCAGCTTCTGTGAGAAGCTTTCCAGCTTCTGTGAGAAGCTTTCCAGCTTCTGTGAGAAGCTTTCCAGCTTCTGTGAGAAGCTTTCCAGCTTCTGTGAGAAGCTTTCCAGCTTCTGTGAGAAGCTTTCCAGCTTCTGTGAGAAGCTGTCCTAGTTTCACTCATCAGCTGGAATATTTTGGAGAGCTTTTCGAGCTCATGTGAGAAGCTTTTAAGCTTCTTTGAAAATAATGTTATGCTTCTTTCTATATCTCTGCCGTTTCTTTGAGAAATTTTAAAGCTTCCAACCATTCTGTCATGGTCTTCTATACTACCTATGCGAGAACCTTTCGAGCTTGTATTATTTTTTTTCCAAAAACGAATTATTTCCAGAAAAATACTTTCTGCTTCATTCATCAATCAACCGTGACTCGAGCTCCAAAGGAGCAAACGACGACGCAGGAGCCCATCAATTACCCATCCTCCAACTGATATTTAATCAAATTCCATCGTCCGCCCGTTCGGATGCTCATCATTTAAACTCAATTATCCACATCGGGGAGCAATCAGCAATTAGGGCGACAACGGACCCCAGTGTGTGCTGCCGTGTTCCGACCATCGATCGTGCGTGCAGATGAGTTTTCGTCGAATCAAGAGTCGCACCCCCTTCGGACGAATGATGGAACCGAGCCACGAACGTGAAGCTCAGCAGGTGTACGGAAAGGATAGGACCCGTATTCTGACAAAAAACTTTTCCACGAACGGTCGCCTGAGCAAAATATATTAAAATGTCCCCTTGCCGGTTTTAGACCGGTTGTGATGGTGATTCGGGAATAGCGTGGACTAATCTAACCGTTTTGAGTCTGAAAATTGCTTCAGATGGTCTTTCATTAGCTGTTCCCTTTCACTAGAAGCATCTGAATCGATATTGCATCTATTGTCAGATGGTTTGGTGTGTAATTCACTTTCTGTTTGAAATATAGAACACCCCAAAAAATCGGGGTAACAATTCTGTTGAAGAAAACTTGTGCCTTATCCGGCTTACGGAATTTCTTTGAATGCATTTTGGAAATGTGCGTACTCACGAGGTTGGATACGGAAAATTAATAAACTCGTCATTATTTATATAGCACATGAGGACTAAAATTAAGCGAAAAATGCTTCCGAAATGTGAGGCTGGTCTCAACACATAAACAATATTCAATATCAATTCTGGACCAGTTCAGTGCGACACACACACCGGTATTAAGTGTGCGATAGAGCTCGGGATGTTGACCGTAGCTTGCCAATTCGGTGGTCGTACAGGTGCCGACATTTGTTGACTCCCGCTCGTTCCCGTTTAGACCGACTGCCATATGGGCAAACAGCACCGGGCTGTGATAGGACAAATGAATGCGTTTAATTAAGAGATATCGTTTGTCGATTGACCACAAACCAGTCCATACACTACTCCCGCTATCATTAGACGATGGAAATGATGGCGGTGTTCCGCATGGCCAGCGATTGTTGTGGTATAAGCATCCCGATGCTTCGGGTCATTGTTGCTGTCATCGATTACAGGAGCATTTATTCTATATTAATATGTCAGCGTTCAGAATATTGCCTGGTCATAAATTCGCAGCTGTATCTCAATCTGTCATAAATTAGGATTACTAAGCGAGCATATTTTATGGTTGTTGAGCTACCCGAAACAATTTGATTCAATGCCTGATACAAATTGTCGGTTAAAAAGCGTTCTAGTATTAACTTTTGATGATCCGGTTGGAATCCTGTCTAGATTTCCAGATGGAGTCCTGTCCGAAATTCCGGATGGAATCCTGTCCGGAATTTCGGATGGAATCCTGTCCGGAATTCCAGATGTAATCCTTTCCGGATGGGATCAAGTCCGGAATTCCGGATGGAATCCTGTTCGGATTCCGGATGGAATCTTGTTCGGATTCCGGATGGAATCTTGTTCGGATTCCGGATGGAATCCTGTTCGGATTCCGGATGGAATCCTGTTCGGATTCCGGATGGAATCCTGTTCGGATTCCGGATGGAATCCTGTTTGGATTCCGGATGGAATCCTGTTCGGATTCCGGATGGAATCCTGTTCGGATTCCGGATGGAATCCTGTTCGGATTCCGGATGGAATCCTGTTCGGATTCCGGATGGAATCCTGTTCGGATTCCGGATGGAATCCTGTTCGGTTCCGGATGGAATCCTGTTCGATTCCGGATGGAATCCTGTTCGATTCCGGATGGAATCCTGTTCGATTCCGGATGGAATCCTGTTCGGATTCCGGATGGAATCCTGTTCGGATTCCGGATGGAATCCTGTTCGATTCCGGATGGAATCCTGTTCGGATTCCGGATGGAATCCTGTTCGATTCCGGATGGAATCCTGTTCGGATTCCGGATGGAATCCTGTTCGGATTCCGGATGGAATCCTGTTCGATTCCGGATGGAATCTGTTCGATTCCGGATGGAATCCTGTTCGGATTCCGGATGGAATCCTGTTCGATTCCGGATGGAATCCTGTTCGGATTCCGGATGGAATCCTGTTCGATTCCGGATGGAATCCTGTTCGATTCCGGATGGAATCCTGTTCGGATTCCGGATGGAATCCTGTTCGATTCCGGATGGAATCCTGTTCGATTCCGGATGGAATCCTGTTCGATTCCGGATGGAATCCTGTTCGATTCCGGATGGAATCCTGTTCGATTCCGGATGGAATCCTGTCGGATTCCGGATGGAATCCTGTTCGATTCCGGATGGAATCCTGTTCGGATTCCGGATGGAATCCTGTTCGGATTCCAGATGGAATCCTGTTCGATTCCGGATGGAATCCTGTTCGATTCTGGATGGAATCCTGTTCGATTCAGGATGGAATCCTGTTCGATTCCGGATGGAATCCTGTTCGATTCCGGATGGAATCCTGTTCGATTCCGGATGGAATCCTGTTCGGATTCCGGATGGAATCCTGTTCGATTCCGGATGGAATCCT
Organism: Armigeres subalbatus; assembly: GCF_024139115.2. NCBI lineage: Eukaryota > Metazoa > Arthropoda > Insecta > Diptera > Culicidae > Armigeres > Armigeres subalbatus. The sequence goes on along the minus strand of NC_085139.1, from coordinate 103,973,674 downwards.
GTTCGATTCCGGATGGAATCCTGTTCGGATTCCGGATGGAATCCTGTTCGGATTCCGAATGAAATCCTGTTCGGATTCCGAATGAAATCCTGTTCGGATTCCGGACGGAATCCTGTTCGAATTCCGGATGGAATCCTGTTCGGATTCCGGATGGAATCCTGTTCGGATTCCGGACGGATGGAATCCTGTTCGGATTCCGGACGGATGGAATCCTGTTCGGATTCCGGACGGATGGAATCCTGTTCGGATTCCGGACGGATGGAATCCTGTTCGGATTCCGGATGGAATCCTGTTCGGATTCCGGATGGAATCCTGTCCGGATCCCGGATTGAATCCTGTCCGGATTCCGGATGGAATCCTGTCCGGATCCCGGATTGAATCCTGTCTGGATCCCGGATTGAATCCTGTCCGGATTCCGGATGGAATCCTGTCCGTAATTTTGGATGGAGTCTTTTCTGGATGGAATCCTGTCTGGATGGAATCCATTCTGGATGGAATCCTGTCTGGATGGAATCCATTCTGGATTCCGAATAGAATCCTTTCTGGATTCCGGATGGAATCCTGTCCGGATTCCGGATGGAATCCTGTCCGGATTCCGGATGGAATCCTGTCCGGATTCCAGATGGAATCCTGTCCGGATTCCAGATGGAATCCTGTCCGGATTCCAGATGAAATCCTGTCCGGATTCCAGATGGAATCCTGTCCGGATTCCAGATGGAATCCTTTCCGGATGGAATCCTGTTCGGATTCCGGATGGAATCCTGTTCGGATTCCGGATGGAATCCTGTTCGGATTCCGGATGGAATCCTGTTCGGATTCCGGATGGAATCCTGTTCGGATTCCGGATGGAATCCTGTTCGGATTCCGGATGGAATCCTGTTCGATTCCGGATGGAATCCTGTTCGATTCCGGATGGAATCCTGTTCGATTCCGGATGGAATCCTGTTCGATTCCGGATGGAATCCTGTTCGGATTCCGGATGGAATCCTGTTCGATTCCGGATGGAATCCTGTTCGATTCCGGATGGAATCCTGTTCGATTCCGGATGGAATCCTGTTCGATTCCGGATGGAATCCTGTTCGATTCCAGATGGAATCCTGTTCGATTCCGGATGGAATCCTGTTCGATTCCGGATGGAATCCTGTTCGGATTCCGGATGGAATCCTGTTCGATTCCGGATGGAATCCTGTTCGATTCCGGATGGAATCCTGTTCGATTCCGGATGGAATCCTGTTCGGATTCCGGATGGAATCCTGTCCGGATCCCGGATTGAATCCTGTCCGGATTCCGGATGGAATCCTGTCCGGATCCCGGATTGAATCCTGTCTGGATCCCGGATTGAATCCTGTCCGGATTCCGGATGGAATCCTGTCCGTAATTTTGGATGGAGTCTTTTCTGGATGGAATCCTGTCTGGATGGAATCCATTCTGGATGGAATCCTGTCTGGATGGAATCCATTCTGGATTCCGAATAGAATCCTTTCTGGATTCCGGATGGAATCCTGTCCGGATTCCGGATGGAATCCTGTCCGGATTCCGGATGGAATCCTGTCCGGATTCCGGATGGAATCCTGTCCGGATTCCGGATGGAATCCTGTCCGGATTCCGGATGGAATCCTGTCCGGATTCCGGATGGAATCCTGTCCGGATTCCGGATGGAATCCTGTCCGGATTCCGGATGGAATCCTGTCCGGATTCCGGATGGAATCCTGTCCGGATTCCAGATGGAATCCTGTCCGGATTCCAGATGGAATCCTGTCCGGATTCCAGATGGAATCCTGTCCGGATTCCAGATGGAATCCTGTCCGGATTCCAGATGGAATCCTGTCCGGATTCCAGATGAAATCCTGTCCGGATTCCAGATGGAATCCTGTCCGGATTCCAGATGGAATCCTTTCCGGATGGAATCCTGTTCGGATTCCGGATGGAATCCTGTTCGGATTCCGGATGGAATCCTGTTCGGATTCCGGATGGAATCCTGTTCGGATTCCGGATGGAATCCTGTTCGGATTCCGGATGGAATCCTGTTCGGGTTCAGGATGGAATCCTGTTCGGATTCAGGATGGAATCCTGTTCGGATTCCGGATGGAATCCTGTTCGGATTCCGGATGGAATCCTGTTCGGATTCCGGATAGAATCCTGTTCGGATTCCGGATGGAATCCTGTTCGGATTCCGGATGGAATCCTGTTCGGATTCCGGATGGAATCCTGTTCGGATTCCGGATGGAATCCTGTTCGGATTCCGGATGGAATCCTGTTCGGATTCCGGATGGAATCCTTTTCGGATTCCGGATGGAATCCTACTCGGATTCCGGATGGAATCCTGTTCGGATTCCGGATGGAATCCTGTTCGGATTCCGGATGGAATCCTGTTCGGATTCCGGATGGAATCCTGTTCGGATTCCGGATGGAATCCTGTTCGGATTCCGGATGGAATCCTGTTCGGATTCCGGATGGAATCCTGTTCGGATTCCGGATGGAATCCTGTCCGGATCCCGGATTGAATCCTGTCCGGATCCCGGATTGAATCCTGTCCGGATCCCGGATTGAATCCTGTCCGGATTCCGGATTGAATCCTGTCCGGATTCCGGATGGAATCCTGTCCGGATCCCGGATGGAATCCTGTCTGGATCCCGGATTGAATCCTGTCCGGATTCCGGATGGAATCCTGCCGGAATCATGTCCGGATTCCGGATGGAATCCTGTCCGGAATTTTGGATGGAGTCTTTTCTGGATGGAATCCTGTCTGGATGGAATCCATTCTGGATTCCGAATAGAATCCTTTCTGGATTCCGGATGGAATCCTTTCTGGATTCCGGATGGAATCCTGTCCGGATTCCGGATGGAATCCTGTCCGAATTCCGAATAGAATCCTTTCTGGATTCCGGATGGAATCCTGTCCGAATTCCGGATGGAATCCGGTCCGAATTCCGGATGGAATCCGGTCCGAATTCCGGATGGAATCCGGTCCGAATTCCGGATGGAATCCTGTCCGGATTCCGGATGGAATCCTGTCCGGATTCCGGATGGAATCCTGTCCGGATTCCGGATGGAATCCTGTCCGGATTCCGGATGGAATCCTGTCCGGATTCCGGATGGAATCCTGTCCGGATTCCGGATGGAATCCTGTCCGATTCCGGATGGAATCCTGTCCGGATTCCGGATGGAATCCTGTCCGATTCCGGATGGAATCCTGTCCGGATTCCGGATGGAATCCTGTCCGATTCCGGATGGAATCCTGTCCGGATTCCGGATGGAATCCTGTCCGATTCCGGATGGAATCCTGTCCGGATTCCGGATGGAATCCTGTCCGGATTCCGGATGGAATCCTGTCCGATTCCGGATGGAATCCTGTCCGATTCCGGATGGAATCCTGTCCGATTCCGGATGGAATCCTGTCCGATTCCGGATGGAATCCTGTCCGGATTCCGGATGGAATCCTGTCCGATTCCGGATGGAATCCTGTCCGGATTCCGGATGGAATCCTGTCCGATTCCGGATGGAATCCTGTCCGGATTCCGGATGGAATCCTGTCCGGATTCCGGATGGAATCCTGTCCGATTCCGGATGGAATCCTGTCCGATTCCGGATGGAATCCTGTCCGATTCCGGATGGAATCCTGTCCGGATTCCGGATGGAATCCTGTCCGGATTCCGGATGGAATCCTGTCCGGATTCCGGATGGAATCCTGTCCGATTCCGGATGGAATCCTGTCCGGATTCCGGATGGAATCCTGTCCGGATTCCGGATGGAATCCTGTCCGATTCCGGATGGAATCCTGTCCGGATTCCGGATGGAATCCTGTCCGATTCCGGATGGAATCCTGTCCGGATTCCGGATGGAATCCTGTCCGATTCCGGATGGAATCCTGTCCGGATTCCGGATGGAATCCTGTCCGATTCCGGATGGAATCCTGTCCGGATTCCGGATGGAATCCTGTCCGGATTCCGGATGGAATCCTGTCCGGATTCCGGATGGAACTGTCCGATTCCGGATGGAATCCCGTCCGATTCCGGATGGAATCCTGTCCGATTCCGGATGGAATCCTGTCCGATTCCGGATGGAATCCTGTCCGATTCCGGATGGAATCCTGTCCGGATTCCGGATGGAATCCTGTCCGATTCCGGATGGAATCCTGTCCGGATTCCGGATGGAATCCTGTCCGGATTCCGGATGGAATCCTGTCCGATTCCGGATGGAATCCTGTCCGATTCCGGATGGAATCCTGTCCGATTCCGGATGGAATCCTGTCCGGATTCCGGATGGAATCCTGTCCGGATTCCGGATGGAATCCTGTCCGGATTCCGGATGGAATCCTGTCCGGATTCCGGATGGAATCCTGTCCGGATTCCGGATGGAATCCTGTTCGGATTCCGGATGGAATCCTGTTCGGATTCCGGATGGAATCCTGTTCGGATTCCGGATGGAATCCTGTTCGGATTCCGGATGGAATCCTGTTCGGATTCCGGATGGAATCCTGTCCGGATTCCGGATGGAATCCTGTCCGGATTCCGGATGGAATCCTGTCCGGATTCCGGATGGAATCCTGTCCGGATTCCGGATGGAATCCTGTCCGGATTCCGGATGGAATCCTGTCCGGATTCCGGATGGAATCCTGTCCGATTCCGGATGGAATCCTGTCCGATTCCGGATGGAATCCTGTCCGGATTCCGGATGGAATCCTGTCCGATTCCGGATGGAATCCTGTCCGATTCCGGATGGAATCCTGTCCGATTCCGGATGGAATCCTGTCCGGATTCCGGATGGAATCCTGTCCGATTCCGGATGGAATCCTGTCCGGATTCCGGATGGAATCCTGTCCGGATTCCGGATGGAATCCTGTCCGGATTCCGGATGGAATCGTGTCCGATTCCGGATGGAATCCTGTCCGGATTCCGGATGGAATCCTGTCCGGATTCCGGATGGAATCCTGTCCGATTCCGGATGGAATCCTGTCCGATTCCGGATGGCATCCTGTCCGGATTCCGGATGGAATCCTGTCCGCATTCCGGATGGAATCCTGTCCGGATTCCGGATGGAATCCTGTCCGGATTCCGGATGGAATCCTGTCCGGATTCCGGATGGAATCCTGTCCGGATTCCGGATGGAATCCTGTCCGGATTCCGGATGGAATCCTGTCCGGATTCCGGATGGAATCCTGTCCGAATTCCGGGCGGAATCCTGTCTGAATTCCGGGCGGAATCCTGTCCAAATTCCGGGCGGAATCCTGTCCAAATTCCGGGCGAAATCCTGTCCAAATTCCGGGCGAAATCCTGTCCAAATTCCGGGCGAAATCCTGTCCGGATTCCGGATGGAATCCTGTCCGAATTCTGGAATTTACTAATAAAAACTGATTTATCGAGCATCGTTAAAAGTATGTGTGATAGCTTTTAAAACGAAGCACATTGATTTCGCGTGGGATTGATTTGAAACATGGTTCTCCGGATACGTGGCTTCGAAGTAACTAATAAGTACTTAATAAATATTTAGTCGCTTACTAAGGTGACTTATCACCCTTATGAAGATGCAGCAGATTTCTTGGTCTCTTGTAGCAATAAGCGTTGAACTCATTTTCGTCTCCTAATTCTAAAATGACTGCGCGGACGTGGCGACATCGTTATTGGTTTTGAATTAAAAGAGCTCCCTATTTAGTAACATTTTGGTATTATACTGGTTTTATAACACTCTTGTAGAGTAAATTATGATCTTGTTATACGCTCTTAAATTGTTACTTGGGCAGATGCCCTTCAAAGGAAAAGCAGCCATGGAAGAACATTGCGATGAAAAACATTAGGCCACCTTAAAATGTCAGACAATTTAGAAAAAAACGTCGTGGATATGGAAAAACGCAATATGTGCAAACTTTGACGATTTTGTGTAATTGTTTGTGAAAAATAAAGTCTTTCATGACTTATATCCTTGACTGTGTATTGTTGCACATCAGAAATAAGAAAGTGCGATGAATTTGCTACAAATATAAATGATTAAGCTTTTCTAAAAAAAAGCCAAATTAATCCACCTATCGGTGACGATGCCTTTCTCGATTAAATCAAGATATACTGAAGGTGGTAACTTCGTTTTTTTTCAATTCCTATCTACCAAAAATTTTGGCAATTTTGTTTTCTGTAAAATAAACATAATACATTATGTAATAATCAAGTTATGACGATCGTGAAATTTTCTTTCATCCATTTTTGAGAGAGAAATAATTTCAAGTATTGTTATTTGTAACACATATTTTGATATAATTGTTATGACTAACTGGACGGTTTTGTGTATAACATCATGGGTCTCCAAGACTTCTAGGGTTAAAAATTAAATGTACACGAACATTTTAAAAATTAAGCCAATAATTCTCAAGGCCGACTAGAATATGACGTCAAATACATTTAAGATTATTCAACCAACGACAACCCCCCCCCCCCTTCGCCAAGGCCCGATGCCATTTTTGAACCATTCCTAAATATAAATAGAAGACTAACAAAACCGCATACATAATATAACACGGAAATAAGGAGATGTATAAAACGAAAACTATATTCAAATTTGCCCTAGAAATCACCCAAACTTCCCCATAACTCCACACCACCCAAACCAAACAGCATGTTGAAGCATCAATGAAACCCCTCTTTTCCACTTCCAATTAAAGTCACTAGATATAAAGTCTGGCGGAGTGAAAAGCGTGAGATTTTCCAATCAGAAAAATTCTTGTTAGATTTTCTCAGCTCTTGAAAAAGTTCAAGCTATTAGCTTTTATATGTTGCTTCCACAAAGCAAAAACACTTTTTCCACATTTTATTCGCGAAAAATCAAATAGAATGTTGTTCAACTAGTAAATCCAAGAACGAATTCCTTTACCTTTTTATTTGGACTTTGTAGCTTTTTATATTTTTGGAATAATTTTCCAATATATTTATTACCACTATCTCAATACTCTCCATCAATGAAAATAAATACTAAGGTATGGAAATCCATATATTGTGTGCGTGCCTTTCGTGCATGGCGAAAAAGCTTTCACTACTACATTCGAACGAGCTCCCATAAGAAGCCGTGCAAATATGTACGTCACCATTTGCTGTTTACATTTTCCATCATCCACTAATACACTTGCATTTGGTCTTCTTCCTCACCTTCTATCTATTCTCATTGACTCTCCATTGCTTTAAGCCCATTTGAAGTGTCATGTTCGATTGGATCCCGCAAATGACAGTTCGATTGGAGACCTGTCAGTGTCTTCGCCAGACTTTATATCTAGTGACTTTATTTTATTTATTTATTTATTTATTAACAATTACCATATAGCAACATAAATAATCACATATTGATTTTCAATGCTTATGCTACTATGCAACATCTAATACCAATAACTACATACTGAATAAGATATTTAGATTCCGCTTAAATAAAGAAAAACTTCTTTCGCACCTATGATTCCTAGGTAAATCGTTCCAAATTCTTATAGCTCGTAGGCGGAAGGAGTCTCTTAAACTGTTTGTGAAACATCTAGGAACGATAAGTAACGAACCTCGCGAAGAACGAGTATATCTAAAAAATCTCGAAGATAAATTGAGAGTTGTTAATAATTTTGAATGTTTGGATACAGGTTCTAAACTTTAAATGATTTGTAAAATCAGTTCCAAGAATAGCCTTTCTATAATTGGATAAATGATCAAACTTTTTCAGATTAAAAGCATATCGTGTAGCAGCGTTGAATACTTGATTTAGTTTTTTCGTATTTTTTAGTTACAAGGCCAAACAAAATATCACCATAATCAAACAGTGGAACTAAAAGAGACCTGACCAGTTGAATCCGGATATGTTGGGGAGTACACCGTCTCAATAATACAAGCGAGTGTAAGGCATTATAAATTTTACTGCACACGGCATTAACCTGAGGTGACCAGTTCAAGTTAGTATCCATCATTAAACCGAGATTTTTGACGACATTAGAATATTCAATTATATCGTTTCCCACTCTAACTGATGGTACATTCGACAAAACGGCACGTTTTGTGTGAAAAATAATCTTTTGGGTTTTTCCTCCGTTAAGAATCAGGTCGTTTTGCTCGCACCATAGCAATATACTCTGAATGTCAGAGTTCATTCGATTGACCATTTCTGATATTGTGCCAGGGACCCCAGATATGTATAATTGACAGTCGTCTGGAATCGACTATGTGACAGATTCAATGGAAGATCATTAATGTACATTGAGAAAAGTAGCGGTCCGAGAATTGAACCTTGAGGCACCCCGCTTAGAACAGGAATTAATTCATATTGTTGGTTGTTGAAGTCAACGTATTGCAATCGGTTGGACAAATATGACTGAATTAATTTTATGGAGAATTGATCTAAATAGAAGTTATATTTTAACTTGTTACACAATTGTCTATGATCAATAGAATCGAATGCTTTACTAAAATCAAGAAGAACCATTAAAGTGACCATCTTCTTGTCTAACGCTTCTCTAATGTCGTTTTCTATTTTAATAAGCGCGGTTACGGTGCTGCATGATTTCCTATATCCAGACTGGAATGGACATAACAGATCATTGTGTGTCAAGTAGTCATTCAGTTGCTGAGAGAGTATTGATTCGAATATTTTTGAGAGGGCACAAAGAATACTGATCGAACGATAGTCTCTTTCAGTAACTGGGTGGTCAATCTTACCTATTGGAATTACTTTTGCGATTTTCCAATCAAGTGGGAAATCTGAGGAAATGATACAACAATTAAAGATATCCCGAATGTATGAGAGAGTAACACTTAAAGACATTTTTAAAACTTGTAGTGGAATTGAATCATTGCCAACAGCATCACAAGAAGATTTAACAAACTCACTAAGTATTTCGTCATTTGTAACACACCTAAATGAGAAATTCGGATGTGTTGCAACGTCGTCATTTTGATTGAATGAAAGTGGAGTGTAATGAGCAACAAAGAATGGGTTCAGAGTATCAGCACTTACATCCCCTCCACCCATACAAGTGTTTGTTTGTTTTAAGCCTAATCGTTTAATGTTCTTCCAAAGTTGCTTAGCAGGAAGGTCAGCTCTTAACTGTGAGGTAAAATATTGACGTTTTGTACGATTGACCTCTTGGTTTGTTAAATTACGAAGACAAGTGAAATTTTTCCATTTACGCTGATTCCCTCTATCGCGTTTCCAACATTCATAAGCCTCGGACCGATTTTTAATCAATCGATGAATGTGAGTATTGATCCAAGGAGTACTTGGATCTTTAATTGTTTTTTTCTTGAGCGGAGCATGCTTATCAAGAATGGTGAAGAATACATCATTGAAACATTTTAGTTTTCCATTAATCCCCACACAATTGAACACACCACCAAAATTTACGCTACGTAAATCAGACAGAAAAGTCGATTGATTAATTTTGTGATATTCACGTGTCCAGTATACATTAGCACCAGGTTTAGGAAGCTTGAATTTGTAATCAATGCAAATAAAATCATGATCGCTAATTCCTCCCACTGATGACTGATAAACGTTCTTCATGTTCTCTGTGCAATTACTTGTGAATAAATCAATGGTGGATGCAGAACCGGGCCTATGACAAGTTGGATGAGTTGGAATCAGTTTAAAGGATAATGCGCTTAAATGATCAATTAGTTTTAATGTCTTGTTAGAGTTCTACATCATGAAATTGATGTTGAAATCGCCTGTAACCAAAATATTGGGTTCTGTAGAAAAAAAATCAAAAACAATGCAGAAAACTGTATCTAGTTTAGCAACTGCCGCGTCTGGGGGTTTATAGACGACTCCACAGACTAAGTTGGCCTGTTTTAATTTGATAAACAAGTATTCAATTTCGCTTTCTTTTCCAGATTTAGTGATAACAGAGAATTTGAGATTTTTTCTCACATAAAAGGCGACTCCACCCCCTCTTGATTTGTTCTTATTATCGCGATCAGATCTAATAATTTTGTATCCCTCAAGTTCAACTGATATGCTCGTATTTGAAGGTTTGAGCCATGTTTCCACAACAGATAGAACATCTAATTTTGAATTAACAACCAAAGAACGATAGTTTTCAATGTTGCTAGTTAAACTCCTTGCGTTGTGGAGAGCTATTTTAATAAAGTTATTGGACCGTTTCTCTAGAATAGTTTTCATTTTTCCATAATCGAGGGAATGTAGCTTCAGTTTCGAATCGTATATAGACCCATCAAACCGCAAAGGAGCTGAAGAAGTATTGGAATCAGTTAGTGCATTGGTATTAGAGTTACTTACGCTAATCATTTCGGTACTAGCAGGCTTGGTACGTTCACGTTTTTTGGCTGAAACTCGCGAATTTCTACACCTTCTGGCCAATAAAAAGGATCGTTAATTACAGCGACAAGATCTTCACTTCCACACAAGATCACAAGACTTTACTTCCAATGTATGACACAAAACAAACGCAAACACCACCATGGCCACGAGCGTACGAACCAGCAGTTATTCGTGTCGTTATGGAGTGCAATCTCTGTTGCCAAGGCTAACGATGAAACTTACAACTGTGTTGGTGCGAATGCTCCGATAAAGTATAATGGCAATAAACATAATCGAGTCGGCTCTAAACTTAAAAGCGCGTACGTTGTTCGTCGATTAGTTTTCGTGTTCAACACGTTCCACATTGCAAGCTTAAACAAGCTTTGCTCGTTGCGTTAGCGTTATCGATATTGCCGTAACGAGGTTTCTAACCCATTGAGCGAACGTAATTTATATTATAGCATGGTAGCTGCTCAACGCTCGTAGTCCCGATTATATGGGAAAAATGGAAAACTGCTTAAACCATTTTCCTTGTCAGCTGTGAACGCATTAATCAATCTTGATGAAATTAAATAGCATGTAATTATAAGAGTGGCTCTGCGGAATGCAACTTGTTGCGATAAAATCAGTTAAGTCTAAGTACATGAAAATCGTGTGCGTTTTTGAGGTTGAAAAGTGACCATACAGACACACAAACATACACACCCACATACATACACACACAGACATCATCTCGATTCATCAAACTGAGTCGAATGGTATAAGAAACTTTACTATCAGATGTTCCTGTAAAAAGTTCGTTTTCAGAGTGAAATGATAGCCTTTCGGTACAACTTTGTTGTACGAGAAAGGCAAAAATATCGTTCATTACAAAAAATATATAATCATTTATTTAACATTTCCCACGTGGGGCGTCTCTTCCTGAGGTGTGGCATCTCATCCGGATTTGTTTTTATTTTTCAAATGTAAATACAGTCGCCTCTCCGCATCTTGATATTGAAAGGACCTTCGAGATAAAGAGAGATGGAAGGATGGAAACATGGAAGGAAAATTGAAATGGGTACTAGGTCCAAAAAAGCTCGTTGTTATGAAAAAACGACAACAAAACAAAAATGGCATTTCTTGCTGTTGATGTGTTCGTTATTGCCCAAAAATGGTCTAGTAGCCTGAAAATTTTAAAATATAGACATAAGAAGAGTGAATCCTGAATAAAATATGATCAGAACACATCGAGATAGAGAGATATCGTGATAGGGAGGTTATCAAGATGTAGAAAGCCCAAGTGTATGACTTCTACACTATGTAGTAGTATGTAGTACGATACCTAAATTTTCAATTTACCGTACAGTTTTGGAGAAATGTCGATATTTAAAAAGGTGTGGCTTACAACCCGGATTTACCCTAAGTGAATGTTCAATGATAATGTTTGTCTGTGGTTATACAGAGCCGGCAACAATCGGGCTGGCCCACAACCGGAGACATTACCCTACTGTTGCGACAAATTATTGAGCCTGGAAGCTCGTCCGTATCACTTGCTCCAGCCATACCGAAATGATCATTTATGTCATATTTTATGACGATCTTGAATAACTTACCTAAGAAGCTGATATATCCAGTAGATATTAGATTGCACATTTAACGGTTCATCAAAGTTGTTCGCAATAAATTACCTGTAAATAGACAAAAGAAAAAAATATCAGCATGTTGTCCAACTTTGTTCTTTCTTCAACTGAAATAAATTCTAGCAAGACAGATTTCCAGTATATACGTACAATGCAGCTTATTGCATTTCTACCAAAATTCGATATTAAATTGACTTCATTGATCGACTGATTGAAAATATGCCACGGGTAAAGAGCATTGCAGCTATTATTCATAGTACACAAAATTCACTCGTCTAACTTCTACCGGAATGCATAAATAAATAGTGCCTTTTAACATTTCGATGACTTACAACTTCCGAGAAAGGGATTTTCTTTGGCTACATTCCAGACAAAAAACACAGGTGCAAAACACGTATCAATGACGCCGTTTTATTATTTTACTACATTCCTGAGATCAAAGGTTATTGATTTATCACACGGTTCCATCCAGAATGAGTGGATACGTTTGAAGTGGCATGATTAGGTTCCAGGATGAATAAAAAGGGTCTGCTGGAACACAAAGTTCTCAGGCGGGTTTGTTTCGCTCAACAGTTTTGAAAATCCGTCCCAATCTCCTCCCTTTCCGTGTCCCTTCGATAGGGACCATATCCACTATCCAGACACCGACATACCGACTTTTCAATTGAGACCAGTTCCGGTGAATCAATAAAAGGATGTATACGAGCGGAAAAGTCCCTTCCACATATACGGGCGGACGAACGATGGACAGAAGGAGCTGGTATGTAAGTGTGTGTCAGAAAGTGAAAACAAGTTTTCCAACAAAACAAACTCGACGGAGCGGGTAATCCGGTTGTGAACATCGAAACACCTGTTTCTTACAGGTTGTGGAGATAAGGCGAAGCAGTTATCCATATCGTTTCAAGTCGAATGAGCTTGGAAGTTTCGAAATAATATGTTTTTATGTTCAAGTCAAGTTTTTCTTGTCAGACACTTTTTGTGCCCTGCTCATAATACTGAATAAATTAGGGGAAAGTGGGAGATTTTGCTATAGCTCAATCAATGACGATTGTAACCATTTTTATGAATATTTCAAATTAAATCACAGCTGGAGAAAGCCATTCAAATATATATATATTTAATTAATCTATTAATTAAATAATTAATCTATACGGTCGAGGTTCTACTAAATCACACCAAGCGCCAATGGAAAATTTACGATTTTTTTTGCAAAAGTTTTCGTGTAACAGATTCACTTAATTACCAATCGCATGAGACATCGTTCAACGGCACAATAAATTGATATGAAATACTTTCCGTTTTTCATTTTGCGAATAAAATATCACAAGTCAGTCAAAAAGCCGATTGGTGCGGTTTGGCTGTACCCCGACCATATATAAAAACTAATCTATGTATGTTCGCCAACTACTTCTGAAACATTTGGCCAATTTCAACCAAATTTGGTACACACATTCAATTTTTCTCAATCACATTCAAAATTTCAACCAAAGTTTGTATACACATCTTCCCTATGAGGAGAATCATATGGAAGGGTAATTCGGTAAAGGGGAGAGGGGTCCGGAGAGAGGGGTATTGAACAGTAAACGGGCAATTCAGAATAAATTATGAACCCCTGGACCGATTTCAACCAAATTTGGAACACATCTTCTCTATAAGAAGACTATTATATTACAGGGGGAGAAGAAGAGAGCTGTAGAGAGGGGTCTTGTTTAGAAAATAAAAAATACTGTTCAACTTCGGAACCCATGGACCGATTACAATCAAAGTTTGACTAAAGGCAGAATAAAGATGGAAGTAGAAAAAGAAGAAAATTGAATAGAAAAGGAAGGAAGAAGAAATAATGGAGAATTGATAAGGAAAATGGAAGAAGGAAGAGACAGAAAGAAGGAAAAAAAGGAGGAATATAAAAGGAAGAAAATATACGGAAGAAGAATGGGAAACGAAAGCAGAAAAAGGAAAATAATAAAGACTAAAATGGGAAAAAATAAGAAAGAAAATGAAGATAGTATAAAGAAGAAAGAATGTTAAAAAACAACAAAGAAGAAGGAAAAATGAGGAAGTTAGAAGGTTGGTGGAAGATAGTAATAAAGTAGAGAGGAATGACTATTCAGCCTACTCAGCCTATTGTAGTATATGTAGTAGGTCAAACGGCATTCGGCCAAATGGCCTAACACCAAGTAAGATACAAAGACAAACCGGTACATCCTCTCTATTTGTCTATTCGATACATCACATACAGTAAGATATTAATAGCTAATAATAGTACTAAAATGTTAATGTATTTTTCAAAACCTTGTGTTGTATTGTTGTCAAAAAACAAATGAAGGCAGCTCCCAACTGTTGTAAATGGTAATACTCTTTGGGCTAAAATTTAGAAAGCTGCCGTCTTCTACAAATTTGTTCAAGAGGTCAATATCATATTGTCACTTATCATATTATTTTATAATGTATCCCCTTATCGGCGCTAGTGTATATTGGAATTATTTATTTTAGGATTTGTATGTCTTCCTCCGAAAGTTCCTCCAGAAAGTCCAACGGAGGATCCTTCGGAAGTTTCTTCGGAAATCAAGAGTTTCATCCAGAAATTCATCCGAAAATTCGTCCGTAAGTTTCTCCGGGACTTGCTCCGGAAATTTCTTCGGTAGTTACTCCGGAAAACGCTTCAGCATTTTTTCTGGGAATTCCTTTAGTAATTCCCTTGAATATCTTTTAGATATTACCATTTTTCCAGGTATTCTTCTACTTTTTCCGACGAAATTTGTACTGGAAATATGCACTGCAATTTTCTGCAAATTTCTGGTACTGCAATTTTTCTAAAATAAATGCCCTCAAACTTATCCAAAAGCTCCTCAGGAAACACGTTTTTATTTTTCAGAAATTGGTCAAAGAATTCTCAATAAAAATTCCTTCCGAAACTGCTCCACGAACTTTCTATTTCAGGAAGAATTTCCGAAGGAGTTTTCCTGGCAATATCCGAAGGAGTTTTTGAAAGATATTTCAAAGCAATTCCTATAGGAGTTTTTGGAAAAAATCCTGAATAAATTTGCGAAGAAACGCCTGGTTTGCATCTATGGAGCAATTATTGATTCTTTTAGGTATTCCTAAAGAAATTTTGGATGGAATTCCCAATGCACTACGGCCCAGGATGCAGTTTTACGCGGAAAGATGTATTTTACGCTATTAAACTATATTTTTTAGGAAAAAAAATGTTGTTCTACAAAATTGTTACAATTAGTAAGGCCATCATTTACAGCTTTACAAATTATAAGTTTTGATCGGAAA
Organism: Armigeres subalbatus; assembly: GCF_024139115.2. NCBI lineage: Eukaryota > Metazoa > Arthropoda > Insecta > Diptera > Culicidae > Armigeres > Armigeres subalbatus. Next base: position 103,958,501 of record NC_085139.1, on the reverse strand, counting down.
AAGCTCTAAAAGTCACGTCTTTTGCGAGAAATCTAAAACAAAAAAAGTAGATCAAAACTACCGTTTTTTTAGGTACACTCTAATACAATTAGGTAAAATTGCTCTAAATCAGCCAACTTAAGAGCTACAAAAAAGCTTTTTTAGCAAAATTTATTGGAATAAGCTGCGCTACAACTTTGTAGAAAATAACATGTCAGTTTTCCGAGAAATTAAAAAAAATCTATTTTTTTATATGATGAGCCACCCTATTTTTTGGTAGCACCATGATGATGGCCTAACTATTTCCAACAATTTTGTAGAACAACAGTTTTTTCTAAAAAATACAGTCTTGGCGTAAAATGCATCTTTCCGCGTAAATCTGTATCCTGGACCATAGTGCAATGGACTTGAATTCTCGGAGTTATGGAAGAAACTCCAGGAGAAATTAGCTAAGAAACTCCTGGTATGAGTCTCTGAAAAAAAAACTATTAAATTAAGTCTGGAAGATTTTTCTAATGGATTTTTAGGACAATTGGTAGTACCAACCCTCTTACCCACGTTTTAGTGTAACATGTATAATGCAAGGTGGGCCTTCCCCTCCCCCAAACGCGTTACGTAATTTGTGAACAAACCTTTATGAGTTTTACCTAAAGGCTACCATTTCACTCCGAAAACGTACTTTTTATATAGGTCGCGGAGACCCATAGTGTTATATACCAATCAATTTAGCTTGACGAGCTTAGCAAATGTCAAAGGGGGCCAGTGCACAACGCACCCTCGAGGTTAGTTGCGTGCTCTTGCAGCATCGAACATCGTGACTCGCTTTTTTAGAAGAACACCATGGTATCGTGCCAGCACATTGCCGGCTTTCCAGGTGGCCTCACCATGTCCTCGGAAGATGGGAAGGGACGACTTCGCGCCTGCGTCCCTCTGCACGGCTGGTATCAAGAATGATGCTGTCGCGTGCACCCCAAATTGACTTCTCTGCGATAAGGCCTATTCGCCAACACACAGAGGGACTTGCCGACGCGGTGCCTACGCCTACCCCAGCCTTGACGAGCACCCTTTTCCGTCCTCGGGCTCGGGCTCGGAACTCGCCCGGTTGACCGACGCCGCGAAAGCGACGATACCATGTTGTTCTTCGCGCAGCCACTTGTTCGATAAAAGGGTCGAGTTCGACCACAGGGCACCGGTATGACCCATGAAGTGCGCCTGAACTAGCCATTCCTCGAGTCCACGCGCCACCTTCTGTGTAGCTCCGAGACGATTTGGACGATAGCCGATAAAACGGCGTTCCAGCCAACTTCGTCTTTACACATCCTTCGAACTAGGTTGTCCGGGGTAGTGTTCAGACCACATGTGGCAAGCATGTGGTCACGCATTGTGCGAAAACGTGGGCACACGAACAACACGTGTTTCACCGTTTCCTCTAAACCTACGCACACCGGACACTCGGGTGAGGCCGAGTGTCCGAACCGGTGTAGATACTGTCTGAAGCAACCATGGCCTGTAAGGACTTGGCTCAGGTGGAAAGTGATTTCCCCATGGCGCCTCTTGACCCACGTACCTATTTCCGGTATCAACCTATGTGTCCATCTACCCTTAGTGGAACTGTCCCACGTACGCTGCCATTTGACCATTGAGGCCAATCTGACAGCCCTACGAATGCCTCTCGTGCCGCGCATTTCGAAGCACTCTATGTCTTCACCGATAACGATGTCAATAGGCATCATACCGGGGATGACGCAAAGTCCATCGTGCGACACGGTACGGTACGCGCTCGCAACTCTTAGGCACATGAGCCTATAAGTACTTTCTAACTTCCTTCTGTAGCAGTTGGTGCGCAGGGCCGTGCCCCCAGCTGGCTCCTTATACCTTAGTATGGACAGAGCGACACTAGCCAGAAGCTTGCGCTTGCTGACATAAACCGAAGAGCTATTGGACATCATCCGGGACAATGCCACTATAGCTGTGCAGGCGTAATTGACGAGGCGGCCAAAGGTGAGCTTATTGTCGATCATTACCCCCAAGAGTTTGATGAAGCGTTCAGAGGTGACCGCGCAGTTGCCTGCCCTTATCACCGCTTGTTGCTTCGTCTTTCGGTTGTTAACAACAACCATCTCAGTCTTGTGGTGAGCCAGTTCTAACTTCCTGGAAATCATCCACTGCTCCACAATTGCGATCGAGTGGGCCACCTCTTCGATCGATTCGCCGTAGACCTCCAGCGTAATATCGTCAGCGAAGCCGACGATTACCACGGCCACCGGGAACTTTAACCTCAAGACACCGTCGCTCACGACGTTCCATAACACCGGACCCAGTATGGAACCTTGCGGAACCCCTGAGGTTATGTCAACGCTCTTCCGCTCCGCCTCCGTGTCGTATACCAGTACTCGCTTCTGGAAGTAGCTTCCGAGAATCTTGTACAAGTACTCGGGATATCCAAGACGCAGGAGCGCACATGCAATAGCCGCCTCACTGGCACTATTGAATGCATTCCTCACGTCGAGAGTCACTACTACACAATAGCGAACTCCCCTCCTCTTACGCTGGATAGCTATCTTCGCGGATTTGGTAACCGACAAGATCGCGTCTACGGTCGACTTACCCTTTCGGAAGCCAAACTGGATAGACTCGATAGACCATCCGCACCCTACGTACGTATTAACAACCTTTTGAGGATGATCTTCTCGAGCACCATGCCGACGGATCCCCCGGTGGTTTTCCCGCCTTTGGCAATAGGACCAAGCTCTGCCTTTTCCATGCTTCAGAGACTCTCCTCGTCTAGGCATCTCTGCATGACAGATCTGAACATCTCAGTAGCCTCAGCAATGGCGGCTTTGATGGCCAGGTACGGAATACCATCCGGTCCTGGCGCCTTACCTACACTAAGGGACTGTGCAATCCCCGCAAGTTCCGCCACAGTTACTCTTCCCTCGTCGGCCACCCTGGCCCCTGGCAGCTCCACAAAGTGAGGCCAGGGACTTGGGTCATGGCCATTACGACCCTATAGGCATCACCCCATGGATTCGCGTTGGCACTTTGACACAGGCCCTCGAAGCAGGCTTTTTTGCTTGATCTAATCTCAGTAAGCCACGAACCGTCGCCACCCGTCGTTCAACACGCTCCTCTTCTGTGCGTGCTCGCTGCACCCGCCTCCGTGCCCGTAGGCAGGCGCGGTGCAGGTTCGCAATTGCTTGAGTCCACCAGTAAGCCGGTGGCCTCCTATTCCTAGGGTGGACTTTGCTAGGCATAGTGGCATCGCTTGCACGCGAGAGTACTGTTACCAGCCGCTCGCCGCTCAGACCAAGAGTATTGTGCTCGCGGCGGAGGGCTTCCTTAAACACCTCGTCGTCGAAGTACGATGTCTTCCACATACGAGGGCTAGGCCTCGCCCCTTCTTCCGTCCGCTGGAATGCTGGACGTATAGTCGATACTGTAGCGAACCGCCATGCCAGGTGGTCGCTGTGAGTGCAGCCATCATCTACCCTCCAGTTCGAACCACTCGTTTGGCCAGGGCTCCAGAACGTAACGTCGATAATCGACTCGGCCCCGTTCCAGCTGTAAGTACTTTTGGTACCGACAATGGCCATGTCCACATCCAACATGGCCAGTGATTTCAGCAGGATCTGCCCCCGTTGATTCATGGAACGGTTTCCCCATCCCACGGCCCAAGCGTTGAAGTCCTCCGCTATCACCACTGGCCTACGCCCCATCAAGTTAGCCATCAAACAATCCAGCATACGACCGAACTGCTCGATCGACCATCGAGGAGGCGCATAGCAGCTGCAGAAGAAGAACCCGTTGACTTTGGCAATGACGAAGCCCTCGTGTGTTGAAGACACCAACTCTTGGACTGGGTATTTCCCCGCTGTCCATATCGCCGCCATTTTAGACCCATCGGTGACCCAATTACCGCTCCTGACAGGTACTCGGTAAGGATCTGCTATGATGGCGATATCCGTCCCCCATTCAGCAACTGTCTGACACAGCAGTTGCTGGGCTGCATCACAGTGGTTCAGGTTTAGCTGCTTTACCTGCACTGTGATTTTGCAGCACGCTTAAACGCCGGGCACTTTGAACCCTCCATGAGGTGCTTGCTGTTCACAGCTTTGCTGGAACAAAATAATCTCTTGGGAGGGTTCGTGCAGCATTTTGCCTTATGTCCCTCCAATCCGCAGCGTCGGCAGAGCTTGCTTCTGCCAGGGCCATTGTAGTCCAATTGCTTGTGCCTCGGTTCCTGGCACTTGAAGCAACCTTCGAGTTGCTCGTATATGCCCACAAAGTACACCGACCATCCCACCTTGACGCTCCCTAACTTGACTACCTTGGAGGCGTCTGCTGCAGATAGCCGAACCATTGCAGTTACCTGCAGCTACCTGCGTCCCTGCCGGACCTTTCTGCAGCCGAATGGCTACGGTGGGCGTCTCCACTTCACACTGTCGCCGCAGTGCCGTGACGAGCTCTTCGACTTCAGTGATCTCGTCCAGGTCTTTAACGCTTAAATTCATGTGAGCGCCCTCACCTTGACCGTCTCGCCTAGGACTTCCTCCGCCCGTCCGGATACGTCTTATTCGACGTACGTCGGCGTCGAGCTCACCGAGCTTGACGTCACTCCTCATCGTCGTCAAGACGTCCAAGTACTTAGCTCCGTCAGTCTTGATGACTAGGGCATCGCCCCTGGAGCAATTGGCGCCTACCCTGGACTTATTGCTACCCTCATTCCTCTGGGCCTTATTTTCGGCCCTTGACGTCTTCGGCTTCCTCTTGTTCTTGACCAGGTTCCAGGAGGCGTCATCCCCCTCTATTTCCCTGGTTTCCATGGTTTGGGGCGGCTTAGAGCTCTCAGCCTGCCGTAGCCCCTTACCACCGTCTTTCCGGGGTGGACGGAACTTTCCAGGTTCTTCCTCCCCCGGTTTTGGAGGTACCTGGCCGGGGTTCAGCTTCCCAGCCCCACTACCCTTGTTCGGGGTAGTAACCCTCCGCGTTTTGGAGCGGCCCCCATGGAGCTCATCCCCTGGAGACTGTCTCCCCGTGTTTGTGTCTGCTCCGCTGGAGCAGTCATCCCCGACGTGCCCGCGTGTATATGTAGCATTAGAGTGATTCAAATTTTGACTTTTTTGGTCCCCTATACTTAAACGATGGCATTTGCCGTTTTGATAATCGCCCTAAATTTTTAGCTAATTTGGATGTAATTTGACTGAGCAGTTTGAAGCTTGTATGAAAATTACTAAGAAAACAGTAAATTTGTGAAAAACCGTTCCCCATCATTGCCCATTAAGCTCTAAAAATGTATGAGTACGTTAGCAACATAGGAAATTTAACAAGGAAAAATATCGTCGTTGTTGCTAAACGATTTTATGCTGGCAACAAAAGTTATTATGGAAATACTGAATTGTGGGAAATTCAATTTAATACGTAAAAGAATAACATCAATATCAATAATGAGCATTTCTGTTTTCTTTATAATTTTGCTTACAAAAGTCAGATTGCTTCGCAACAACAACTGACTTTCAGCTTAGGGTCTATTCTATGATGTCGATGCATTAAATATATTCAAATATATTCTGGGCTGCTTCACGAAACGATCCTTTACATAAGTGGCAATTCTCATAGTAATTTTCATATAACCTTCAAACGGCACGTGCACAACAAAATTACATCCAAATCAGCTAAAAATTTGGGAGGAATATTAAAATAGCAAAAACAATCGTTTAAGCATAGGGGAACGAAAAAGTCATAATTTGAATCACTCTAATGTAGCATAGCATACCATAGCATATGCGATTGTACAAATCGTGGGTGGCTATACAATGCTCAATTGAGCAATCTACTGTATATTGTCGCAAATTGGTACTTGGGATTAGTACCTTTTCCTATACAGTAGCAGTTGTATACCTGGCCACGTCCTTACAATCACGGAAGGAAGGGAAGGAATGTTAATTCAACATCTACTAGTGAAGATGCAGGGAACCCATACTACCTTCATAGATGTCTCGGGAAGGAAAATTTGTGTTAGTGGGTAAGGTGAATAATAGGGAGCTCTATTCGACAATATAGAGCGTTTGTCAATAACAGTATATGCTGAAAAAATAATAAAATATAATCATCAATTTACTTACGAACCGTCCAAAGGAGGACAAAGTAACCAGCATTTTACAAATGTTTCGCTGGATTTTACAAAATTTCGGCAAATCGCGCGATCGTTCTAACGTCCGAAACAAGAGCCAACGCGCACTGAACTCCCCCGACGTGCCCGCGTGTATGTGTGTGCACAAAAGCTAAGGAAAACATTAGACAACTTTTCATATAGTAATATTTAACCGATTTTTTCGCAACAAGTTACATTCGAAAGGTGGTAAAGCCTAGTTGATCGCTATTGAATTTGATAACAATCGACCTTTGAGTTTAAAAGTAATTAAGAAAATGGTACATCGAACTATAACGGGCTTGGTGGTCATATGGCTACCGCCTCTGCCTCATACGCAGAAGGTCGTGGGTTCAATCCCAGGCCCGTTCCATTCCTCTTACTTTGTATCTTTTCATATATTTCTCATGTTCTAGCAATCGCTAGAACTGGAAATGGGCTTTCATACCGTTTCCATCTTCTATCCCTATACCTACAACTTGATAAGTTCTAGCAGGTTACTGTTAGAATTCGAAATGAGCAAAAAAAGCTCGTTTCGGCATCCAATTAAAATAATACACCACCCCTTTCATTACTATCACATTGGCAACCCGTTAACCAAGACGAACCTCTGCCTCAAACCTAACCCTCAGATTCCAAAAACAAAAATCCGCAGGAACTCGTGGCGAGTGCAGAGGTATTCTTGGCTTGCAGTGGGCGAGTGACTGCATCAACAATTCCTTCCCATCCCCCGATGATCGTGAGGTCGTGGCCAGCGCGCCGTTATCGACCATCTAAAATACTAGAGCTCTCGGATTGTGCACATTGAGGGTGGAGAGCAAATCCCATGCTTCCATCCATTGGTTCCCTGTGCAATTGCGATTGTTCTGGTCTTGGCTAAATGCGAGAAAGGCAGTATTGCTACTCGGTGAATTAAGTTGGGTTTTTTGACAATGAAAACTGTCGGTCAATGCAGAAGACAGAAATACTGTTTCCTCTAGTTGATGTAGGTGCTGATCTGGCCAATTACACAAGCTAATAAAAACAACGGAAATAATGGAAAAGCTGTTGAAGAAAAAACTGTCGAACGGTTCGATTCGAACAGTTTTTCGATCTCATTAGTTATGACTTTTGTCGATATCAAATCAAGGGAATAAACATTGCCTGTCATTAAAAATGGTTGTAACGCAAACTAAGCAAATTAAGAAGAAGATAAATGTGATTTGTTCGCATCAACCGCAATTAAAACTCAAATTTTTACTGGTTTCAGTAAATTGCTTGCACATATCCATTACAAAAAAAAACAACAATTCGATAAAAATTCCGCGGAAGAAATAAAAATGTCGAATGGGATCTTAATTTCGCAACGTTTCTATGTCACGAAAGTTAATCTTTTGTTTTGTTCGAATTCGAAAAGCGTGTTATCTTTTACTTTTGGTGCGGTTGGATACCGCAATTATAAATATTGCCTAATATTGCTGGAAAAGTTTATCATCAAGCTAAGAAAATGCAACTAGATGTAGAAATAAATCCATTTATTTTTATTTTCAACTCTAATATCAACTAAACTTCGTTAGCAGAATAGGTATAAGACAATTAAAATAACTTCCAAACTATGAAAACTCAGCAAAAAGCAAAGAGACAAACGTCAAAAAGTTAATCGTTTGCTGTCAAAAGCATTGAACAATCTTTTTTTCAGCTCGAGCGAACCATCCATTCTTCGGTACCTAAATCGAGGTTTTTCAGGTTCGGAAAGGATGGAAAGTTTCCCTCCGAAAAATGGGCGACAATCTGTACCCATGTCTTCGGATGTCAACCGCCCTGACTGGAATGAGGGCAAAAAGGTCGACTTTCACTCGGGGCCAATGTTCATTTTCATTTTTTGGTCGGCGAACGAGAGATGTGATGACGCGAACAAATGACTTAATCTTACTTTGGGGGGATCGTTTGGAATTAATTATTGTCCCGTCAATAAAGCAATGTGAACTAAATTGAAATTTAAATTGAACGAAAATTCAATAGACCATTGCAATCACACCCAACCACTGCTTCATAAATTATTGATTGGCAAACAGATTGGTATTCATCAACCGGCAATTGCGTACTTCTTTTTACAATTGATTTTGTGAAATGTTTGGTCACAATGTTGTGAAAAGCAGAATTGTGAAACAAATTTCGTTAGACAAAACAATGTTTTTCATTCCAGAAAATTGGCATGATGAATGAATCCATAATACTTACTTTTTTGAACGACCAAAAAAACATCAACTCCTCAAATCTATTGTGAAGGATAGACAGTTTCAAATCAAAATCCCATTGTCGAAGGGCTTCTTTGGCATGGAAAAGTGTCCCTATTCGACCTTACTCGAGGAAACCCTCTTCATAAGACATGTTTCCCACGGACATATCTTATTAGCAACCATTGTTACATCTTCTTATTACAACCTCAACCACTGAAATACCACCGACATCGGTCTGTAATATACGCCATTCGTCGTTAGTAAGCTCTTTATCATTCTCTTGTTTGACCTTACAGCAAGGAGAAGTCTGTAATTTACACGAGCCGTAAATATCGTTCCCGAAAATCCTGACCGAATACGATGACGAAGCGAAGACACGCATTACGCCTTCATGATGGCTCGAGCAAAGGCCAATGCAGCAACGCTGTCCGGAATCTTAATTTCCTTCACCCACAGAGCGACCAGCAAAAGGTTAACGAGCTTGTGAAATATGTTGATAGTGATGCCGTAGGGGAGGGGGTTGCTGGTTAGAACTAGCTCCAGTCCAGTCCTCCTCTTGGTATCACTTAGTTGGGCTCCGGTATTTACATATAAATGAAAACGGACGACAGGAACGGACTAAGCAAAGTAATAAACGGCAAAACTATCATGTCGGCACAACCCATTGGAAGTTCGGTAGCGGGACTGTGAGTGATGGTGTTGCTCTCGGTAGCAATAAAAGTGCATCAACTTAATTGATGTTGCGGCAAATGACCAGCATCCGAGAATGGAAAGGTTAAATTGATGTTCGGAACGTGATGGGCTCTCCAGTGATAGCTCATAGTGCCAGGCTAAATTAGTTGGAATTTCAATTTTGCCCAAAACAAGTATAAATGGAAACGAATTAGATTTTATAAAATTGTAGTAGGATAAAAATAAGTATACGCTCTTATACTACAGCTAACGTAATTAACATTTTAAATATATAATATGCATGAATTATGACTTATTGAAAATTATTGAGTTATTTTACCAATAATCTAGAATTCATCACTAAATGGTTTGGATAAGGTTTAAGATAGGGTTGAGATTTAATTTGAATTGGTTTTAAAGTAGATTTGAATTGGATTCGCAAAGGAAAGGATTGAATGTGTATTGGATCTGGATTAAACTCGGATTGAGTTTAAATTGAATTCAGATTGAATTTGGATTTGGTTTGGATTGAATTTGGAATATAGTCGGAATGGATTTGGAAAATATTCGGAAAGGATTTGGAGTGAACTCAGATTGTATTCGGATTGGAATTGGATTTGATTTGGATTGGTTCAGAATTAGATTTAATTTGGATTGGTTTCGAATTGAATTTGGTTTTGATTGAACTTGAACTGGATTTGGTTTCAAGTAAATTTAAGAGAATTTGGATGAGATGAGATGAGAATTTGAAAATGATTTACATTGGATTTGCATTGCATTTGGGATGGAATTTTATTGGATTAGGATTGGATTTGGATTGGATTCTGATTGGATTTGGATTGAGATTGGATTTGGTCTTGGATTTGGAAGGTATTTGAAATGGAATTGGCTTGGATTTGGATAAAATTTGAAAAGGATTTGGATTGGATTAGAAAAAGATTTGAAATGGATTTGAAACGGATTTGAATTAGATTTTGATCGTATTTGGATTGGATGTGGATTGTGTTTGGATTAAGATTGGATTTTTTTTGGATTTGCATTGGACTGATTGAATTTATATTGGATTTGGAGTGGATTTCGATTGAACTTGGATTGCATTTAGATTCGAATTGGATTAGGACTGGTGATAGATTACAATTCGATTTAGACTGGATTTAGATTAGAATTTGATTTGGAAAGAATTTGGATATGATTTTGTTTGCATTTGGGATGGATTTGGCTAGGATTTGAGTTTTATTTGACTTGAATTTGAATTGAATTCGAATATTATTTAGATTGTATTCAAATTGCTTTTTAATTGGATTTGATTCTATTCAGATTGGATTTGGATTGAAATAAAATTGGATTTAGATCCTAATTGGATCGGGTATGGATTGAATTTGATTTGATTCGGATTTGAATCGTGTTTGAATATGTTTTGGATTGGATTTGGAATGGATTTTGATTGGATTTGGAATGGATATGAATTGGATTAGATTTGGATTGCATTTTGATTGGATTTGGATTGGATTAAAATTGGATTTAAATTTGAATTGGATTGGATTTGAATTGGATTTGGATTGGATTTGAATTGCATTTGAATTGAATTTGGATTGGATTTGGATTGGATTTAGATTGGATTTGGATTGTATTTGGATTGGATTGGTTTTGGATTGGATTTGGATTGGATTTGGATGGAATTTGGATTGGATTTGGAATGGATTTGGATTGGATTGGACATGAATTTTATTTGGATTTGGATTGGATTTGAATTGTATTTGGATTGGCTTTGGATTGGATTTTAATTGGATTTAGTTTGGATTTGGATTGGATTTGGATAGAATTTGGATTAGCGTTGGATTGAATTTGGATGAGATTTGGATTGGGTTTTTATTGGATTTTGATGGAAATTGGATTGGATTTGGATTGAATTTGGATTGTATTTGGAAAGGATTTAGATTGGATTTGGATTGGATTTGGATTGAATTTGGATTGGATGTGGACTAGATTTGGATTTGGATTAGTTTTGGACTGGATTGGATTTGAATTGGATTTGGATTGGATTCGGATTGGATTTGAATTTGATTTGGATTTGGATTTGGATTGGATTGGATTTGGATTGGATTTGGATTTGGATTGGATTTGGATTGGATTTGGATTGGATTTAGATTGGATTTGGGTTGGATTTGGATTGGTTTTGGATTGGATTTGAATTGGATTTAGTTTGGATTTGGATTGGATTTGGATTGGATTTGAATTGGATTTGGATTGGATTTGGATAGGATTTGGATTAGATTTGGATTTAGATTAGCTTTGGATTGAATTTTAATGAGATTTGGATTTGGATTTGGTTTAGATTGGTTTAGACTAAAAATAACTTTGGATTGTATTCGAATTGAATTTGCATTCGGTTTTGATTGAACTTGAACTGGATTTGGTTAAAAGTAAATTTAAAAGAAATTGGATGAGATGAGATTTTGGAAATGATTTATATTGGATTTGCATTGTATTTGGGATGGAATTTTATTGGATTAGGATTAGATTTGTATTGGACTGGATTTGGATTGGATTCTGATTGGATTTGGGTTGAGATTGGATTTGGTCTTGGATTTGGAAGGTATTCGAAATGGAATTGGATTGGATTTGGATAAAATTTGAAAAGGATTTGGATTGGATTAGAAAAAGATTTGAAATGGATTTGAAACGGATTTGAATTAGATTTTGATCGTATTTGGATTGGATGTGGATTGTGTTTGGATTAGGATTGGATTTTTTTTGGATTTGCATTGGACTGATTGAATTTATATTGGATTTGGATTGGATTTGGAGTGGATTTCGATTGAACTTGGATTGCATTTAGATTCGAATTGGATTAGGACTGGTGATGGATTAAAATTCGATTTCGACTGGATCTGTATTGGAATTTGATTTGGATAGAATTGGGATTTCATTTTGTTTGCTTTTTGGGATGGATTTAGATTGGATTTGGATTTTATTTGACTTGAATTTGGATTGAATTCGAATATTATTTAGATTGTATTCAAATTGCTTTTTATTTGGATTTGATTCTATTTAGATTGGATTTGGATTGAAATAAAATTGGATTTAGATCCCAATTGGATCGGGTATGGATTGAATTTGATTTGATTCGGATTTGAATCGTGTTTGAATATGTTTTGGATTGGATCTGGAATGGATTTCGATTGGATTTGGATTGGCTATGAATTGGATTAGATTTGGATTGCATTTTGATTGGATTTGATTGGATTAAAACTGACTGATTCAAACCTGAACTGACTGGACCTTGAACTGACTTGACTGGACCTGAGAACCGCACTTGAACTGAACCTGACTGGACCTGACCGGACTTCCAGACTGGATCTGGACCGTACCTGACTGGACTGGATCGGACTGGTCTTGGACTGGACTTGACTGATCTGGACTTGGATCTGGGAAACGGACCTGGACTGGATCTGGAAACGACCTGGACTGGACCGGACACGAACCTGACTGGACCTGGACTGGATCTGTACTGTATCTGACTGGCTTCTGACTGGATCTTTAACTGACTCTAGCCTGATCTGGACTGGACCTTGGACTGGATCTGACAGAACCTGGATCAGCGCCGGACTGAACCTGGACGAGACCTGGACTGGCCTTACTGACCTTGACGGAAACCGACTGATCTGGACTGAACCTGACTGTACCTGGAAGGACTTAGACTGATCTGGACTGACTTGACTGAACCTGACTGGATGGACCAGATCTTGGATCTGGATCAGACTGGACCTTGGACCGATCTTGACTGAACTGGATCTGGACTGATCCTGACTGGATCTGAACTGACCTGACCTGGATCTGGACTGGACTGACTGGATCTGGACTGGATCTGGACCTGACTGATCTGGACTGACTCTAGACTGGATCTGGGCCCTGACTGGATCTGGATGACTGATCTGAACTGACTCTAGCCTTGACCTGACTGGATCTGGACCGACCTGAACTGACCTGGACTGAATCTGGACAGGATCTGGATTAGACCTGGACTCAGACTGGACTAGACTCACCTGACTGACCTTAAACGAGACCTGGATCTGGATCTGGCCTTTATCGATCTTGACGGAAACCTGACTGACCTGGAAACGAACCTGGACTGGCCTGAACCGGACTTCTAGACTGACCTGGACTGACCTGGACTGACCTGGTACTGGATCTGGACTGCGACTCGACTCTAGATCTGGACTGGATCTGGACAGGACTTAGACTGGATCTGGACCTGATCTTGACTGATCTGGACTGAACCTGGACTGGATGGACCTGGCCTGACCTGGACTGGATCTGGACTAGCTCTGGACCGGACTGGACTGACTCAGAACTGGCCTTTGGATCTGGACTGACTAGACTCGATTCGCCGACTGACTGGACCTGACCGACTGACTGACTGGACCTGGACTGGACTGACTTGACCGACTGGAACTGACTGGACTGGACTGACTGACTGGACTGACTGGACTGATCTGGACTGACCTGACTGGATCTGGACTGACCTGGACTGACTGGATCTGGACTGGATCTGGACTGATCTGGACTGGATCGGACCGACTTGGACTGGATCTTGGACTGAACGTGACTGGATCTGGACTGGATCTGAACAGGATCTTGGACTTGACTGCATCCGGACCTGGACTGGATCTGGACTGATCTGGGACTGACTCGACTGGATCTGACTGGATCGGACTGATCCAGACTGAGCCTGGACAGGAACCGATCTGGACTCCTTGACTGGATCTGGAAACGAACCTGACTGAAACCTGAAACGAACCTGGACCGTATTAAAACGACCTGGACTGGAACCGAATCTGTATCTGGACTGGATCTGAAACTGGATCTGGACTGAACTGGATCTGGAAACGGATCTGGACAAGACTTAGACTGGATCTGGACTGGATCTGAACCAGATCTGGACTGGATCTGGAAACGGAAGCTGAACTGATCTTGGACCTGATCTGGACCTGATCTGGATGAGACCTGGACTGGATCTGAACCTGGACATGGACTGGTTGCGGATCTGGACCGAACTCTAGACTGACCTGACTTTGACTGGCTCTGGATCAGGACTGGATCTGGCATGGACTCTGACCTGGATCTGAACCGAACCTGGACCTGGATCTGATCTGGAGCCGACCCCGACTGGATCTTTGACTGTATTGACCTGGATCTGGAAACGGACTGGACTTGACTTGGATCTGGACCTGACTGAACTGACCTGACCTGTACTGGATCTGGTACTGACCTGGACTGGATCTTGACTGGACTTGACTGACTGACTGACCTGACTGGACTGACCTGGACTGACCTGACTGATCTGGACCGATCTGGACCTGACTGGACTGACTGACCTGGATCTGACCTGACTGACTGACTGACCTGGACTGACCTGGACTGATCTGACTGATTGACCGACCTGGACTGACTGACTGACCATACTGAACCTGACTGACTGACTGGACTGACTGATTCTTGACTGGCCTGGATCCGGACTGACTGGATCTGGCACGGATCCGGACCTGGATCTGAACTCAAACCTGGACTGGATCTGACTGAACCTGGGCCGACCTGGATCAGATCTGGATCTGGCTCTCGATCGACCTGGGCTGACTGGATCGACCTGATCTGGACTCTGGACCTGGATCACTCATCCGGATCTGACTAGACTGACCTGATCTGACCGACCTTGAACTGGATCTGGACTGGATCTGGCCTGACCTGGACTGGACTTGGACCGACTGGATCTGACTTGGATCTGGACTGACCTGGACTGGATCTGAACTGGATCTGGACTGACCTTGGACCGACTCTGGACTGGACTTGACCTGACTGGACTGACCTGGATCTGGATCTGACTGGACTATTCTGGACTGGTCCTTGGACCGACTGGACCTTGGACTGGATCTGGACTTCGACTCTGGAACTGGATCTGGACTCGAACTTGAACTGATCTGGACTAAATTGGACTCGGGAACAGATCTGACTAGATCTAGACTGGATCTGGACTGGATCTGGAACTAGATCTGACTGGATCTGGAAACGAAACCGAACTGATCTGACCTGATCTGGACTGGATCTGAACCTGACAAGGACTGGCTCTTTGGATCTGGACCGAACCTAGACTGGACCTGATCTTTGACTGGTCTTGGACCAGGACTGGATCTGGCATGGACTTGATCTGGATCCGATCTGGACTGGATCTGGGGCTGACCTGGACTGGATCGGGAGCCGGACCCCGCCTGGATCTTGACTGTACCTGGATCTGGACCTGGAAACGGACTTTGATCAGATCTGGATCTGATCTTGAAACGAACCGACCTGGATCTGGACTGACTGACTGACTGACTGACTGGACTGGATCTGGACTGGATCTGACTGACTGGATCTGGACTGACCTGACTGACCTGGACTGGACTTGGACTGGATCTGGACTGACCTGGACTGGATCTGGACTGGACCTGGACTGGATCTGGACTGGATCTGGACTGACCTGGACTGACCTGGACTGACTTGACTGGATCTGGACTGGATCTGGACTGACCTGGACTGGATCTGGACTGGATCTGGACTGGCCTGGACTGACCTGGACTGACTGGACTGGATCTGACTGACCTGGACTGGATCTGGACTGACCTGACAAGGACTTGGACTGGACCTGGATCTGACCTGGACTGGATCTGGACTGGACCTGACCGACTCTGATCTGACTGGATCTGGACTGATCTGACTGGACCTGGACTGACCTGGACTGGATCTGGACCGACTGGATCTGACTGACCTGGACTGGATCTGGATCTGGACTGGACTGACCTGGACTGGATCTGACTGACCTGGACTGATCTGACTGGATCTGGACTGGATCTGACTGACCTGACTGGATCTGGTCCGACCTGATTTGACTGACCTTGGATCTGACCTGACCTGACCTGACTGGACCTGGATCCGACCTGGACCTGGATCTGGACCTGACCTGGACTTGACCTGATCGACCTGGATCTGACTGACCGACTTGACCTGGACTGGATCTGAACCTGGATCTGGACCTGATCTTTGACCTGACCTGAACCGACCTGGACTGACTGGATCTGACCTGGACCGATCTGGACCGACCTGACTCTGACCGGATCTGGACTGACCTGACCTGACTGGATCTGACTGGACCTGACCTGACTGGATCTGGACTGACCTGACTGGATCTGGATCTGGACTATTCTGGACCGGACCTGACCGATCTGGACTGACTCTGACCTGGACTGACCTGGACTCGATCTGGACTGACTTGACCTGGACTGACCTGGACCTGACTGACCTGACTGGATCTGGACTGGATCTTGGACCGACTCTGGACTGACCTGGACTGGATCTGGACTGGATCTGGACTGGACCTGACTGACCTGGACTGACCTGGACTGGATCTTGGACTGACCTGGACTGACCTGGACTGGATCTTGGACTGGACCTGGACCTGACTGGATCTGACTGGATCTGACTGACCTGGACTGACTGGACTGAACCGACTGGATCTGGACCGATCTGGACTGGACCTGGACTGACTGGATCTGATCTGGACTGACTGGATCGACTTGGACTGACCTGACTGGATCTGGACCTGGACTGACTGGACTGGACCTGGACTGGATCTGGACTGGATCTGACCGATCCAGACTGAGCCTGACAGGAACTGATCTGGATCTGACTGGATCTGGAAACGAATCCTTAGACCTGGACTAAAACGGGATCTGACTGGACCTGGAACTGATCCTGGACTGAACCTGAACTGGATCTGAACAGAACCGGATCTGACTTGGAACAGATCTGGACTAGACTCTAGACTGGATCCGGACTGGATCTGGAACTAGATCTGGACTGACCTGGAAACGGAACCGAACTGACCTGGATCTGATCCGACCTGGACTTGAACCTGGATGGACTGGTCTTGGACTGGACTTGAACCAGACTGACCTGACTTGACTGGAACCGACTGGACTGGATCTGATCTGACTTGACCTGACCTGGACTGACCTGGGCCGGATCGACTGGATCTGGAGCCGGACTGCCTGGATCTGACTGACCTGGACTGGATCTGGACCTGACCTGACTGACGGACCTGGACTGACTTTGATCTGGATTGACCTGGACTGGACTGGATCTGACTCTGATCTGGGACTGACCTTGGACTGGATCTGGACTGGATCTGGACTGACTGGACTGGACTGACCTGGACTGACCTGGACTGGATCTGGACTGACCTGACTGATCTGGACTGACCTGGACTGGATCTGGACTGACCTGGACTGGATCTGGACTGGATCTGGACTGACTGGACTGACCTGGACCTTTGGACTCTGGACTGATCCTGGACTTGAAAGACCGACCGGACTGGATCTGACTGGACTGGACCTGACTCCAGACCTGAAACCGAACCTGACTGACCTGACCGGACTGACTGGACTGGATCTGACCTGGACTCGACTGACCTTGGGCCGAACTGATTGACTGACTCTGACCGACTAAACCGGACCTGGACTGACTGGATCTGATCTGACCTGGACTGGATCTGATCTGGACTGGACCTGGACTGACCTGGACTGACTGGATCTGGACTGACTGACTCTGGACTGATCTGACCTGGACTCGATCTGGATCTAGACCTGACTCTGGACTGACCTCGGACCGACTGGATCTGGACTGACCTGGACTGACCTGGACCGACCCTGACTGGATCCTGATCTGGACTGATCTGACCTGGACTGACCTGACCGACCTGGAAACGGATCTGACCTGACTCTGACCTGACTGATCTGGACTGACCTGGACTAGACTGGATCTGGACTGGATCTGACTGACCTGGACTGGATCTGGACTGATCTGGACTGGACCTGGACTGACCTGACTGGATCTGACTGGACTGGACTGACCTGGAACTGACTTGGACTGGACTGGACCTGACTGACTGGACTGACCGATCTGGATCTGACCTGGACTTGACCTGGACCGACTCTGGACCGGACCTGGACTGGATCTGGACTGACCTGGACCCTGACTGGATCTGGACTGACCTGGACCTGGACTGGACTGACCTGGACTGGATCTGACTGGGACTGGACTGGATCTGGACTGACCTGACTGACCTGGACTGACCTGGACTGACCTGACTGACCTGGACTGACCTGACTGGACTGGACTGGATCTGGACTGGACTGGACTGACCTGACTGAATCTGGACTGACCTGGACTGGATCTGGACTGACCTGGACTGACCTGGACTGGATCTGACTGGATCTGGACCGGATCTTGGACTGACCTGACTGACCTGACTGATCTTGACTGGATCTGGACTGACCTGGACTGACCTGGACTGGATCTGGACTGGATCTGGACTGATCTGACTGACCTGGACTGATCTGGACTGGATCTGGACAGACCTGGACTGGATCTCTGGACTGACTGGAGCCTGACTGGACTGAACTGATCTGGACTTAGATCAAGACTGACTGACTGGACCGAACTGGACTTGACTGACCTGGAAACGAACCTGACTGGATCTGAACTGATCTGGACTGGACCTGAACCGATCTGGACTGGACCTGAAACGACTGACTGGATCTGGACTGGACCTGGACTGACTTGACTGGATCTGGATTAGATCTGGATCAGATCTGACTAGATCTGGACTGGATCTGGACTGACCTGGAACTAGATCTGGACTGACCTGGACCGGACTGGACCGACCTGAACTGGATCTGACTGGACTGGACTGGATCTGACTGACTGACCTGGATCTGGACTGGACCTGGACTGAACCTGGATCTTGACCTGACCTGATCTGGATCCGACTCTGATCCGATCTGGACTGACCTGGACTGACTGACTGGATCTGGACTGGACTGGACCTGGACTAGATCTGGACTGGACCTGCATCCGCTGGATCCGATCTGGATCCGACTGGACTGGACCTGGAAACGGACTTGGCCTGGATCTGGACTGGATCGACTGATCCATCTGGCTCCGGAACTAGACTGAAACTGGACTGGATCTGGACTGACTTGGACTGACCTGGATCTGGACTGACCTGGACTGGATCTGACTGACCTGGACTGGACCTGACTGGATCTGACTGACCTGACCTGACTGGACTGAACTGACTGGATCTGACCTGGACTGGACCTGACTGACCTGGACTGGATCCTGGACTGGACCGATCAGACCTGACTGACCTGGACTGGATCTGATCTGGACTGTACTGGACTGACTTCGACTGACTGGACTGTATCTGAGACCTGACTTGACTGGATCTGGACTGGATCGGACCTGACTGATCTGGACTGACCTGGACTGGATCTGGACTGATCTGGAACTGACCTGGACTGGATCTGGACTGACTGGACTGACCTGACTGACTGGACTGGATCTGACTGACCTGACTGGATCTGGACTGGATCTGGACTGACCTGGACTGACCTGGACTGATCTGGACTGGACCTGGACTGATCTGACTGGATCTGACTGGATCTGGATCGACTCTGACTGATCTGGACTGGATCGACCGATCTGGACTCCGATCCGATCTGGACTGGAACCGACTGGATCTGGACTGGATCTGGACTAAACCTGGATCAAACGTGACTGGATCTGACCTGACTGGATCTGGACTGGACCTGGACTGACTTGACTGACTTGGACTGGACCTGGACTGGATCTGGATCGATCTGGACCGACTGGATCAAAACGTGACTGGACTCTGGACTGACCTGGACTGACCTGACTGGACCTGACTGGATCTGGACTGACCTGGACTGGACCTGTTTCTGACTGATCTGGACCGATCTGACTAGACTGGATCTGGAACTGGATCTGACTGGACCTGAACTGACCTGACTGGATCTGGACCGACCTGGACTGGACTGGACCTGGACTGGACCTGGACCTGGATCTGACTTGACCGGGTCCTGGACCGACTGGACTGGATCTTGACCTGGATCTGACTGACCTGGACTGACCTGGACTGGATCTGACCTGACTGACTGGATCTGGACTGGATCTGGACTGGATCTGGACTGACCTGACTGACTGGACTCGACCTGGACTGGATCTGACCGATCTGGACTGGACCTGGACTGACTCTGGACTGATCGACCGACTGGACCTGAACTGACCTGGACTGACCTGGACTGGATCTGACCGGAAACTGACTGATCTGGACTGGATCAGAACCGATCTGGACTGGATCTGGACTGACTCTAGACTGGACTGGATCTGGACTGGACCTGACTGGATCTGGACTGACCTGGACTGACCTGGACTGACCTGGACTGACCTGGACTGACTGGATCGACTGGACTGACCTGGACTGGATCTGACCGACCTGACTGACCTGGACTGGATCTGGACTGACCTGACTGATCCAGACTGAGCCTGACAGAACCGATCTTGACTGACTGACCTGGAACGAACTAGACCGCATTAAAAACGGATCTGGACTGGACCTGAACTGGATCTGGACTGAACCTGAACTGGATCTGAACAGAACCGATCCTGGGAACAGATCTGGGATCAGACTTAGACTGATCTGGACTGACTGGACTGATCTGAACCAGATCTGACTGGATCTGGAAACGGAACTGAACTGGATCTGACTGGATCTGGACTGGATCCTGATCCTGGACATGGACTGGCCTTGGATCTGGACTGAACTTAGACTGACCTGGATCTTGACTGGCTCTGGATCAGGACTGACTCTGGCATGGACTCTTGATCTGGATCTGATCTGGACTGACCTGGATCGCCGACCTGGACTGGATCTGGAGCCGATCTGGACTGACCTGGACTGTACCTGACTGGATCTGGAACTGGAAACTGACTGGATTCTGACTGGACTTGGACTTGATCTGAAACGAACCTGTACTTTGGATCTGGACTGACCTGACTGGACTGACCGACTGGATCAGGATCTGGACTTGACCTGGATCTGATCTGACTGACTGGACTGGACCGACTTGGACTGGACTGGACCTGACTGACCTTGGACTGACCTGACTAGATCTGGACTGACTGGACTGGACTGGATCTGGACTGACCTGACTGGATCTGGACTGACTGACCTGACTCGGACTGACCTGGATCTTGACCTGACTGGACTGGACTGACTGGACAGACTGGATCTTGGACTCTAGACCTGAACTGAACCTGACTGACTCTGGGCCGATCTGGATCTGACTGGACCTGACTTGATCTGGATCGACTGGACCTGAAACCGGATCTGGACTGGATCTGACTGACCTGACCTGACTGGACTCTGACTCGATCTTGGACTGGCTCGACTGGATCTGGACTGGATCTGGATCGACTGACTCTGGACAAGATCTGGACCGATCCTGACCTGACTTGACTTCTGGGATCCTGACCTGGATCGACCTGACTGGATCTGATCTGGATCTGACCTGGACTGGATCTGAACCGACCTGACTGGATCTGGACCTGGACCTGGACTGGATCTGACGACTGGACTGGATCTGACCTGACCTTGGACTGACCTGGACCGACCTGGACTGACCTGGATCTGATTGGATCGACTTGGACCTGACCTGGACTTGACCTGGATCGGACTGACTGGACTGACTGACTGGACTTGGACCTGACCTGACCGATCTGGACCTGGATCTGGACCTGGACCTGACCTGACTCGATCTGGACCGACTGGACTGACTGGACCTGGACCGACCTGGACTGATCTGACTGACCTGGACTGGACTGACTGACCTGGACTGGATCTGGACTGGATCTGGACTGGATCTGGACTGGACTGGACTGACCTGGACTGGATCTGGACTGACCTGGACTGGATCTGACTGACCTGGACTGACTGGACTGACTGACCGAACCTGACTGACCTGGACTGACTGACTGGACTGACCTGACCTGACTGACCTGACTGACCTGGACTGGATCTGACTGGACCTGGACTTGATCTGGACTGGACTGACCTGACCTGACCTGACTGAATTGAATCTGGACTGACCTGACTGAACCTGGACTGACCTGGACTGGACCTGGAACGGACCTGGACTGGATCTGGACTGACCTGGACTGACTGGGACTGGATCCCAACTAGATCTGGACTGATCTGGTCGATCTGGACAGGATTAAGACTGAGCCTGACCGCAACTGATCTTGATTTTGACTGACCTGGAAACGAACCTGGACCTGGATCTGAACTGATTTGGACTGATCTTGAACTGGATCTTGGACTGGATCTGAAACGACCTGGACTGGATCTGGAAACGCACTTGACTGGATCTGGACTAGATCCGGACTAGATCTGGATCAGATCCAGACTAGATCTGGACTGATCTGAAACCAGATCTGATCTGATCTGGACTGACTTGGACCGGATCTGGAAACGGATCTGAATCAGATCTTGACTGGATCTGGATCAGGACTGACTGGATCTGGCATGGATCTGGATCTGAACTGAACCTGATCTTGGACCTGATCTGGATCCGATCTGGGGCTGGATCTGGACTCGATCTGGACTGGACTGGACTGACCTGGACTGGACTGATCTGGATCAGATCTGGACTGGATCTGGCATCCGCCTTGGAACTGACCTGGATCCGACTCTGGACTGGACCTGGAACGGATCTGGCCTGACTGGACTGACTGGACTGGACTGGCCTGCGATCTGACTGACCTGACTGACTGGACTGACTGGACTGGACTGACCTGGACTGACCTGGACTGGACTTGACTGGATCTGGACTGACCTGGACTGATCTGGACTGACCTGGACTGACTCGGACTGAACCTGACTGTACCTGACTGGATCTGGACTGGATCTGACTGGATCTGGACTGATCTGACCTGACTGGATCTGGACTGATCTGATTTGACCTGACTGATCTGGACTGGATCTGACTGGATCGACTGGACTGACTGGACTGACTGGCCTGACTGACCTGACTGATTTGACTGACTGACCTGGATCTGGACTGACTTGGATCTGACTGGATTTGACTGGATCGAAACTGACCTGACTGGATCTGGACTGGATTGGATCTGATCTGGACTGGAACCGACTGACTGACTCGAACCGATCTGGACTGGACCTGGATCTGGACTGGACTGAACTGACCGATCTGGACTGGACTTGGACTGGATCTGGACTGACTGGATCTGGACTGACTTGGATCGGACTGATCCGACTGGACTGGACTGGACTGACTTGACTGGATCTGAACTGACCTGGACTGGACTGGATCAACTGGACTTAAAACCTGATCAAATGTGACTGGACTGACCTGGACTGGATCTGGACTGATCTGGACTGGACTGGACTGACCTGGACTGACCTGGACTGAACCTGGACTGACCTGGACCGACCTGACTGACCTGGACTGACTGGATCTGGACTGACCTGGACTGGATCCGGACTGGGCCTGACTGGATCTGACTGACTGACTCTAGACTGAACCTGGACTGATCTGGACTGATCTGGACTGGACCTGGACTGGATCTGGACTGGATCTGGTACTGGATCTGGACTGACCTTGTATCAGATCTGGACTGGATCTTGGCCCGATCTGGACAGTGATCAAGACTGAGCCTGACTGCAACTGATCTTTGATCTTGACTGGATCTGGAAACGAACCTGACTGAAACCTGGAAACGAACCTGACTGGATCCTTGAACTGACCTTGGACTGATCTGAACCGGATCTGGACTGGACCTGAAACGGACCTGGACTGGATCTGGAAACGCACCTGGACTGGATCTGGATCAGATCCGGACTAGATCTGGATCAGACTTCAGATCAGATCTGGACTGGATCTGAACCAGACCTGGACCTGATCTGACTGACCTGGACTGACCTGGACTGACCTGGGACCAGATCTGAACCTGGACATGGACTGGCCTTTGGACTGAACCTGACCTGGACCTGACCGAATCTGGACTGACCTGGACTGACCTCTGGCCATGGATCTGGACCGAACCTCAGACTGCATTCTGGACTCGACTGGATCTGGATTAGGACTGACTGGATCTGGCATGGACCTGGACTTTAACTGAACCTGGATCTGGACTTGACCTGGATCCGATCTGGGGCCGGACTGGACTGGACCTGGACTGACTGATCTGGACCAGATCTGGACTGGATCTGGACTGGATCTGCATCCGCCTCTGGATCCGATCTGACTGGACCTGACTGGACCTGGCCTGACCTGGACTGACTGACTGGATCTGGCCTGGAACTGGACTGGAACCGACTGGAACCGACTGACCTGACTGACTTGGACCTGGACATGGACTGGTTTTGGACTGATCTGGATCTGACTGAATTTGACTGATCTGGACTGACCTTGGACATGGATCTGGATTGAACTTAGATTGTATTTGGATTTGGACTGGGCCTGGACTGGATCTGGACTGGATTTGGATCCGATTTGGACTGGATTTGGCCTGACTTGACTGGATTGACTGGATTTGGATTGGAATTGGATTTGGATTGGATTTGATTTGGATTGTATTTGGTTGGATTTCGATTGGATTTAGATTGTATTTGAATTGGGTTTGGATTGGATTTGGATTGGATTTGGATTTGGATTTGGATTGGATTTGGAATTGGATTTGGATTGGATTTGAATTGGATTGGAAGCGGAATGGATTTGGATTGGAGTTGGATTCGATTTGGATTGGAATTGGATTGGATTTGGATTGGATTTGGATTGGATTTGGAATTGGATTTGGATTGGATTTAAATTGGATTGGATTCGGAATGGATTTGGATTGGAGTTGGATTCGATTTGGATTGGAATTGGATTGGATTTGGATTGGATTTGGATTAAATTTGGATTAGATTTGGGTTGGATTTGGGTTGGATTGGATTTGAATTGGATTTGGATTGGATTTAGTTTGTATTTGGATTGGATTTGTTTTTGATTAGACTCGAATTTGGATTAAATTTGGATCGGATTTGATTGGATATGAATCCTGTTTGGATTGAATTCTAAATTCTACTTAGATTTAGATTGAATTGCAATTGGATTCGGATCTGATTTGGATTGAATTTGGATTTGATTTGGACTGGATTTGGTTTGATATGGATTGAATTGGGATTGGATTCGGATTGAATTTGGATTGATTTTGGATTTGATTTGGTTTGGATCTGGTTTGGATTTGGATTGGGATTGGATTTAGATTTTGTTTGAATTGGATTTGGATTGGATTATCATTGAATTTGGATTGAATTTGGAATGGATTTGCCTTTGGGTTTGGATTCGAGTTAGACTAGATTTGGTTTTGGTTTGAATCGGATTCGGATTGATTTCAACTTGGATTTGGATTTGATTCGGAATGGGTTTTGATCGGATTTGAATTCTATTTTGTTTGCATTTGGTATAAATTTTGTTTGGATTTGAATCGGGTTTGGACTTGGATTTGGATGGAATTTGAAAATAATTCGTTTTGAATTCAGATAATATTTGTAAAGGATTTTGATTGAATTTAGTCTGATTTGGATTTGGATTGAATTTTGATTTTGATTTCATTTGGACTTGGTTTGGATTCAAACCTATTTTGGAATGTTTTATTTAAAAACTGAACTGGATTACAGTTGGATTTGTTATAATTCCAATATAATTTATATTCAACGTGAATTCGTTTCGATTAGGTTGAAATAAATGCTCTTCAAGCATCAATTGTCTACCAGTTTGTCGCTCAAATCGATATAGAAATGTGATTTGGTTAGAGCACGTCTGAAAAATATAAAACTGTTGAGAAGGAAATTTATCAAAAAATCTTTGTTGTGTCACTCCAACACACCCGACATATGTCGTCGTTTGATCTCGGATGAAGTTCACACTCAGAACGCTCTGCTCACAACTGTGACATCACACGTCGTATGGGATCCCCATTCCAGTATCCTGCCCTGTGACAACAACAACAACAGCACAGACGAACACTTGAACCTTTCACAGATGGCATCAACTCAAGCGTCGTGCACTTAAGCATCCTTGCTGGAGAAAATATAGCTTCATCACAGCCGAGGAAATTGAGATTCGTCCAGACGTGAAGCGTTGAACTGAAGTGACTCCCCCGCTATCGTGCTCTATGGTTTACATCCGTGTGACAGCCTGAGTTGTGTTGTGCACAGGTAACAAGCAGCGGAAATTTGATTCCACCTCGCAGTTACTACTTCGTCCCCTCGTTATGGATACACACAACTATTAGCGAGGAACCTTCCTGGGACCAGGATGGGTGGAGAAATTGTCTTACAAAACCGGGAAGAGTGCCTGCCATTGTTGATGTTGTCGCACTTGAAGTTGATTGCTGACAAGGCCACCATTCCAGATGGCTGCTTGGCGTTTTTGTGGGACACTCTTCGAGATATGTTTGTTTTATGGCGTTTCGATCAGTGAAAAACTCCCATGTCCGTGTTTGTCTTCCATCGATCTATGAAAAGTTTATAAATAAATTGACAAAAAAAAGTTGGAAAAAGCCTGTTCTCGTGACGTGCAGAAAACCAAAAATTTCGAAGAAGGAAAGAAATAAGTGGTCTGATGAAGCCTGTTCTCGCCCTTGCCCTCATATCAATAAAAACAAAACTCCATTAAAAAAAATGTTGCAACAAACCAATCACAACGCAGTTAGTGCAGAACCGGTGACGCCGCTAAAAACGAAGCCTACAATGTCAGTCGATATCAGCTCACGCTCTGGTTGCCACCAATCAGAGCGTAGTTCCGGTCGGTGCTCCTTTCTATTTATCGTCCATTGACTGACGATGGTCGATTCAAACCGTGCGAACACATTGTAGAGGTGGTCTGAATGTCCTCGTCCGGGCCGGAGCCGTACACCACAATTCAGCACCGCAACCGACTGAACTGATGGGTGGTTAGAAGCCGAACACAAGTCCACAATTTGACCAACATTAAATTGTTTCATAAATCATGTGTTGGAAATCAACTGAATGAAAACAATCATATGCATTGGGCAGTTCGTAAACCTAAAGGAATAGCCGTCTTCTTCA